>NC_133846.1:4976453-5333514 GCF_047830755.1 Zonotrichia albicollis
TCCTGGTGGATCCCTGCAGCCACCCCAAGCTTTGGGAAGGATTTCAAGCTTATCTTGGTCCATTTGAGAAGCTTTTCTTTAAATTTAGGGGCAAAAAAATCACTGGGAATGGTCCAGAACTGTAAAATAATGGATGTTTTTGGGTGTTTTTGAAGTCAGCACCACAGATGAAAGAGGCCTGGGCAGGCTCCTTCAGCCACCCCAAGCTCTGGGAAGGATTTCAAGTTTATCTTGGTCCATTTGAGCTGCTTTTCTTTAAATTTAGGGGGGAAAATTGCCAAGAATGGTTCAGAACTGTAAAAATAATGGATGTATTTGTAATAATCCTGATAACCACCAAAAAATCCCTGTCCCAAACAAGGACAGGGATTTCCCAAAGGACAAGGACAGGGTGTTTCCCAAACAAAACACCCCAAACAAGGCAAAGTGCTGTCAGCAGGAAGGCGACTTGCTGAATTTATTTTTTTTCCTTTTTTTTTTTTAATGCAAAATGTAAAGTGTAAAATATACAATGTAAAATGTAAAGCATAAAATATAAAATGTAAAGTGTAAAACATAAAATGTAAAGCATAAAATATAAAGTGTAAAGTATAAAATATAAAATGTAAAATTTAATATATAACATATAGAATACATTATATATTAATGTAAAATGTATATAATATATTATAAATACATACAAATTTATATAATATATAATACACATTAATATATAAAATATAAAATGTAATGTATAAAATATAAAATGTAAAGTAGAAAATTCAAATGTAAAGTGTAAAATGTAAAGTATAAAATGTAAAATATAAAATATAAAATGTGAAATATAATATATAAAATATAATATATTATATATTAATGTAAAATTTATATAACATATAATACATACAAATTTTTGCAATATAATATATAATATGCAATAATATATTTACATTAACATATAAAATATAACATGTAACGTGTAAAATGTAAAATGTAAAATATAAAATATAAAGTATAAAATGTGAAATATAATATATAAAATATAACATATGATATATTAATGTAAAATTTATAGAATATATTATATAATACATACAAATTTATAGAATATTTTATATAATACACAATAATATATTTACATTAATATACAAAATATAACATGTAATGTGTAAAATGTAAAATAGAAAATTAAAATATAAAATATAAAATATAAAGTGAAAAATATAAAATGTAAAGTATAAAATGTAAAAGATAAAATATCAAATGTAATGTATAAAATATATAATACATTATATATTAATGTAAAATTTATATAACATATAATACATACAAATTTATGTAATATATAATACACAATAATATATTTACATTAATATATAAAATGTAAAAGGTAAAATGTAAAATGTAAAATGTGAAATATAAAATGTAAAGTGTAGAATGTAAAGTGTAAAATATAAAATGTAAAGTGTAAAGTATAAAATATAAAATACAAAATGTAAAATAAATATAAAATATAAAGTATAAAGTATAAAATAAATGTAAAATGTAAAATGTAAATATAAATATAAATATAAATATAAATATAAATATAAATATAAATATAAATATAAATATAAATATAAATATAAATATAAATATCCACCATATAAAATAAATACATAAAATATAAAATATATTTCTTTTTCCAGGGCAAGCTGGCCCTGGGAGCAGCAGCAGCAGTGTTGGCTCAGGAGATCAAAGCTCTGCAGGGCCCTGGGAACCGAGCCGGGCCCAGGGTGAGCCGTGCCCTGCTGGGCCCCACCCCAGGCTGCGATCAAATCTGCCCCAGCCCGGGGCAAACAGCCCGCGGGGGCACAGGCGGGCACAGGCAAATTGCCCTCGCTGACTGCTCCTTACCAGGGCGCGGCTGCCGTGCCAGGCCTTGCCCTTTCCCCTCTGCAAACTGCGGGGATAAACACGGAGCGCCGTCAAAACAGGCGCTGCCTCCCTCCCGCACACACCTGGGCACAGGGGCGGTGACACCGCGGCCTTGGCGCTGCCACTGAGACACACACACATATCCAGGGAAAATGTGTGGAAAATTTATTCTCAAGGATGGAGAAAACCAAGCCTGGGAGATGGCACCTCCTGCTTTAGGCAAAAAAAAACCAATCAGGACACAGCAGGAATGTGCAGGACCAAAATTTCTCCCCTCTCCCTGAATATTTCAGGCTAAAAGCAATCAAGACAGCACTGGTGGGATAAGGGATCAAAATTTCTCCCCTCTCCTTGAATATTTCAGGTTAAAACCAATCAGGACACAGCAATGATGGGATAATGGAGCAAAATTTCTCCCATCTCCCAGAATTTTTAAGGCCAAAAAACCAATCAAGACAAAGAAATGGTGGGATAAGGGACTAAAATTCCTCTCATCTCCCTGAATTTTTCAGGCTAAAACCAATGAGGACACAGCAGGAATGCGCAGGACCAAAATTCCTCCCATTTCCCTGAAATTTTCAGGCCAGAAACAATCAGGACAAAGAACTGGTGGGACAAGGGACACTCCAAGTCCTTGGCACCACCACAGAGACACCCACAGACAGGAACTCATGGAAAATTTGGGGGTCCAGGATGGAGAAAACCAAGCCTGGGAGATGGCACCTCCTGTTTCAGGCAAAAAAAAAACAATCAGGACACAGCAGTGGTGGGATAAGGGATCAAAATTTCTCCCATCTCCCAGAATTTTTAAGGCCATAAAACCAATGAGGACACAGCAAGAATGTGCAGGACCAAAATTTCTCCCATCTCCCTGACACACCTGGGCACAGGGGCGGTGACACCGCGGCCTTGGCGCTGCCACTGAGGCACACACACACACACAGAGACCCAGGGAAAATGGGGGAAAATTTGTGGAAAATTTATTCTCAAGGATGGAGAAAACCAAGCCTGGGAGATGGCACCTCCCAGGCTTGGTTTTCTCCATCCTTGAGAATAAATTGCCTGTTTCAGGCAAAAAAACCAATCAGAACACAGCAGGAATGTGCAGGACCAAAATTTCTCCCTGAATATTTCAGGTTGAAACCAATCAGGACACAGCAGTGGTGGGATAAGGAACTAAAACTTCTCTCCTCTCCCTGAATATTTCAGGCTAAAACCAATCAGGACACAGCAATGATGGGATAAGGGACCAAAATTTCTCCCCTCTCCCTGAATATTCCAGGTTAAAAACAATCAGGACACAGAAGGAATGCACAGGACTAAAATTCATCCCGTCTCCCTGATTTTTTAGGCCGAAAAATAATCAGGACACAACATGGTGGGACAAGGGACACGCCAAGTCCTTGGCACTGCCACTGAGACACACACACACACAGAGATCCAAAAATGTGGGAAAATGTGTGGAAAATTTATTCTCAAGGATGGAGAAAACCAAGCCTGGGAGATGGCACCTCCTGTTTCAGGCAAAAAAAACCAATCAGGACACAGCAGTGGTGGGATAAGGAACTAAAATTTCTCCCATCTCCCAGAATTTTTAAGGCCAAAAAACCAATCAAGACAAAGAAATGGTGGGATAAGGGACTAAAATTCCTCTCATCTCCCTGAATTTTTCAGGCTAAAACCAATCAGGACACAGAAGGAATGTGCAGGACCAAAATTCCTCCCATTTCCCTGAAATTTTCAGGCCAGAAACAATCAGGACAAAGAACTGGTGGGATAAGGGCCACGCCAAGTCCTTGTCACTGCCACAGACACACACACACACACACAGACCCAGGGAAAATGGGGGAAAATTTGTGGAAAATTTATTCTCAAGAATGGAGAAAACCAAGCCTGGGAGATGGCACCTCCTGTTTCCGGCAAAAAAAACCAATCAGGACACAGCAGGAATGTGCAGGACCAAAATTTCTCCCATCTCCCTGAATATTTCAGGTTAAAAACAATCAGGACACAGCAGTGGTGGGATAAAGGACTAAATTTTCTCCCCTCTCCCTGAATATTTTCAGGCCAAACCTCCCTCCTCGGGTCTGTCTCACACCTTTCCTTCTAAGGCAGCCTGGACTGAAGGATTTCCCCTTTCCCTGCTGACACACAGCTACGAAAAACGGATTTTTTATTTTCTTAGAAACGAGAAGTACAAAAATAAAACCAACAAAGAAAAAAAAAATACAAACCCAGACCTCCGGCTGAAACCACAAGACAGGAATTTGATTTTTTAATATTTTTTTTAAGGTGCTGAAAATCTAACTGGGCTGCCAAAGAGCAGCTCAGCCAGGCTGGGAGGAGCTCCCTATTGCCCAAAATCTGCATTTTTTTGCCCATTTTGAAGAGAGGGGAATGTGTGGTGCAGCTCCGTGGCAACCCCAATGCCTGCCACCAAATTTGGATTTATGGTATTTTTAAATAACAGAATTATTATTAAATGATTATCAAATTATAAAAGTATTAATTAAATAATATTACTAAATTATTAAATATTTTTATATAATAATTATTAAATTGTAAATATTTTAGTATTAAAATATTAATTATTATTAAATATTATGAAATTCTTTTCAAATGAAAGAGGAAATGGTGAAGAGCGTCCCAAACAATAAGAAAATGCCATTCCAGATATCCCAAATAGCAAACCCAGGCACAGCTCTGAGCTAAGCCACATAAATCCTTCCTGAGGAGCTGCTCCATCACTAAAAATATTGAATAAAGAAATTCAGTGAAGAGGGATGGACAGGGAATGGGAGAATTAAATATATGGAATTGAGAAAATAAAGTGGAGGAAGAAAGGGCCTGATGGAATGGCCCAGTGGAGTGGGCAAAAATAAAAATAAAAATAAAAATCCCCCATAAATAAAGGGCTCTGAGGCCCCTGATCCCACTGAGGGGTTGTTCCTATTTGGGATCAGGGACATTAAAACGGGAATGGCCCAGCAGAGCAGGGAAACTCCTCTATAAAATCCCCCACAAAGGACTCTGAGGCCTGAGCTGAGGATCACATAAATAACAAAAATCCCCTATAAAGGGTTCTGAGGCTCCTGATCCCTGCTCAGGGGTTGTTCCCATTTGGGATCAGGGACATTAAAACGGGAATGGGCCAGCAGAGCAGGGAAAAATAAAAATCCCCCACAAAGGACTCTGAGGCCTGAGCTGAGGATCACATAAATAACAAAAATCCCCCATAAATAAAGGGCTCTGAGACCCCTGATCCTGAGCTGAGGATCACATAAATCACAAAAATCCCCCATAAATAAAGGGCTCTGAGGCCCCTGATCCCACTGAGGGGTTGTTCCCATTTGGGATCAGGGACATTAAAACGGGAATGGCCCAGCAGAGCAGGGAAACTCCTCTATAAAATCCCCCATAAATGGCTCCAAGGCTCTCCCCTCCCTCTGCCCTTGCCGAGATAACCCCATGGCCGTGCCCTTGGAGCCTGCAGAGGCTGGAAAGGCAAACAGAGCTTTAAAAGGGTCTCAAATTCCAACCTCCCACTCCCTCCTCCTCCTCCTCCTCCTCCTCAGGAGAGCTCCTGAGCTCCTCGCACAGGCCCCAAAGGCCTCTGGAGCAGAAAAATACAGCTAAAAATATCTCCCACCCCCTCACCCTGCTGGATCCACAGCCCTGAAGGGTTTTCCTTGGCCTCTGGCCACGTTTGTCAACCATAAATGAGATTTTTTTTTCACTTTATTCCCCCAAGGCTGTGCTGTGCTCCAAGCGCTCTGCGCTCTGAGCTCCTCAAATCTCCCAATTTTGAGGCTTTTTTGCCTCATTGTGAGGGGTGAGCAGAAAAAAACCCAACTAAAAATATCTCCCACCCCCTCACCCTGCTGGATCAAAACCCCTGAAGGGTTTTCCTTGGCCTCTAAATGAGATTTTTTTCCCTTTTATTCCCCCAAGGCCTTGTTGTGCCACAAGCGCTCTGCTCTGGAATCCCAGCTCTGAGCTCCTCAAATCTCCCAATTTTGAGGGGTGAGCAGAAAAAAAACCAGTTAAAAATATCTCCCACTCCCTCACCCTGCTGGATCAAAACCCCTGAAGGGTTTTCCTTGGCCTCTGGCCACGTTTGTCAACCATAAATGGGATTTTTTTCCATTTTCCTGGCTAGGCTGTGCTGTGTTCCAAGCACTCTGCTCAGGAATTTCAGCCCTGAGCTCCTCAAATCTCCCCCTTTTTGAGGCTTTTTTTTTCTTTTTTTGAGGCTTTTTTGCCCCCCTGTGAGGGGTGAGGGTTCATTAAGTGGAGGTTTTGGCTGAGGAAAAATCTGGAATTGCTCCTGCTGATCCACAGCAAGGCCTGAAATGCAGGAATGAGCTGAGGGAAGAAGGGAATAAAGAAAAAAAAAATCCAAATTTTCCTTTGGGCTGGTGCTGTTTTGGGGTAGAGATAAACCACAGGGATCTGATGGATTTTAGAAGCCATGAAAGGATTTTAGAAGCCATGAAATTCCTTCATTTTCCTTGTGGATTCCCTGAAATTCCCTGATTTTCCCTGTGGAGCAGAGGGTGATGCTCAGAATTTCCTCACCCCAAAGCTGAGTCCCCAAGCACAGCACAAGAATAAAACCACAGGGAATTGATGGATTTTAGAAGCTCCCAAAGCCATGATATTCCACATTTTCCCTGTGGACACCTGGATGTGGAGCAGAGGGAGCAGAAATTTCCTCACCCTTAGAATTTTCACTCAGAATTTCCTCACCCTAGAGCTGAATCCCCTTTGCTCCCCCTGTTCCAAGCACAGCCAGGGTAAATCCACAGGAAATTTATGGATTTTAGAAGCCATAAATTCCCTGATTTTCCCTGTGGACCCGAACCTGGATTTTTCCCAACCACTCCTCAGGTTTAATTCACTTCAGAGCTGAAACAAGAGAAACAAAAATTACTTTTTTTAACAAAAAGGAAGGGAAAAATTGGGAAATTGGAGTTGTTCTCCTCCAGCCTTTCCCCAACAGCAGCAGCACAACAAGGTCCACTTCAAAAGTGTCACCTGAGCCACACCTGACCTGAGAAGATCATCAGCAGGGCCCCTGGGGATGCTAAAAATTGCCCCCAATTACTCTGTGGGCTGCTAAAATTCGGCATAATTGCCTTAATGACACCTAATGGCAGCTGGGCTATGCAAAGAAAGGCAGCACACGTGGGATGAAAAAGGCTCTGACCACATCTGGCCCAGGGTGAGAAGCTCCTGCTGGTCCCACTCTGCTCCTTGCCCTGCCCAGCAGGTTCCAGAAGATCAAAGCCCTGGGTGTGATCCTCGATTTTGGCTCTCTCCAGTTTGGGATAAAGGGATTTTCCAGTATCTCCCAGTGTCCTTCAACTGAGGCCTGTGTAATCTGATTTCTTTCTTTTTTGCTGATTTGTTTTCTGGCTTTCCTTCTTCTCCAAAAGATGAAAACCCTGGGTATGATCCTCATTTTTTGCTCTCTCCAGTTTGGGATAAAGAGATTTTCCAGCATCTCCCAGTGTCCCTGTCCTTCAGCTGGAGCCCATTCCTACTCCCCTTTTAAACTACATTTATTTTTTTATCCCCCTTTATTTTTATCCCCTTTTATTTTTACTCCCATTTAATTTTTAGCCTCTTTTTTTATCCCACTCTTTTTTATTCCCCTCTTTTTACCCCCCTTTATTTTTACCCCTCTTTTTTATCCTCTTTTAAGACCCATTTATTTTTTATTTTTAATTCCCATTTATTTTTATCCTCCTTTATTTTTTATCCCTTTTTATTTTTATCCCCCTTTATTTTGTATCCCCTTTTTATCTCCTCTTTATCCCCCTTTATTTTTTACCTCCCTTATTTTACCCCCCTTTATTTTTATCCCCCATTATTTTTTACTTCCCTTATTTTATCCCCTTTTATTTTTATCCTTTATTTTTTACCTCCCTTATTTTATCCGCCTTTATTTTTTACCTCCCTTATTTTATCCCTTTTTATTTTTATCCTTTATTTTTTATCCCTTATTTTATCCCCCTTTAATTTTATCCCCCTTTATTTTGTATCCCCCCTTTATCCCCTCGTTTATCCCCCTTTTTTTTTTCCTCCCTTTTTATCCCCCTTTATTTTTTATCTCCATTTTTATCCCCTTTGTATCCCCCTTTATTTTTTACCCCCCTTTTATCCCCTTTATTTTTTACCTCCCTTATTTTATCTCCCTTTATTTTTACCCCCCTTTTATCCCCTTTTTTACCCCTCTTTTTTTTTTTACCTCCCTTTTTATCCCCCTTTTTTAATCCCCCTTTTTTCACCCTTTTATTTTTCTAATCCCCCTTTCCCAAGCATTTGAAGTCGCCAATTCTCCTTTACTCCCTCACAAACCTTCTGAACCCCCCCAAAAATGCCTCCGTTCTCCTTCAGGACTCAAAACTCCCAAATTTTTTAGGAGCCAAAGGATCTTTTATCTTTTCCTTTTGCAAAGAGGCCACAACTGCTTCAGAGAGGCCGAAATGGGGAGGAAAAAAAAATCAAATTTAGAAAGAATTCTGGCGCAGAATCCCACCCGCAGCAGCAAAACGCTTCTTAAAGAGAAAGGAAAAATATTGTGCTGAGCACAGGGAGGGGGTAAAAACAACCCTGGAGTGTTTATCCCTGGAGCTGACAGATCCCAGCTGTTCCCAAATCCCAAATTCCCAAAAAAGGGCCGCGCTTCCCTCTCGCCTGACGCGGCCCCGCGGACGTCAGCGGCAGCAGCAGGGAGCTCCAAAACAAATGACGTGGGAGCAAAAGCTGCCAGGGAGGGCTGGAACACAGCCAGGCTGCCAAAGATGGAGATCCTGATGGAATTCCAGCCCTGGGGAGCCCCGGGAATGTCGGGGAGCCGCTGGAGAGGGGCTGGGCCTGGAGAGGTGAGGCCTGGAAGTGGGGAAGGAGTGCGAGAGATTCCGTCCAGGGAATCTGGCAGAAAATGGGGAATTGTCAGTGGGAAAAGAGATCCCATTCCGTGTTCTGTATGGGACCAGGGGGTCAAGCTGCCAAAGATGGAGATCCTGATGGAATTCCAGCCCTGGGAGCCCCGGGAATGTCGGGGGGCTGCTGGAGAGGGGCTGGGCCTGGAGGGGTGAATCCAGCCTGGAGTGGGGAAGGAGCGCGAGAGAGACAATCTCTGTTTTCCTGGCATAAAATAGAGAATTGTCGATAGGAGAACAAATCCTGTTCCTAATGTACAGAGCCAAGGGGTTTTGTCCTTTATTTCTGTGGGAGAAATAAAGAATTGAGAAATTGAAGAGGAGAGCTCATCCAGGGAGAGGGGGATGAATCCAGCCTGGAAGTGGGGAAGGAGTGCGAGAGATTCCGTCCAGGGAATGTGGCAGAAAATGGGGAATTGTCAGTGGGAAAAGAGATCCCATTCCGTGTTCTGTACGGGACCAGGGGCTCTGGAACACATCCAGGCTGCCAAAGATGGAGATCCTGATGGAATTCCAGCCCTGGGGAGCCCCGGGAATGTCGGGGGGCTGCTGGAGAGGGGCTGGGCCTGGAGGGGTGAATCCAGCCTGGAGTGGGGAAGGAGCGCGAGAGAGACAATCTCTGTTTTCCTGGCATAAAATAGAGAATTGTCAATAGGAGAACAAATCCTGTTCCTAATGTACAGAGCCAAGGGGTTCTGTCCTTGATTTCTGTGGGAGAAATAAAGAATTGAGAAATTGAAGAGGAGATAGGAACATCCAGAGAGAGGGGGATGAATCCAGCCTGGAAGTGAGGAAGGAGTGGGAGAGATTCCGTCCAGGGAATGTGGCAGAAAATGGGCAATTGTCAGTGGGAAAAGAGATCCCATTCCGTGTTCTGTATGGGACCAGGGGGTCAGGCTGCCAAAGATGGAGATCCTGATGGAATTCCAGCCCTGGGGAGCCCCGGGAATGTCGGGGGGCTGCTGGAGAGGGGCTGGGCCTGGAGGGGTGAATCCAGCCTGGAGTGGGGAAGGAGCGCGAGAGATTCCGTCCAGGGAATGTGGCAGAAAATGGGGAATTGTCAATAGGAGAACAAATCCTGTTCCTAATGTACAGAGCCAAGGGGTTTTGTCCTTGATTTCTGTGGGAGAAATAAAGAATTGAGAAATTGAAGAGGAGAGAGGAACATCCAGGGAGGAGGAAGTGAATCAAGCCTGGAAGTGGGGAAGGAGTGCGAGAGATTCAGTCCAGGGAATGTGGCAGAAAATGGGGAATTGTCAGTGGGAAAAGAGATCCCATTCCGTGTTCTGTACGGGACCAGGGGGTCAGGCTGCCAAAGATGGAGATCCTGATGGAATTCCAGCCCTGGGGAGCCCCAGGAATGTCGGGGGGCCGCTGGAGAGGGGCTGGGCCTGGAGGGGTGAATCCAGCCTGGAGTGGGGAAGGAGCGTGAGAGAGACAATCTCTGTTTTCCTGGCATAAAATAGAGAATTGTCAATAGGAGAACAAATCCTGTTCCTAATGTACAGAGCCAGGGGGTTTTGTCCTTGATTTCTGTGGGAGAAATAAAGAATTGAGAAATTGAAGAGGAGAGAGGAACATCCAGGGAGAGGAGGATGAGTCCACCTGGAAGTGAGGAAGGAGTGGGAGAGATTCAGTCCCAGATATCTGGGAAAAAATAGGGAATATCTGGCAGAAAACAGGAAATTGTCAGCGGGAAAACAGATCCTGTTCCATGACCCAGTAATGGACAAAACCAGGGGGTTCTGTCCTTTATTTCTGTGGGAGAAATAAAGAATTGAGAAATTGAAAAGGAGATAGGAACATCCAGGGAGGAGGGAGTGAATCAAGCCTGGAAATGGGGAAGGAGTGGGAGAGATCCAGCCCAGGGAATCTGGGAAAAAAAATAGGGAATATCTGGCAGAAAATAGGGAATTGTCAGCGGGAAAACAGATCCTGTTCCATGTCCCAGTTTTGTTCTTTCTTGTGAAAGAGAGAAATAAAGGATTGGGAAATAGGAGAGAACAGAGAAACATCCAGGAAGACGGGGATGAACCCAGCCTGGAAGAGAGGAAGGAGTGGGAGAGATCCAGCCCAGGGAAGGAAAAATCCACATTACAAACTTCAAAAGATTCATTATTAGATCAGTGGGGAAAATAATCTAAGTATCAGTTCTTAATTAAATCGTTTAGTATTAAAAGATCTTGTAACAAATAAAATCATTTCACTAATAAAAAATAATAAACACCTCGATCTGATCATCTCAAACACCTTCAATCCCAAACTCAAAAAACCAATACACCCGCAAAAGCCATAATCCCCTAACCCTCCCCCTCGAGACATTCCTAATTTCTGCCTTCGTTCCTTAATTTTCATTCAGGTTTTTAATTCATTTCCCTTAATTTTTCATTTCGGGTTTTCCCCTGCTCTGCTGACTGAAGCATTGCTGAGGGAACAGGAAATTCTGTTCCGAAATAAAAACCTTGAGGGGGATAAAAGGGTGGTGGGAGATAAACCCCATCCAGCAAGGTTTGGAAGGAAAATGTGTGTCATTTCCAAACAAGATGATGTCCCTGCCCCAGCGAAGGTCACCTTAAACCCCGCTCAGGAAAGCTGAACTGGGGCTCAGCCTGACTCCAGAGCTATTTTAAACCCGGGGAGGTTGAAGGGCACCTGCTCCAGCAGGGAATGTTTTATTTAAAGGCTATTTGGTTGCTCAAGCTGGGCTCAAAATGTCATTAAATTATTAAAAATCCTTTTTTTTTTTTTTTTTAAAATTATCCATGCCATGTCATTCATATCTTCCCCTCCAAGTTGTGTCTTCTTCCTTGATTTTTATCCCTGATTTTGCAACATCTGTCAGGTTGGTTTTGGCCTCTTTTGGTCCTTTGCACTGCACCTCATTTCCTCCCAGACCATTTTCTTGTAGTCACTAAATAATCCTTTGTTTTAACCAGCAGGAATTTATGGATGTGAATGAGAGGAGCTCACACCCTGTGCTGGGGGGATGTGATGATCCACACCCATTTTTAAACCTTTTTATTTTATTTTTGGGGTTTGTTTTTTTTTTTTTTTCTGAATACATGGGATCAGCTGGGTTGTCTGTGGTAAATATTTCATGGGAAGCTGATCCAGCCTCCCTGCCCAGATGGCTCCAGCTCTGGAGCAGGGATTAGGGGGCACAGGCAGATGTTGCCTCAGCACAAGGGTTTAAATTGGGATTAGATGGGCTGGGATGGGGCTGGGGGGCAGAGAATCCAAGGAGAAGGAGAAGGAGAAGGAGAAGGAGAAGGAGAAGGAGAAGGAGAAGGAGAAGGAGAAGGAGAAGGAGAAGGAGAAGGAGAAGGAGAAGGAGAAGGAGAAGGAGAAGGAGAAGGAGAAGGAGAAGGAGAAGGAGAAGGAGAAGGAGAAGGAGAAGGAGAAGGAGAAGGAGAAGGAGAAGGAGGAGACGACGACGACAGCGCACACCCAGATTCCTCCATCTTGCCTCCTAAACCCCCATTCTAAAAACCCCAAAATTCTACTTTTTCACCCTGTGACAAATTCACCATCATTCTACTCAAACTCCTGTGGCTCGTAACTCCTCACACAGAGTTGGGAATTGTTTCCAAGGGCTAAAATCAAAGGCACAAAAGGTGGTTTCGACTCCGTGCCAAGGTCTCCGAGCCCCTTGCCAGGGCCTTGAGTCACCCAGGAACGTGCTGGGTTCCCACAGCCCAGCAGAGCCGGGGTTATTTGGGGAACAGGACGGGCAGAAATTGAGCTGGAGCTGTTTCACAACACCGGAGAGAGCTCGGGGTTTGCTCACAGAGCAGGGAAATGAGGAGCGGGGAAAGACGTGAAAGATGGGAGGGATGGACAATGGGAGAGGGCAGCAGGGCATGGAATCATCAGGGGGAAATTTCTGGGCGCTCCTCGAACATCCCCGGGGACAAGAGGGGGACAAAGGGCCTGGAGGAGCCAAAGGGGGGGTGGCTGCAGGATTTCGTAATGGGCTGAGTCAGAGCCGGCATTTCTGGGAAGGAGGGAGGGAGGGAGCAGGAACCGCCCCCGGCAGGGCCGCGCTGGGAGCGGGAATCGGCGCTGCCGCCGGGGCCTGTGGGGAGCCGGGAGCGGAGATCCAGGGGAAGGTGGAGCTGGGACTGGGGCTTGAAAATACAGACACTTATAGTTATAGTTATTTCTACTTATATTTATACTCATATTTCTATGTGTATTTCTGTTTCTAGTTATAATTATATTTATATTTATTTATGGGTATAGGTTTAGTTATATTTATTGATACTACTTATATCAATATATACTTATATTTATACCAATATTTCTATGTGTATTTCTATTTCTAGTTATAATTCTATTTCTATTTATTTATCCATATTTATGGGTATAGGTATAGTTGTGTTTATTGCTACTACTTATATCAATATATACTCATATTTATATTAATATTTCTATGTGTATTTCATTTTCTATGTATATTTCTATTTCTAGTTATAATTCTATTTCTATGTATTTATCCATATTTATGGGTATAGGTATAGTTGTATTTATTGCTACTACTTATATCAATATATACTCATATTTATACTAATATTTCTATGTGTATTTCTATGTCTAGTTATAATTATATTGCTATTTATTTATCCATATTTATGGGTATAGGTATAGTTGTATTTATTGATACTACTTATATCAATATATACTCATATTTATATTAATATTTCTATGTGTATTTCTGTTTCTAGTTATAATTCTATTTCTATTTATTTATCCATATTTATGGGTGTAGGTATAGTTGTATTTATTGATACTACTTATATCAATATATACTCATATTTATATTAATATTTCTATGTGTATTTCTGTTTCTAGTTATAATTCTATTTCTATTTATTTATCCATGTTTATGGGTATAGCTATAGTTGTGTTTATTGATACTATTTATATCAATACATACTGATATTTATACTAATATTTCTATGTGTATTTCTATTTCTATGTGTATTTCTATTTCTAGTTATAATTCTATTTCTATTTATTTATCCATATTTATGGGTATAGGTATAGTTGTATTTATTGCTACTACTTATATCAATATATACTCATATTTATACTAATATTTCTATGTGTATTTCTATTTCTATGTATATTTCTAGTTATAATTCTATTTCTATTTATTTATCCATATTTATGGGTATAGCTATAGTTGTGTTTATTGATACTATTTATATCAATACATACTGATATTTATACTAATATTTCTATGTGTATTTCTATTTCTATGTATATTTCTATTTCTAGTTATAATTCTATTTCTATTTATTTATCCATATTTATGGGTAAGGTATAGTTGTATCTATTGATACTATTTATATCAATATATACTTATGTTTATACTCATATTTCTATGTGTATTTCTATTTCTAGTTATAATTCTATTTCTATTTATTTATCCATATTTATGGGTATAGCTATAGTTGTATTTATTGATACTACGTATATCAATATATACTCATATTTATACTAATATTTCTATGTGTATTTCTATTTCTATGTGTATTTCTATTTCTAGTTATAAATATCCATATTTATGGGTATAGGTATAGTTATATTTATTGATACTACTTATATCAATATATACTCATATTTATATTAATAATTCTATGTGTATTTCTGTTTCTAGTTATAATTCTATTTATATTTATCTATCCATATTTATGGGTATAGGTATAGTTGTATTTATTGATACTATGTACATCAATATATACTTATATTTATACTAATATTTCTATGTGTATTTCTATTTCTATGTATATTTCTATTTCTAGTTATATTTCTATTTATTTATCCATATTTATGGGTATAGGTATAGTTGTATTTTTTGATACTACTTATATCAATATATACTTATATTTATACTAATATTTCTATTTCTATGTATATTTCTATTTCTAGTTATAATTCTATTTCTATTTATTTATCCATATATATGGGTATAGGTATAGTTGTATTTATTGCTACTACTTATATCAATATATACTTATATTTATACTAATATTTCTATGTGTGTTTCTATTTCTATGTATATTTCTATTTCTAGTTATAATTCTATTTCTATTTATCCATATTTATGGATATAGGTATAGTTGTATTTATTGATACTATTTATATCAATATATACTTATATTTATACTAATATTTCTATGTGTATTTCTATTTCTATGTATATTTCTATTTCTAGTTATAATTCTATTTCTATTTATTTATCCATATTTATGGGTATAGGTATAGTTGTATTTATTGATGCTACTTATATCAATATATACTCATATTTGTATTAATATTTCTCTGTGTATTTCTGTTTCTAGTTATAATTCTATTTCTATTTATTTATCCATATTTATGGGCATAGATATAGTTGTATTTATTGATACTACGTGTATCAATATATACTCATATTTATACTAATATTTCTATGTGTATTTCTATGTATATTTCTAGTTATAATTCTATTTCTATTTATTTATCCATATTTATGGGTATAGGTATAGTTGTATTTATTGCTACTACTTATATCAATATATACTCATATTTATACTAATATTTCTATGTGTATTTCTATGTCTAGTTATAATTATATTGCTATTTATTTATCCATATTTATGGGTAGAGGTATAGTTGTATTTATTGATACTACTTATATCAATATATACTCATATTTATACTAATATTTCTATGTGTGTTTCTATTTCTATGTATATTTCTATTTCTAGCTATAATTCTATTTCTATTTATTTATCCATATTTATGGGTATAGGTATAGTTGTATCTATTGATGCTACTTATATCAATATATACTCATATTTATATTAATATTTCTATGTGTATTTCTGTTTCTAGTTATAATTCTATTTCTATTTATTTATGGGTATAGGTATAGTTGTATTTATTGCTACTACTTATATCAATATATACTTATATTTATACTAATATTTCTATGTGTATTTCTATTTCTATGTATATTTCTAGTTATAATTCTATTTCTATTTATTTATCCATATTTATGGGTATAGGTATAGTTGTGTTTATTGATACTACTTATATCAATATATACTTATATTTATATTAATATTTCTATGTGTATTTCTGTTTCTAGTTATAATTCTATTTCTATTTATTTATCCATATTTATGGGTATAGGTATAGTTGTATCTATTGATACTATTTATATCAATATATACTTATATTTATACTCATATTTCTATGTGTATTTCTGTTTCTAGTTATAATTCTATTTCTATTTATTTATGGGTATAGGTATAGTTGTATTTATTGCTACTACTTATATCAATATATACTTATATTTATACTAATATTTCTATGTGTATTTCTATTTCTATGTATATTTCTAGTTATAATTCTATTTCTATTTATTTATCCATATTTATGGGTATAGGTATAGTTGTGTTTATTGATACTATTTATATCAATATATACTTATATTTATACTAATATTTCTATGTGTATTTCTATTTCTAGTTATAATTCCATTTCTATTTATTTATCCATATTTATGGGTATAGCTATAGTTGTATTTATTGATACTATTTATATCAATATGTACTTATATTTATACCAATATTTCTATGTGTATTTCTGTTTCTAGTTATAATTCTATTTATATTTATTTATCCATATTTATGGGTATAGGTATAGTTGTATTTATTGATACTACTTATATCAATATATACTCATATTTATATTAATATTTCTATGTGTATTTCTGTTTCTAGTTATAATTATATTGCTATTTATTTATCCATATTTATGGGTATAGGTATAGTTGTATTTATTGATACTACGTATATCAATATATACTCATATTTATACTAATATTTCTATGAGTATTTCTATTTCTATGTATATTTCTATTTCTAGTTATAATTCTATTTCTATTTATTTATCCATATTTATGGGTATAGGTATAGTTGTATTTATTGATACTACTTATATCAATATATACTCATATTTATACTAATATTTCTATGTGTATTTCTATGTGTATTTCTATGTGTATTTCTATGTGTATTTCTATGTGTATTTCTATTTCTATTTCTATTTCTATTTCTATTTCTATTTATATTTATATTTGTTTCTACTTATATTTATACTAATATTTATATATCTATTCCTATTTATATTTTATGTATATTTCTATTTCTGTCAATATCTACATCTATATTTATGGGTATAGGTATTGATGTATTTATTTATACTATTTATATTTATATTTATATTTATATTTATATTTATATTTATATTTATATTTATATTTATATTTATATTTATATTTATATTTATATTTATATTTATATTTATATTTCTCCACTGAGCTGGTGGGATTCGGAGGGAGAGGAGTTTTCCTGCCTGTCCCAAACAGGAAGAATGGCCTGTGGTGGAATGGGATGAACTTTAAGGTTTCTTCCAACCCAGCCCACTCTGGCATTCCATGATTCCATGTCTCCCACAGGCTTTAAAACCCTGGAGAAACAAACTCTGCCTTTATCCTGTTTTTGGGCTGGTTTTTTTTTTTTTTGCCTATCAAAGTGCTCTATTTCTATTAAAAACTGCTAAAAAAATTCCTCTTCGCCTCAGATGTTGATTTGTGACTGAACAAAGAGGAACAACAACTCAGTTTTCTGGCCTGCAACCACTTTTCTTCTCCGAATGTTGCCGGAAAATCTCTGAAAAACTCCTGGAAAATCCCTCCACCACGGCTGGGAAGAAGAGCAGGCAACATTGACACCTGCTGTCGGGAATTTGAACAGCCACGCACTCCAGGATTCCCTGAGAGCCATGAAAATACAAAAAAATAGAGTTCCGACAGAGAGGATTGCTTTGAGAAAGCTTTATTTAATCACGATTATTGCACACAATGAAATCCAGGGGATGGATTGGCTGGGAGAGGGTTGGCGATCACTAGGGCCAGTTGCAGCAGGAGCAGGCGGGGTCGAAGACCAGCCCCTGCTCGCAGCTCTGCACGAAGGTCTGGCCGTTCAGGCAGTTGTAGAAGTTCCTCCTGTTGTTGGGGTCTGCGTAGATCCCGTTGGGTTTCCCGGCACAGAATCCAGAACCACCGGAGCCACCGGAGCCGCCGGAGCCACCGGAGCCACCAGAGGTGGTGGTGGGAGCCTCAGTGATGGGAGGAAGGGGCTCAGAGGGGGGAACGCAGTCTGGAATGCAAGAATTCAACCAGGAAAAGGTTTATTTTAATGTTCCTGGTGTTTCACACCTCCATAGGAATGTTGGGAGGCTCCATCAAGGAGCTGCTCCTGTTGCTGGTGGTGGTTGTTGGAGACTCAAATGGGACGAGGGGGAACAGAGTCTGGAATTTAGGCTGGAAGGGGTTGGAAGTGTTTGATTCCACTCCATCCTTCATAGGAATTTTGGGAGTCTCCATGAAGGAGCTGCTCCTGCTGCTGATGGTGGGAACCTCAAATGGGAGGAGAGGTGGACACAGTCTGGAAATCAGGCAGGAAAGGGTTGGAAGTGCGTGGTTCCTCCTCATCCTTCATAGGAATTTTGGGAGTCTCCATCAAGGAGCTGCTCCTGCTGGAGCTGGTGGTGGTGGGAGCCTCAGTGATGGGAGGAAGGGGCTCAGATGGGGGAACACAGTCTGGAATGCAAGAATTCAACCAGGAAAAGATTTATTTTAACGTTCCTGGTGTTTCATCCTTCCCACACCTCCATAGGAATGTTGGGAGGCTCCATCAAGGAGCTGCTCCTGTTGCTGGTGATGGGAGACTCAAATGGGAGGAGGGGGAACAGAGTCTGAAATTTAGGCAGGAAGGGGTTGGAAGTGTTTGATTCCACTCCATCCTTCATAGGAATTTTGGGAGTCTCCATGAAGGAGCTGCTCCATGAAGGAGCTGCTCCTGCTGCTGATGGTGGGAACCTCAAATGGGAAGAGAGGTGGGCACAGTCTGGAATTTAGGCAGGAAGGGGTTGGAAGTGCGTGGTTCCTCCTCACCCTTCATAGGAATTTTGGGAGTCTCCATGAAGGAGCTGCTCCTGCTGGAGCTGGTGGTGGGAACCTCAGTGATGGGAGGAAGGGGCTCAGAGGGGGGAACGCAGTCTGGAATGCAAGAATTCAACCAGGAAAAGATTTATTTTAACGTTCCTGGTGTTTCATCCCTCCCACACCTCCATAGGAATGTTGGGAGGCTCCATCAAGGAGCTGCTCCTGTTGCTGCTGGTGGTGTTGGGAGACTCAAATGGGAGGAGGGGGAACAGAATCTGGAATTTAGATTGGAAGGGGTTGGAAGTGTTTGATTCCACCCCATCCTTCATAGGAATTTTGGGAGTCTCCATCAAGGAGCTGCTCCACAAGGAGCAGGTTTGTTTTAACGTTCCTGGTGTTCCATCCCTCCCACACCTCCATCAGAAGGTTGGGGGTCTCCATGAAGGAGCTGCTCCATCAAGGAGCTGCTCCTGCTGGTGGTGGTGGGAGCCTCAGTGATCTGAGGAAGGGGCTCAGATGGGGAACACAATCTGGAATTTGGGTGGGAAAAGCTTCAAAATGTTTCACCCCTCCCACAGTCCCACAGGAATTTTGGGAGTCTCCACCAAGGAGCTTCTCCTGCTCTCCTGGAGCCACTCACCGCCGCTCTGCAGCCCCAGGCCCTTCTTCAGGCTGGAGATCAGGGGGTATTTGCCTTCCTTGCAGAAGTCCCCAGTGAAGTCATCCATGTCCAGGGCCCACACCATGGCTCCTCCAAAGTTGTTCTTCTTCAGCCAGTCCACCTGTGGGGAGGAAAATCCTGATGAGCGCCAGGAATTGATCCCACAGGAGAATCCAGCCCCATCCCAGCTCCCAGCACTGCCCCCAGACCTTGAGGCCGAAGCTCTTGATGTTGTCGTAGCCGACCCACTCGCTGCCCTTGTAGGCGTAGGGGACGTCCTGGGGTTCATCCCAAGCCTGGGTGGCTCCAGAGCTCAGCAGAGAGCAGATCTAAGGAGAAGGAAGCAGGAATGTTATCCACAAAAGGGAAAAGCTCAGGCTCTGCTCTTGCCTTGGGTTCATCCTCTGGTTTTGTGCTGCCACCCCATTCCCTGAGTGCACAACTCCATCCTGGTGATTCCATGGAGAGCTCTGTGCCTGAGCCATGCAGAGAACTCCATGGGAGCTTCCTGATCAGTTCCTTCAAATGGAAGCTTCCTGATCAATTCCTTCAAATGGAAACTCCATGGGAGCCTCCTGATCAATTCCTTCAAATGAAAGCTCCATGGGAGCCTCCTGATCCATTACTTCAAATGGAAACTCCATGGGAGGTTCCTGATCAATTCCTCCAAATGAAACCTCCATGGGAGCCTCCTGATCAATTCCTCCAAATGAAAGCTCCATGGGACGTTCCTGATCAGTTCCTTCAACTGGAAACACCATGGGAGGTTCCTGATCAATTCCTTCAAATGAAACCTCCATGGGAGCCTCCTGATCAATTCCTTCAAATGAAAACTCCAATGGGAACTTCCTGATCAGTTCCTTCAAATGGAAACTCCACGGGAGGTTCCTGATCAATTCCTTCAAATGAAACCTCCATGGGAGCCTCCTGATCAATTCCTTCAAATGAAACCTCCATGGGAACCTCCTGATCAATTCCTCCAAATGAAAGCTCCACGGGATGTTCCTGATCAGTTCCTTCAAATGGGAGCTTCCTGACCAATTCCTTCAAATGATCTGAGTGAGGAATGTGATGGAACATCCTTACCTCGTAGTAAGCCAGAGTTCCAGCCTCCCTGGTGTAGGGCCCAGCGGGGCCAGGGCCGGATGCTGGAGCTCCAACGGAGGTGTCAGATGGGTTCTGCAGGGTGAAGCTCTTTCCATAGGTTGGGAATCCCACCAGGAGCTTCTCAGCTGGGGCACCATTGCTCTTCCAATAATTCATGGCGTATTCCTGCAAGAAACCAGTCCCACTCAAGCCTTTGCTAGGATTTGTGGGATGAATTCCTCGAAATCTCACCCAGGATCGGGGAGCTGTGGGTGCCCCAGAGAGGCACTCACAACGTTGAAGTATTTGTAGTCGCCGCTGTCGGCAGGGCCGGCGAACAGGGGGCTGTTCTCTCCAGTGTTCCTCTCCCAGGAGCCGTGGAAGTCGTAGGTCATGACATGGATGTAATCCAGGTACCTGCAGGGAGAGGGGCTCTGTCCTCACCTGAGGGCCCGGAGCTGCCATCACCCCACCCTCAGGGGCTCCTTCACCTCATCACTCCCAGGAAATCCCTCAAATCCCACCAGGGACCCCAGGTTTGTCACTCACTTGCCAATCTCAGCGATCTCGTAGCCAGCCTGGATGGTGGAGAGTCCAGCAGCCACAGCAGCAGTGACCATGAGCCGGGGCTTGTTGCTCTGCTTGGCTTCCTGCTCGAAGGCTGCCACCATTTCCTGAGGGACCCAAGGCACAGCAATCACCTGCGGGCTCTCAGGGCTGGGGCTTTGCAGCCACCCAGGGCTCAGAGGCAGAGCTGTGGCCAGCAGGGCCTGGAGCCAAGCCCACCTTAACCAGGACGGTGAAGAGAGACTTGTCCTGGGCAGGGCTGCCCCTGGAGCCGGGGTATTCCCAGTCCAGGTCCAGCCCGTCGAACTGATACTGGCGCAGGAATTTGATGACGGAGTTGATGAAGGTCTGGCGGTTCTCAGGAGTGGAGACCATGGTGGAGAACCTGGGCAAGCAGAGCGGGAGAGAGGTGGGGTTCCCATGGAGCCCCTTCCCCTTCTCATTTTGTTCCTACGTTGCCATTTAGGGCTGGAAATGGTTAGAACTCACTTGGCTGTGCCGAAATTCCATCCTCCAATAGCCAGCAGGGTCTTCAGGTCTTTGTTCCTGAAGGGGAAGAGGCAGGAACCTGAGTTTTTGCATGTCATAAAATCATAGAATGGATGTCCACAGCACCCCTGAGCTGCTAGCCCCATGCTCAGAGGATGGAGCTGTCCCCATGTCCTGCCTTGGCTGTGTCTCTGTCCCTCTTCACTCAGCATCCTTGTCACCAAAAAGGACAGGGAGGGAGCAGAGAAGGGCAGAGAAGGGCACAGGATGGAGATGGAGCAGAGAGGGGCACAGAAGGGCACCGGAGGGAGCAGAGCCCTGCTGGGGCTCCCAGCACTCACTGGTTCTTGAGGCCATTGAAGGACTTGTAGAGCGTCTCGTCGTTCCACTCGTAGGTGGTGATCTCGTTGTTGTTCATGCCGGCGAAGGCGTAGATCAGGTGGTTGCACAGGCAAGGGTCGACATTTTCAGGGGTGAACTTGCCCAGGCCTGGCCTGTACTGGGCCCAGTTGGTGAAGTAACAGGTCAGCACATAGGCAGTGCCTGCGGGGAGACAGCGGCCATGGAGGGGCTGCAGTGCCCGGCACGGCCCGGCCCTGGGCACGGCATTGCCACTGTGGGCACAGCTCCTGTGCCAGACTGCAGGGCAACATCTGTTCTATTGCATCTGGATGGCAGCTGCCTTCTGTCAAGTGGGCAGTTTGCCTTATCTCTCCCACAATCACTTCTCCCTTTGGACAGGACATCTGCTGATAACAGCTATTTACTATCACTGCATGGCTGACCAGAACCACAGCATCCCACTGGGAGATGCTCTGCCCATAAAGAGGAGCCAAGCATTGCTACCCAGATATAATCTGGAGATTCTGGAACACCAGCACGGCTTCTGCACTGGATTGCCCAGAGGAGCAGCAGCTGCCTCTGCCCCTGGATCTTCAGAGGCAGAGACTGCACCTTTCTCCAGGATCCTGCTCCAGCAGAACCAGCCCTGACACTGCAGGAGGGCTGAGCCACAATTCCAATGGCACTGCTGCCAACAGCCTGACCCACAGGCTGTCAGGTTGGGTTCTGACTCTGGCAGTGTTGGTTTAGTTTACTGCATTGCTTATTTTATCCTTTTATTTCCATCCCTATTAAAGAAAAGTTATTTCCTCTCCCATACTTTTTACCTGAGAGCCCCTTAATTTAAAATTTACAGCAGTTCAGAGGGGTGAGGAAGGTTCACATTCCCCATTCCAGGCGAGGCTCCTGCCTTCCTCAGCAGACTCCTGGCTTTCCAAACCCAGACATCTCCGTGTGCGGGGCACAGCTTGGCCAAAGGCAGCGGGGCCGGGCACCCTGGGCACCCTGGGGCTCCCTGGGCACCCTGGGGCTCCCTGGGGCACCCTGGGGCTCCCTGGGCACCCTGGGCTCCCTGGGGCACCCTGGGGCTCCCTGGGCACCCTGGGGCTCCCTGGGCACCCTGGGGCACCCTGGGGCACCCTGGGGCACCCTGGGCACCCTGGGGCTCCCTGGGGCTCCCTGGGGCTCCCTGGGCTCCCCCAGCCCCGCAGCCCCAGCCCTTCCTCCCCGGCTGGCCAGGGCTGGCTCAGGGCACCTACCGAGCTGGGCGTTCAGCAGCAGGGCCAGACCTGCAGGGCACAAGGAAACAACAACACACGGTCACTGCTGGGCCTGGGCAATGCAAACCCTGCAGCAAGGCTCTGCCCACAGGCTCAGGCACAAGAGTTTCGCTAACATTTCTTCAAGAACTTCATTTCTCCAATGAAATAAAGTAAAAGCATAGAGAAGACCCCAAACAGATGCCAAAGGAATCATTTGAACTTTAGGTTTATATCTAAAAGCGCATTTCAATTGCAGCCTGCAATGAACTCTGTCCATGCTCAGGCAGAAGCGTTTTGCTAACATTTCTCCAGGCACTTCATTTCTCCAATGATTTCAGGTAAAAGCACCTAAAAGAACCCAAACAGATGCCAAAGCAATCATTGGATTTTAGGTTGAAGTCTAAAAGCACATTTCCATTGCAGCCTGCAGTGAGCTCTGTCCATGCCCAAAGCAGAGCAGATCCCCAGCCCCAGCAGCGCTAAAGAAGAGAAATTTCCCTCCCCAAAGGAAATTGAGAAATCTCTGACAGAAAAGAGAGAGCAGCGCTTTCATCCCTCCCCCCGCGGGGCAGGCAGCCGAGCAGCAGTGCCAGAGCCCCCAGCCCTGCTCAGGAGGGCACAGAGCTCCAGCCCAGCAGCACTCACCGGTGAGCAGAGTGAGCTTGGCCATCCTGGACCAGACTGATGTGCTCGGGCTCTCTGCCTCTTTTATACCCTGCTCCTCTCTGCTGCCAGCGTGGGACCCACAGCGATGGACAAACATTGCGCAACTTGGCAGGGAGCAGTGTCACCAAACCTGTCACCAGCACAATGGGCTCTCCAGCCGCAGGGGTCACTGCCGTGGGGCTGTGCCACGTCCTGGAGCTGCACGGGCAGATAAAGAGCGGGATTAGATTGTGGGATTGTCCAAATGTTGTTCCAACAGCAGCTCTGTGTCCCCCGATGGCTGCAGGGGTGACCTTGTGCTATCCTTGAGCCCTTCCCAGGGGCTGGCACTGCCCAAGCCCAGCCTGGGTGTCCCTGGTGGGAGCGGCCCCAGGCAGGGCTGAGCGGGGCTCCGGCTCCAGCCCGGCCACTGCCGGGGCTCTGCGCTCACTGCGGGCTCTGGGACAGAGGGACCCGGGCGCTCTGAGCTCTGCTGGGCTCTCCTCAGGGAAACACAGGAAGGTTCTTTATTTCTTGGAGGTTCAACTCCACAAGGCACTCCCCGGATGATGAACCCTGTTAATTTTCCTCTCACATCTGTCCCCTCATTTTCCCGCTCAGCTCTTTCCCAAACTGAGACACCCCTGTGTTGCTGAGCATTCCCATTTTTCCCTAAGTGAAGCTCCATCAGCTGAATGCCTCAAAATATCCTTTCCATATTTTATCTTCTGTCCAGATGGAGACTCCAAGCTCCCTCCCTGTGTGGGGAGATTGGGGATTGGATTTCTTCCCTTTTCCCTCTGTCGGACAGAGGGACCTTGGTGCTGTGAGCTGTGCCTTGCCCACCCAGCTGAGGTGGGGTCTCCTCTGGAAGCAGACACGAGGAGTCCCATCACTAAAGAAAAACCACATCGCTTTTTACTGAGTCATTCTCCACCTGATAAATTCTTCTGTAAGAAGCGGTTGCTTTTGTCATCTCCTTTCCCTAATCTCCTGACATCCATGGTCACAAGAACAAGTGGGAGGACAATGCAGCAGAAGCTGATTCTGATTCACTTTGGTTACATCAAGCCTTGTGCCACACCTCTGTTTTGGTAATTCCAGTGTTGGTGTTCCCAGCAGCCAATGGAATGGGCAGGATGAGAGTTTTACCGGGAAGAGGCAGCTGGAAAAACCCAGAGTGGTGAAATCTCTCTGCAGCCCAACACTGGAACAGATGGAAGGTCCCTGTCTGCTCTTTCTAATTGGAATTCTTTCAGCAAGGACCAATTCTTGTGCCCTTTCCCAGCACTCCTAGGGAACCCACAGCAAAACACCTTTGTTAGAACAGAAGAAGGGCAGGAAAAGTCCTGAAGGAAAAGTTCTGAAGGAAAACTCCAGGATTTGTTACCCCCACATGAAAACAAATCAGTGTCCTTGAGCCTGCCCCAAATGCTCTCGTTTCTATACCCAAACACCTTCCCTGGATAACAGAGCTGAAAATGCTCCAGAGATCACTGAGGGCGAGATTTTCCAGACCTATCCCAGCTGAATTTGTACCCTGGGACTTTATCAACCAAGAAAAACATTGGAAAAATACTCCTTGAGGATGTTGTCCTGTTATCAGCTGTGTCCCACCCCGTGCCTGCACCAAATTCCAAGGCTCAGGTTGGCACATTTTAATCTGCAGATCAGCCAGCATCTGATACCAGGTTGTTATCCAGGATTCCAGTCATCCAAGGCTGGGTGACCTCCTGGAAAGTCACCTTCATGTCACACAACAGGGAATTAAACCTCCCAGTGCAGGGACACAGCCGTGCCCTCATTCCTGAGTGGAGAAAAGGGAAGAAATCCAATCCCCAGGCTCTCCACACAGGGGGAGAGCTTGGAGTCTCCATCTGGACAGAAGATAAAATGTGGAAAGGATATTTTGAGGCATTCAACTGATGGGGCTTCACTTAGGGAAAAATGGGAATGCTCAGCAACACAGGGGTGTCTCAGTTTGGGAAAGAGCTGAGCGGGAAAATGAGGGGACAAATGTGAGAGGAAAATTAACTGGGTTTATACTCCAGGGAGTGCCTTGTGGAGTTGAACCTCCAAGAAATAAAGAACCTTCCTCTGTTTCCCTGAGGAGAGCCCAGCAGAGCTCAGAGCGCCCGGGTCCCTCTGTCCCAGAGCCCGCAGTGAGCGCAGAGCCCCGGCAGTGGCCGGGCTGGAGCCGGAGCCCCGCTCAGCCCTGCCTGGGGCCGCTCCCACCAGGGACACCCAGGCTGGGCTTGGGCAGTGCCAGCCCCTGGGAAGGGCTCAAGGACAGCACAAGGTCACCCCTGCAGCCATCGGGGACACAGAGCTGCTGTTGGAACAACATTTGGACAATCCCACAATCTAATCCCGCTCTTTATCTGCCCCTGCAGCTCCAGGACGTGGCACAGCCCCACGGCAGTGACCCCTGCGGCTGGAGAGCCCATTGTGCTGGTGAAAGGTTTGGTGACACCGCTCCCTGCCAAGTTGCGCAATGTTTGTCCCACGCTGGCAGCAGAGAGGAGCAGGGTATAAAAGAGGCAGAGAGCCCGAGCACATCAGTCTGGTCCAGGATGGCCAAGCTCACTCTGCTCACCGGTGAGTGCTGCTGGGCTGGAGCTCTGTGCCCTCCTGAGCAGGGCTGGGGGCTCTGGCACTGCTGCTCGGCTGCCTGCCCGGCGGGGGGAGGGATGAAAGCGCTGCTCTCTCTTTTCTGTCAGAGATTTCTCAATTTCCTTTGGGGAGGGAAATTTCTCTTCTTTAGCGCTGCTGGGGCTGGGGATCTGCTCTGCCTTGGGCATGGACAGAGCTCACTGCAGGCTGCAATGGAAATGTGCTTTTAGACTTCAGCCTAAAAACCCAATGATTGCTTTGGCATCTGTTTGGGTTCTTTTTGGTGCTTTTACCTGAAATCATTGGAGAAATGAAGTGCCTGGAGAAATGTTAGCGAAACTCTTCTGCCTGAGCGTGGACAGAGTTCATTGCAGGCTGCAATTGAAATGTGCTTTTAGATATAAACCTAAAGTTCAAATGATTCCTTTGGCATCGGTTTGGGGTCTTCTCTATCCTTTTACATTATTTCATTGGAGAAATGAAGTGCCTGGAGAAATGTTAGCAAAGCTCTTGTGCCTGAGCCTGTGGGCAGAGCCTTGCTGCAGGGTTTGCATTGCCCAGGCCCAGCAGTGACGGTGTGTTGTTGTTTCCTTGTGCCCTGCAGGTCTGGCCCTGCTGCTGAACGCCCAGCTGGGTAGGTGCCCTGAGCCAGCCCTGCCCAGCCGGGGAGGAAGGGCTGGGGCTGCGGGGCTGGGGGAGCCCAGGGAGCCCCAGGGTGCCCCAGGGCGCCCAGGGAGCCCCAGGGTGCCCCAGGGTGCCCAGGGAGCCCCAGGGTGCCCAGGGTGCCCCAGGGAGCCCAGGGAGCCCCAGGGAGCCCAGGGAGCCCCAGGGTGCCCCAGGGAGCCCCAGGGTGCCCAGGGTGCCCCAGGGAGCCCCAGGGAGCCCCAGGGAGCCCCAGGGTGCCCAGGGAGCCCCAGGGTGCCCAGGGAGCCCCAGGGAGCCCAGGGAGCCCCAGGGTGCCCCAGGGAGCCCCAGGGTGCCCAGGGTGCCCCAGGGTGCCCCAGGGAGCCCCAGGGTGCCCAGGGTGCCCCAGGGAGCCCCAGGGTGCCCAGGGTGCCCAGGGTGCCCCAGGGAGCCCCAGGGTGCCCAGGGTGCCCGGCCCCGCTGCCTTTGGCCGAGCTGTGCCCCGCACACGGAGATGTCTGGGTTTGGAAAGCCAGGAGTCTGCTGAGGAAGGCAGGAGCCTCGCCTGAAATAGGGAATGTGAACCTTCCTCACCTCTCTGATTTACTATGAATTTTAAATTAAGGGGCTCTCAGGCAAAAAATATGGGAGCAGGAAATGACAGTTCTCTAATAGGTAAGAAAATAGAAGGATAAAATAAGCAATGCAGTACACAAGAACAACACTGCCAGAGTCAGAACCCAACCTGACACGCTGTGGGTCAGGCTGTTGGCAGCAGTGCCATTGGAATTGTGGCTCAGCCCTCCTGCAGTGTCAGGGCTGGTTCTGCTGGAGCAGGATCCTGGAGAAAGGTGCAGTCTCTGCCTCTGAAGATCCAGGGGAAGGAGAGGCAATCCAGTTCCTCTGGGCAATCCAGTGGAGAAGCTGAGCTGATATTCCAGAATCTCCAGATTATATCTGGGTGGCAATACTTGGCTCCTCTTTCTGGGAAGAGCAGCTCCCAGCCGGATGCTGTAGTTCTTATCAGTCAGGCAGTGTAGTTTTTTATCAGTCAATTGCTGTTATCAGTAGATGTCCCGTCCAAAGGGAGAAGTGATTGTGGGAGAGATAAGGCAAACTGCCCACTTGACAGAAGCCAGCTGCCATCCAGATGCAATAGAACAGATGTTGCCCTGCAGTCTGGCACAGGAGCTGTGCCCACAGTGGCGATGCCGTGCCCAGGGCCGGGCCGTGCCGGGCACTGCAGCCCCTCCATGGCCGCTGTCTCCCCGCAGGCACTGCCTATGTGCTGACCTGTTACTTCACCAACTGGGCCCAGTACAGGCCTGGGGAGGGGAGGTACACCCCCGAGAACATCGACCCCAACCTGTGCAACCACCTGATCTACGCCTTCGCCGGCATGAACAACAACGAGATCACCACCTACGAGTGGAACGACGAGACGCTCTACAAGTCCTTCAATGGCCTCAAGAACCAGTGAGTGCTGGGAGCCCCAGCAGGGCTCTGCTCCCTCCTGTGCCCTTCTCTGCCCTTCTCTGCCCTTCTCTGCTCCCTCCTGTGCCCTTCTCTGCTCCCTCCGGTGCCCTTCTTTGCCCTTCTCTGCCCTTCTCTTCTCCCTCCGGTGCCCTTCTCTGCTCCATCTCCATCCTGTGGCCTTCTCTGCCCTTCTCTGCTCCCTCCCTTTCCTTTCTGGTGACAAGGATGCTGAGTGAAGAGGGACAGAGACACAGCCAAGGCAGGACATGGGGACAGCTCCATCCTCTGAGCATGGGGGCAGTGGCTCTTGGCCTTTCCCACCAAAGTGACCCAGGCTGCACTGACCAAACCCTTGGGGTCACTCCAGTTCCTGTCCCTTCCTTGCAGGAATCGCAACCTGAAGACCCTGCTGGCCATTGGAGGATGGAATTTTGGCACACAGAAGTGAGTCCAACCAGCTCTTTCCAATTATGAGTCCCGGGAGAGGGATGGAAATCAGGAAGAGGCTGGATTCCAACCTCACCTCTCTCCTGCTCTGCTTGCCCAGGTTCTCCACCATGGTCTCCACGCCCCAGAACCGCCAGACCTTCATCAACTCCGTGGTCAGGTTCCTGCGCCAGTACGGATTCGACGGGCTGGACCTGGACTGGGAATACCCCGGCTCCAGGGGCAGCCCTGCCCAGGACAAGTCTCTCTTCACCGTCCTGGTTAAGGTGGGCTTGGCTCCAGGCCCTGCTGGCCACAGCTCTGCCTCTGAGCCCTGGGTGGCTGCAAAGCCCCAGCCCTGAGAGCCCGCAGGTGATTGCTGTGCCTTGGGTCCCTCAGGAAATGGTGGCAGCCTTCGAGCAGGAAGCCAAGCAGAGCAACAAGCCCCGGCTCATGGTCACTGCTGCTGTGGCTGGAGGACTCTCCACCATCCAGGCTGGCTACGAGATCGCTGAGCTGGGCAAGTGAGTGACAAACCTGGGGTCCCTGGTGGCACTGGGGTGGGTTCCCTGCGTGGGAAATAACAGTTCTTTAATAGCAAAGGAAATAAAAGGATAAAATAAACAATGCAGTAAACTAAAACAACACTGACAGAGTCGGAGCTCAACCTGACACCCTGTGGACAGGCAGTGAAAGCCCCTGAGGGAGCCCCAGGTGCAGGGGCTGTGCGGTGATGGCAGCCCCAGCTCCGGGCCCTCAGGTGAGGACAGAGCCCTGCTCCCCACAGGTACCTGGATTACATCCACGTTATGACCTACGACTTCCACGGGCCCTGGGACGGCTCCACGGGCGAGAACAGCCCCCTGTTCAGCAGCGGCAGCACCCTCAGTGTTGTGAGTGCCTTTGGGGCCTCCGGCCCGGGGCTCCCCGTGCCACAGCACAGCCTGAACCCTGCTGCCTTTTCCAGGAATACGCCATGAACTACTGGAAGAACAACGGCGCCCCAGCCCAGAAGCTGCTGGTGGGATTCCCAACCTATGGAAAGAGCTTCACCCTTCAGAGCCCATCCAACACGGCCATCGGTGCCCCCAGCTCCGGGCCTGGCCCTGCAGGGCCCTACACCGGGGAGGCCGGGCTCCTGGCTTACTACGAGGTGTGTGAGGGACTCATGGCGGCCTGCAAGGCCAGCCCTGACACTGCTGGCACTTCCAGCACGAAATTCCTAACCTGGCTCATGTTCCCACTGCTCTTTCTCGCACATCTGCACCTTCCTGAGCTCCCAGGTTTGGGTTCCTGAGCTGGCTGACGTTCCCACTGCTCTTTCTCCTTAGATCTGCACCTTCCTGAGCTCTGGAGCCACCCAGGTTTGGGATGCCCCTGAGGACGTCCCCTACGCCTACAAGGCCAACGAATGGGTCGGCTATGACAACGAGAAGAGCTTTGGCCTCAAGGTCTGGGGGCAGTGCTGGGAGCTGGGATGGGGCTGGATTCTCCTGTGGGATCAATTCCTGGCGCTCACCAGGATTTTTTCTCCCCACAGGTGGACTGGCTGAAGAAGAACAACTTTGGAGGGGCCATGGTGTGGACCATCGACCTGGATGACTTCACTGGCAACTTCTGCCACCAGGGCAAATACCCCCTGATCTCCACCCTGAAGAAGGGCCTGGGGCTGTGAGCGTGCTGTGAGTGACAGGGAGGGACAGGAGCTGTGTCCCCAAGAGGACACAGAGGCGTGGGCAAGGGGGCATTGCAAACATCATCCCTTCCCCAGTGTGAAAAATGATACTCACTTCCAAAAAAGTTTTATTAAATTTTGCTTCAAAAAAAGTTTTATTAAAATATTAACTATTACTGTGTTTATATATTAAATATTGTTAATATTATATTTATTAAATTATTAAATATTACTTCCAAAAAAGGTTTATTAAAACTTTATCAAAAATACAACTGAAGACTGAATAGAGAAATTTTAAAGGATTTTTTCCACAGCATGTGCTTGTTTGTACAATGGAGCTTTTGCCTTTTAACCCTTTAGCCCCTTTCCAAAGTTTTGTCCATCAACTCCTCCTTCACTGTCCAGTGGTGGAAACCACATCCTTAAATCTTGATTGGAGATCAGCTGTTGCCATAGTAACAATCTCACCCTCCCAAATGTCCCAACAGGCCACCCCATAATAACAACACAAGGAGAGGATACACATGATATTTAATTTAATTTAATTGATATTTAATTTAATTGGGGGAGTCAGCCATGGCATTACTCATGTGTCTCACCAAGGAAAATTCTGCTTTCTTTTCACAGCACCGTCCTCACGTCCCTGCGGCTGCTGGAGGTGCAGGAGGAGCTGCAGTGACAGATCCTGGTCCCAATCCTGATCCTGATCCAGCCCAAAGATCCCTCTGATCCCATTGCACACAATGACAATGATTCAATAAACCTTTACCCAAAACCAACAACTTCCTGGTTCCACTCGTTTCTTCTTTTGTGTTTTGTCACTTCCTGGTTCTCTCAGGATGTTGGTGTGAAAAACAGGTTCAGTCTCCCGTGGAAATGTAAACAGTTTAGTAAAGGACAATAGGAGACAAGGACCGTGCAGCAAAGGTGTGAAAAACACATTCACCCTCCTGTGGAAAAGTTTAAAAGGAAAATAAAGGACAATAGGGCACAAGGACCATAGAGCAAAGTGAGAAACAGTGAAAAACACCTGTGAAAAACTGTGAAAATGCAAGAAGTTTAATAAAGGACAATAGGAGAGCAAAGGTGTGAAAAACACTTTCATTCTCCTGTGAAAATTAAGAAGTTTAATAGAGGACAATGGGAAACAAGGACAAACATTATTGGGTCAGCCAAGAGCACCCTGTTATCCTCGGGGATTCCCATTAAATACCTTTTAGTTAAATCATTCTGTTGAATATTCATAGATTCTTATGCATATCAATAAACTAATTTACATATTCATGAGCTATTTTGCATGGCCCCTCCTTGCTCTGCCTTTTTAGAGCCTGTGTGTTTCCTGGCTGGGCTTTTTCAACACAAAATTAATTATTCACTATTTCACTACCATGTCCAAGCTTAACTAACAACAGAAATAAAAATCATATTTTTATAGCAAAGTTACTTTAATATCACACATTTAAAATGTGTTTTAATGTTAGCAAAAAGCCAATATTAGAATATGTATCTATAACATACATTAGCTATTTCGCTACTATGTCTAAGCTTAATTAACAACAGAAATGAAAACTATATTTTTATAAAGTTACTTTAAAGTCATACAAATGAAATCCACTTTAAAAGTTGCAAAAATGTATCAATAACACATACCTATATAATCTATTTCACTACTATGTCTAAGTAACAACAGAAATGGAACCTATATTTTTATAACAAAGTTATTTCAAAATCATACATATGAAATCCACTTTAATGTTAGCAAGAAGCCAATATTACAATATGTATCTATAACACATATCAGCCATTTCACTACTAATTTTAATTAACAACCGAAACAAAAACCATATCATTTATAACAAAGTTACTTTAACATCACACATATAGAATCCATTTTAATATTAGCAAAAAGCCAATATTATGTATCTATAACACATACTTATATCATCTATTTTACTACTATGTCTAAGTTGAAGTAACAACAGAAATAAACCTATATTTTTATAACAAAGTTACTTTAACTCCACACATATAAAATCCATTTTAATATTAGCAAAAAGCCAATATTACGTATCTATAACGCATAGTTATGTATTTCACTACTAAGTTTAAGTAACAACAGAAATGAAACCTATATTTTTATAACAAAGTTACTTCAAAATCATACATATGAAATCCACTTTAATGTTAGCAAGAAGCCAATATTACAATATGTATCTATAACACATATCAGCCATTTCACTACTAAGTTTAATTAACAACCAAAATAAAAACTGTCTTTATAACAAAGTTACTTTAACATCACGCATATAGAATCCATTTTAATATTAGCAAAAAGCCAATATTACAATATGTATCTATAACACATACCAGCCATTGTACTACTAAGTTTAAGTAACAACCGACATAAAAACTGTCTTTATAACAAAGTTACTTTAGTGTCACACATATAGAATCCATTTTAATTTTTGCAAAAAGCCAATATTATGTATCCACAATGCATAGTTATGTATTTCACTACTAAGTTTAAGTAACAACAGAAATGAAACCTGTATTTTTATAACAAAGTTACTTCAAAATCATACATATGAAATCCACTTTAATGTTAGCAAGAAGCCAATATTACAATATGTATCTATAACACACATCAGCCATTTCACTACTAATTTTAATTAACAACCGAAATAAAAACCATATCTTTATAACAAAGTTACTTTAACATCACACATATAGAATCCATTTTAATATTTTCAAAAAGCTAATATTATAATGTGTATCCATAGTACAAACTTATATCAGCTATTTCACTACGGTGTCTAACTTTAATTAACAAGAGAAATAAAAACTGTCTTTATAACAAAGTTACTTTAACACCACATATAAAATCAATTTTAATACTTGTAAAAAGCCAATATTATAATGTGTATCTATAATGCATGTCAGCCATTTCACTACTATATCCAAGCTCAATTAACGACAGAAATGAAAATTATATTTTTATAACAAAGTTACTTTAACACCACATATATAGAATCCATTTAAATATTAGCGAAAAGCCAATATTATGTATCTATAACACAAACTTATATCACTTCTATCAGTTATTTCACTACTATGTCTAAGTTTAATTAACAACAGAAATAAAACCCATATCTTTATAACAAAGTTACTTTAACATCACACATATAGAATCCATTTTAATATTAGCAAAAAGCCAATATTATGTATCTATAACACATACTTATATCATCTATTTCACTACTATGTCTAAGTTGAAGTAACAACAGAAATAAACCTATATTTTTATAACAAAGTTACTTTAACTCCACACATATAAAATCCATTTTAATATTAGCAAAAAGCCAATATTACGTATCTATAACGCATAGTTATGTATTTCACTACTAAGTTTAAGTAACAACAGAAATGAAACCTATATTTTTATAACAAAGTTACTTTAACATCACACATATAGAATCCATTTTAATATTAGCAAAAAGCCAAAATTACAATATGTATCTATAACACATACCAGCCATTTCACTACTAAGTTTAATTAACAACCGACATAAAAACTGTCTTTATAACGAAGTTACTTCAAGTCCACACATATAAAATGCATTTTAATATTTTCAAAAAGCCAATATTACAATATGTATCTATAACACATATCAGCCATTTCACTACTAAGTTTAACTAACAACCGAAATAAAAACTGTCTTTATAACAAAGTTACTTTAACTCCAGACATATAGAATCCATTTTAATATTTTCAAAAAGCCAATATTATAATATGTATCTATTATATTATATATATATAATATATAATATATATATAATATATAATATATTATATATTATATATATTATATATTATATATCATATATTGTACATTATATATTACATAATATATATTATATATTATATTTTATATATTATATATTATATATTATATATTATATATTATATATTATATATTATATATTATATATTATATATAATACCAGCCATTTCACTACTAAGTTTAATTAACAACACAAATGGAACCCATACTTTTATAACAAAGTTACCTTAAAATAATACATATAAAACGCATTTTAATACCTGCAAAAAGCCACTATTCCGATGCGTATCTCTGGCGCTCACCCTGGCGCTGGGGCAGGGTTGGGCTTTCCTCCCAGCTGGCATTCCTCGCTGCCGCTCCCTGGCAGTGCCAGGGGAACGGGGGCAGGAGCCGCAGTCACCCCGCCAGCGCTGTGACCTCACAAGGCAGAGCCGCTGCCCGGAGCCGGCCCGGCCCGTTCCCAGGGAAATGCCCAACCCCGGCTTTTCCCGGCCCCCTGATTCCCAACCCCGGCTTTTCCCCGGCCCCCTGATTCCCAACCCCGCTTTTCCCGGCTCCCTGATTCCCAACCCCAGCTTTTTCCCAGCCCCCTGATTCCCAATCCCGGCTTTTTCCCAGCCCCCTGATTCCCAATCCCGGCTTTTCCCGGCCCCCTGATTCCCAACCCCGCTTTTCCCGGCCCCCTGATTCCCAGCCCCAGCTTTTTCCCAGCCCCCTGATTCCCAATCCCGGCTCCCTGATTCCCAACCCCAGTTTTTTCCCAGCCCCCTGATTCCCAATCCCGGCTTTTTCCCGGCTCCCTGATTCCCAATCCCGGTTTTTTCCCCGGCTCCCTGATTCCCAACCCCGGCTTTTCCCCGGCCCATTCCCAGGGAAATGCCCAATCCCGGCTTTTCCCCGGCTTCCTGATTCCCAACCCCGGCTTTTCCCCAGCCCCTGATTCCCAACCCCGGCTTTTCCCCGGCTCCCTGATTCCCAATCCCGGCTTTTCCCCGGCCCCCTGATTCCCAATCCCGGCTTTTTCCCGGCCCCCTGATTCCCAATCCCGGCTTTTCCCCAGCCCCTGATTCCCAACCCCGGCTTTTCCCCAGCCCCCTGATTCCCAATCCCGGCTTTTCCCCGGCCCCCTGATTCCCAATCCCGACTTTTTCCCGGCCCCCTGATTCCCAATCCCGGTTTTTCCCGGCCCCCTGATTCCCAATCCCGGCTTTTCCCGGCTCCCTGATTCCCAATCCCGGCTTTTTCCCGGCCCCCTGATTCCCAATCCCGGCTTTTTCCTGGCCCCCTGATTCCCAATCCCGGCTTTTTCCCTTCCCCCTGATTCCCAATCCCGGTTTTTCCCCGGCCCCCCCGATTCCCAATCCCGGTTTTTTCCCAGCCCCCTGATTCCCAACCCCGGCTTTTCCCCGGCCCCTGATTCCCAACCCCGGCTTTTCCCCAGTCCCCTGATTCCCAACCCCGGCTTTTTCCCGGCTCCCTGATTCCCAATCCCGTTTTTTCCCCGGCTCCCTGATTCCCAACCCCGGCTTTTTCCCGGCTCCCTGATTCCCAATCCCGGCTTTCCCCGGCTCCCTGGTGCCCGTAACACCCACAGCAGTGCCAGGCCCGGATGGCAGCAAGGCAGGAGCCCAGAGGTGAGAGCTGGCCCAGGCAGGGGCACCTGGAGGGGCTGGGATTGCTTCTCCTTCATCCCCCATCCCACCATCAGGAGCTCAGAATGGGGAAAATCCGCCAGGATTTTGTCAGGAAAATCAATCCACAAATATCAGAGTTCTGTATTCAAAAGAAGAAAAATCCGCCCCTGTCAGGAAAATCAATCCACAAATATCAGAGTTCTGTATCCAAAAGAAGAAAAATCTGCCCTGTCAGGAAAATCAATCCACAAATATCAGAGGTTTGTGGCCAAAAAGGAGGCAGAGGAGTCCTTCGACTTTATCCCAATAAAGGGAGAGGCTGTGGGGTGCTCACCTCTCTCCAACTTTTGGAGGATCAGGTTCCTTTTTATCCCGATTTCCTTCTCTCTTTCCCCATTTCTGAGGTACCTGAGAGGTTCAGACTTCCCAGGACACCTGATACCAGAGATTCCTCTCTAATGCACAACCCTCCCTTTTCATTTTTAATTCTTACAGAATTTAGGGGTTTTTTCCCCCATTTCTGAGGTACCTGAGAGGTTCAGACTTCCCAGGACACCTGATACCAGAGATTCCCCTCTAATGCACAACCCTCCCTTTTCATTTTTAATTCTTACGGAATTTAGGGGGTTTTTTTCCCCATTTCTGAGGTACCTGAGAGGTTCAGACTTCCCAGGACACCTGATACCAAAGATCCCCCTGTAATGCACAACCCTCCCTTTGCATTTTTAATTCTTACAGAATTTAGGGTTTTCCCCCCTTGTTTCTGTCACCTTTCAATATCTAATTTCATTCATCAACAAACCTACAGTTTATTTCTAAAGGCAAATATTTTTTTCCAATCATCAACCATGGGAATGGATTGAATCCAATCCATAGTTGGATTTCCATCCATGGGAATCCTTCCCATCGTTTCTTTTCTCTCTCAGCGCTGGTTTTACTAACCAGCAGACCCACAGATTGTTTGGAAAGACAAATTGCTTGTGAAAAATAAATCTGTTTGAAAAGATAAATCCCTCATTCCTCTCAGCCCCTCGTGGCTTTGAAGAAGGGTCTGAGAGGGACAAGGCAGAGGCAAAGGGGAGACCCCTCCTAAATATCCAGGGCAAAGACAAATCTGCCGTTCTTTGTGAAAAATAAATCGATTTTCTTGTGAAAAACAAATCTGTTTGGAAAGACAAATCTGTCATTGCTTGTGAAAAATAAATTTGGAAAGACAAATCCCTCATTCCTCTCAGCCCCTCGTGGCTTTGAAGAAGGGTCTGAGACGAATCAGGCACAGGGAAGGGAAGACCCCTCTTAAATATCCATGACCAAGACAAATCTGCCATTGCTTGTGAAAACAAATCCGTTTGGAAAAACAAATCTGCCATTGCTTGTGAAAAACAAATCCGTTTGGAAAAACAAATCTTTCATTCCTTGTGAAAAACAAATCCATTTTCCTGTGAAAAACAAATCCATTTGGAAGGAGAAATCCCTCATTCCTCTCAGCCCCTCGTGGCTTTGAAGAAGGATCTGAGACGAATCAGGCAGAGGGAAGGGAAGACCCCTCTTAAATATCCACGACAAAGACAAATCTGCCATTGCTTGTGAAAAACAAATCCATTTTCCTGTGAAAAACAAATCGATTTGGAAGGAGAAATCCCTCATTTCTCTCAGCCCCTCGTGGCTCTGAGGCCAAGAGCAAACCCCTCCCAAACACCCCAGGGCAGAGGGATGGAGGCAGAAAGCAGCTCATGGTCACTTTTTTTTCCTCTTTTTTCTATTTTCTCTCATTTTTTTCTTGTTTCTCCCCAGCTATGTCCAAGCTCATCTCCTTCGGGACCACTCAGGACCGGAAAATGTTCCCGTCCAGCTTTGCCCCGGACAGGCTGGGCATCGAGGTGCTGGGCGTGAGGGGCAGCCCCTTGCTGGGGCCGGGCTCCTACCTGGGGCCGGAGGTGAGTTTGGGGTCATTTATCGAAATTACCGGGTCATTCCTGCCCTGAAAACCCACTGGGAGGTGTCCCACATCCTCCTGGGAAAAGGAATTTTCTGCATTCCCAACCAATCCTTGAGGTTCTGGAATAGCCAGGAATTAAGGGAATAATTAGGAATAAGTTTAATTGGAATAGTACCATGAAATCCTCCCCGCAAACCCACTGCAGGATGTCCCACATCCTCTTGGAAAAAGGAATTTTCTCCTTTCCCAACCAATCCTTGAGGTTCTGGAATAGTCAGAAATTAAGGGAATTGTTAGGAATAACATTTGCTGCTCAGATAATTATGCCACTGCAGGATGTCCCATATCCTCCTGGAAAAAGGAATTTTCTCCTTTCCCAACCAATCCTTGAGGTTCTGGAAAAGTCAGAAATTAAGGGAACAATTAAAGGAATAAAAATAAGAAAATAATTAGGAATAGTCAGGAATTAACGGGAATTATTAGGAATAAATTTAACAGGAATAGTACCATGAAATCCTCCCTGAAAACCCGCTGGGAGATGTCCCAAATCCTCCTGGGAAAAGGAATTTTCTCCTTTCCCAACCAATCCTTGAGGTTCTGGAACAGTCAGGAATTAAGGCAATAATTAAGGGAATAAAAATAAGAAAGTAATTAGGAATAGCCAGGAATTAAGGGAATAATTAAGGGAATAAAAAGAAGGAAATAATTAGGAATAGCCAGGAATTAAGGGAATAATTAGGAATAACTTTATTAGGAGTAGTACCATGTAGTCCTCCCTGCAAACTCACTGCAGGATGTCCCACATCCTCCTGGGAAAAGGAATTTTCTCCTTTCCCAACCAGTCCTCGAGGTTCTGGAATAGTCAGAAATTACGGGAATAATTAGGAATAACATTTGCTCCTCAGATAATTATGCCACTGCAGGATGTCCCACATTCTCCTGGAAAAAGGAATTTTCTCCTTTCCCAACCAATCCTTGAGGTTCTGGAACAGTAGGAAATTAAAGGAATAATTAAGGGAATAAAAATAAGAAAGTAATTAGGAATAGCCAGAAATTAAGGGAATAATTAGGAATAACTTTATTAGGAGTAGTACCATGTAGTCCTCCCTGCAAACTCACTGCAGGATGTCCCAAATCCTCCTGGAAAAAGGAATTTTCTCCTTTCCTAACCAATCCTTGAGGTTCTGGAACAGTCAGAAATTAAGGGAACAATTAAAGGAATAAAAATAAGAAAATAATTAGGAATAGCCAGGAATTATGGGAATAATTAGGAATAAGTTTAATTGGAATAGTACCATGAAATCCTCCCTGCAAACCTGCTGGAACATGTCCCACATCCTCCTGGAAAAAGGAATTATCTTCTTTCCCACCTGATCCTCAAGATTATAGAATAGTGAGAAATTAAGGGAATAATTAAGGGAATAAAAATAAGGAAATAATTAGGAATAGTCAGAAATTAAGGGAATAATAATAGGAAAAGCATCATGCACTCCTGCCCTGCAAACCCACTGCAGGATAGAAAAAGGAAATTTTCCTGGAAAAAGGAATTAATTATCTCCTTTCCCAATCAATCCTTGAGGTTGTGGAATAGTCAGAAATTAAAGGAATAATTAGGAATAAGTTTAATAGGAATAATATCTGCTGCTCATGCAAACCCACTGCAGGATGGAAACAGGAAATTTTCCTGGAAAAATGAATTATCTCCTTTCCCAATCAATTCTTGAGGTTGTGGAATAGTCAGAAATTAAAGGAATAATTAAGAATAACTGTATTAGGAATAACATTTGCTGCTCAGCTGACTCTGTCCTGCTTTTGAATAATGCAAATAAATGATTTTGGGTCTCAAATTGCAGAACAACGTCCTGCAATCGTCCTGGAGCACCCGGCCCATGAGCGCCCTGGGCTACACGATGGGAGCCAGGACGGCCCCGCGCTTCCAGCAGAGGGCTCAGGTGAGGGAAAAGTGCCAAAAAACAAGGGAAAAGCAGGAAAAAATAACAGGGAAAAAGCAGAAAATACAGGGGAAAAGCAGAAAAAATACAGGGGAAAAACAGCAAAAAACCAGAGGAAGAGCAGCACAAAAACAGGGGAAAAGCAGCAAAAACAAACAGGGGGAAAGCGGCCGAAAAGAGGGGGAAAGCAGGAAAAAAATACAGGGGAAAAACGGCAAAAAAACCCCAGGGAAAAAGCAGAAAAAATACAGGGGAAAACCAGCAAAAAACCAGGGGAAGAGCAGAAAAAAAAACAGGGGAAAAGCAGCAAAAAAAAAAAAACAGGGGGAAAGCGGCCAAAAAGAGGGGAAAAGCAGGAAAAAAACCAGGGAAAAAGCAGAAAACATACAGGGGAAAAACAGCAAAAATACAGGGGAAAAGCAGAAAAAATACAGGGGAAAAACAGAAAAAAAAACCAGGGAAAAAGTAGAAAAAATACAGGGGAAAACCAGCAAAAAAACCCCAGGGAAAAAGCAGAAAAAATACAGGGAAAAAGTAGAAAAAATACAAGGGGAAAAGTGGTCGAAAATAGGGGAAAAGCAGGAAAAAATTTAGGGAAAAAGCAGCCAAAATATTGCCCGGCCCGGCTGTGCCATGCCCTGGGTGCTGCCACGGGAATGTGGAATTTTAGGTGGGAATGAGGTGGAATTTTGGGTGGCAATGAAGGGGAATTTCGGGTGGAAATGAGGTAGAATTTAGGTGGGAATGAGGTGGAATTTCGTGAGGGAATGAGGTGGAATTTCGTGAGGGAGTGAGGTGCAATTTTGGGGGTGAATTCTTCATGAACTCCCCTGGTTTTTGGCCGCTTTTCCCTGGTTTTTTGCTGATTTTTCCCTGGTTTTTTGCTGCTTTTTCCCTGTTTTTTTGCCGATTTTCCCCGTTTTTGGCCGCTTTCCCAGACCGTGACCCCCGGCCCCGCCGCCTACGGGCCCTTCCCGGCTGAGCCCCGCCCGGCCCGGCCCGGCCCGGCCCCGGTCCCGTTCGGCTCCAGCAGCCCCCGGTTCCCGACCCGCCTGCAGGACCGCGACCGCTACCCCGGGTAAGGAAAAGCCTTGGGAAAAATAAAAATTAAAATAAAATAAAATAAAATAAAATAAAATAAAATAAAATAAAATAAAATAAAATAAAATAAAATATAAAATAAAATAAAATAAAATAAAATAAAATAAAATAAAAATATAAAATAAAATAAAATAAAATAAAAAATAAAATAAAATAAAAAATAAAATAAAATAAAAAATAAAATAAAATAAAATGAAATGAAATGAAATGAAATAAAATAAAATAATATAAAAATATAAAATATAAATAATATAATATAATATAATATAATATAATATAATATAATATAATGTAATGTAATGTAATATAATATGATATAATGTAATATAATATAATATAATATAATGTAATATAATGTAATATAACATAATATAATGTAATGTAATGTAATATAATATGATATAATATAATATAATATAATATATAAAATATAAAACAAAATAAAATCATAAAAATAATTTTAAAAAGAGGTTTTCTCTCCAAAAAAGATGATTTTTAGCTCCCAAAATAAATTTTTATGTCCCAAAAAAAAAGAGGATTTTTTTTAATCTCTGAAAAGAAAATTTTTATGTCCCAAAAATAAGACTTTCTATCTCTGAAAAGAAGCTTTTCTTTCTCCAAAAAAATAAACTTTTTATCTCAACAAATATTGGTTAATATTGGAATATTTTGGTTGATATTGGGAGATTTTGGTTAACATTGGGATATATTGGTTAACATTGGGACATTTAGGTTCATATTAGGATATTTTGATTAATATTAGGGTATTTTGGTTAACATTGGAATATTTTGAATAACATTGGGATATTTTGGATATTAGAATATTTTGGTTAGTATTGGAATATTTAGGTTAACATTGGAATATTTAGGTTAACATCGGAATATTTTGGTTAACATTGGAATATTTTGGTTAACATTGGAATATTTAGGTTAACATCGGAATATTTAGGTTAACATTGGAATATTTTGGTTAACATTGGGATATTTTTGGACATTAGAATATTTTGGTTAACATTGGAATATTTTGGTTAACATTGGAATATTTTGAATAACATTTGGGGTATTTTGGATATTAGAATATTTTGGTTAACATTGGAATATTTTGGTTTAACATTAGGATATTTTGGATAATATTGGAGTATTTTGGATAATGTTAGAATATTTCGGTTAGTATTGGAATATTTTGGTCAATACTGGATTTTTTTTTATTAACATTGGGGCATTTTGGTTCACATTGGGATATATTGGTTAGTATGAGGATATTTTGGTCAACACTGGAATATTTAGATTAATATTGGGACATTTCGGTTAACACTGGAATATTTAGATTAATATTGGGATATTTAGATTAATATTAGGATATTTTGGTTAACATTGGAATATTTAGATTAATATTGGGATATTTTGGTTAACATTGGAATATTTAGATTAATATTGGGACATTTTGGTTAACATTGGAATATTTAGATTAATATTGGGATATTTAGATTAATATTGGGACATTTTGGTTAACACTGGAATATTTAGATTAATATTGGGACATTTTGGTTAACATTGGGATATTTAGATTAATATTGGGATATTTTGGTTAACATTGGAATATTTTGGTCAACACTGGGACATTTTAATCCAACCAAACCCACCCCTAAAACGCAGATAAAATGCATTTCAATGAATAAATCAATACATAATTTCAATAAAGAATTAAATAAATAAATAAATAAATAATAATTTCAATAAATAATCCATTCCTGTTTTCCCCAGGCCTGGCACCTACGACATCCAGGACCCTCAAACCAAAAAAGTTTCGTGGCCCTCCCAGTTTGGGGCTCCCAACTGGGCAGCGCTGCCCCAGCTGGTGCAGAGGATGATGAAGATGCAGGTGCAGAAGGTGAGGAAGGCTCAGGGACAGGAAATTCCCTTTTTTCTCCATATTTTCGCTGTTTTTTGTTTTCATTTCCTGCTTCTGAGACAGGAAATTCCCTTTTTTCTCCATATTTTCATTTCCTGCTCCCGAGACAGGAAATTTCCTTTTTTCTCCATATTTTCATTTTCTGCTCCTGAGACAGGAAATTCCCTTTTTTCTCCATATTTTCATTGTTTTGTTTTCATTTCCTGCATCTGAGACAGGAAATTCTCTTTTTTCTCCATATTTTCATTTCCTGCTCCTGAGACAGGAAATTCCCTTTTATCTCCATATTTTCACTGGTTTGTTTTCATTTCCTGCTTCTGGGACAGGAAATTTAATTTTTCTCCATATTTTCGCTGTTTTTTGTTTTCATTTCCTGCTTCTGAGACAGGAAATTCCCTTTTTTCTCCATATTTTCATTTCCTGCTTTGAGAGAAGAAATTCCCCTTTTTCTCCATATTTTCATTTCCTGCTTTGAGACAGGAAATTCCCCTTTTTCTCCATATTTTCGCTGTTTTGTTTTCATTTCCTGCTTCTGAGACAGGAAATTTCCTTTATTTCCAAATTTTTGCTGTTTTTTGTTTTCATTTCCTGTATCTGATACAGGAAATTCTCTTTTTTCTCCATATTTTCATTTCCTGCTTCTGAGACAAGAAATTCCCTTTTTTCTCCATATTTTCATTGGTTTGTTTTCATTTCCTGCTTTGAGAGGGGAAATTTCCTTCTTTCTACAAATTTTCATTTCCTGCTCCCAAGACAGGAAATTCCCTTTTTTCTCCATATTTTCACTGTTTTTTGTTTTCATTTCCTGCTTCTGAGACAGGAAATTTAATTTTTCTCCATATTTTCCCTGGATTGTTTTCATTTCCTGCTTTGAGACAGGAAATTCCCTTTTTTCTCCATATTTTCATTTCCTGCTCCTGAGACAGGAAATTTCCTTTATTTCCAAATTTTTGCTGTTTTTTGTTTTAATTTTCTGCTTCTGAGACAGGAAATTTCCTTTTTTTCCCCATATTTTCATTTCCTGCTTCTGAGACAGGAAATTTCCTTTTTTCTCCATATTTTCGCTGTTTTTTGTTTTCATTTCCTGCTTCTGAGACAAGAAATTCCCTTTTTTCTCCAAATTTTCATTTCCTGCTCCTGGGACAGGAAATTTCCTTTTTTCTCCATATTTTCGCTGTTTTTTCTTTTCATTTCCTGCTTTTGAGAAAGGAAATTTCCTTTTTTCCCCATATTTTCATTTCCTGCTTTGAGACAGGAAATTTCCTTTTTTCTCCAAATTTTCATTTCCTGCTTCAGAGACAGGAAATTTAATTTTTCTCCATATTTTCGCTGTTTTTTGTTTTCATTTCCTGCATCTGAGACAGGAAATTCCCTTTTTTCTCCACATTTTCATTTCCTGCTTCTGAGACAGGAAATTTCCTTTTTTCTCCATATTTTCACCGTTTTATTTTCATTTCCTGTTTCTGAGACAGGAAATTCCCTTTTTTCTCCACATTTTGATTTCCTGCTTCTGAGACAGGAAATCCCCATTTTTCTCCATATTTTCACTTTTTTGTTGTTCTTTCCTTATTCAGAGAGAGGAAATTTCCTTTTCTCATTTCCCATTTTCACAATTTTATTCTCCTTTTTTTTGCCTCAATGTCCTGAGAGAGGAAATTTCCTAATTTCCTTTTCACTCCCTATTTTATTTTCCTTTCCTTCTTCTGAGACAGAAAATTCCCTTTTTATTCCCCATTTCCTCCACTTTTTTACCCTTTCCTCCCTCAAAACTTCTGAGATAAAAATTCCCTTTTCATTCCCATTTTCTCTGTTCTTTTTCCTACTTCTGAGAGAGAAAATTTCCCTTTTTCTTCCTTTTTTCATCCTTTTTTCATCCTTTTTTCTTCCTTTTTTCTTCCTTTTTTCTTTCTTTTTTCTTCCTTTTTTCTTCCTTTTTTCTTCCTTTTTTCTTCCTTTTTTCTTTCTTTTTTCTTCCTTTTTCCTTCCTTTTTCCTTTCTTTTTTCTTCCTTTTTTCATCCTTTTTTCTTCCTTTTTTCTTCCTTTTTTCTTTCTTTTTTCTTCCTTTTTTCTTCCTTTTTCCTTTCTTTTTTCTTCCTTTTTTCTTCCTTTTTCCTTTCTTTTTTCTTCCTTTTTTCATCCTTTTTTCTTCCTTTTTTCATCCTTCTTTCTTCCTTTTTTCTTTCTTTTTTCTTCCTTTTTTCTTCCTTTTTCCTTTCTTTTTTCTTCCTTTTTTCCTCCTTTTTTCTTCCTTTTTTCTTCCTTTTTTCTGCCTTTTTTCTGCCTTTTTTCTGCCTTTTTTCTTCCTTTTTTCTTCCTTTTTTCATCCTTTTTTCTTCCTTTTTTCTTCCTTTTTCTCCCAATTTTTTTTGTATTTTTCCCAGCCCAGAGCACAAAACACAAATTTCAATCAATCCCAAAAATCCCCTTTTCCTCAGAATTTTCCCCAATTTCCACCCCAAAATGAGCAAAGTGGGGCCTCCGCTGGTACCAAAAATCTGATTTAAATCCCAATTTTAGATCTCCATTTCCTGGCACATTTTCGTTGTTTTTAATGGAAAATTTGGGATTTTTTTTTAGATGACTGTGGATAAAAATTTCCAGAAAAACCAGGGCAGGGAGGCGTACCTGAAACTGCACTACGGCTGAGGAAAAATATCTTTATTTGGAGATAAATAAAGATATTTCTTTCTATCTGCAGCTCCGGGCTGAATAAATCAAGTATTTTAAATGGTTTTTAATGGTTTTTAATGGTTTTAATTTGCTCTGCTCATCTCAATCTTCTCAGCCCCACGGGAAGAAATTGAAATCCAGAATTTGTTTTCAAATATTTTGAAGGTATTTTAAAATATTTTCATGCGTTTAAATGCATTTGAGATATTTTTAAAAAATTACGGTAACGAACTGAAAATAATAATATATGAAAATATATCAAAATATATAAATATATAAAATCAATTTTAACGTAAAAATTCAAATTTTAACTTTTCTTTTAGTTAGTTTAACATGTCTCTAAACTATAAATTTATATTCTCACTTTTAGTATTTAAAAAAATTTTAAAGCCTCAAATTAAATACTATATTTAATTTTAAACGTTAAGTTATAAAACCACATCATTTTATATACCAAGTAATTTTATATCCCAAATATTTTAATATACCAATTAATTTTATATCCCAAATGATTGCATATACAAAATAATGTTATAAACCAAATAATTTTATATCCCAAATAATTTTATATACAAAGTAATTTTATATCCCAAATAATTTTATATATAAAATAATGTTATAAACCAAATAATTTTATATCCCAAATAATTTTATATACAAAGTAATTGTATATACAAAAAAAATTCATGTATCAAATATTTCCATATGCCAAATAATTTTATATCCCAAATATTTTAATATACCAATTAATTTTATATCCCAAATATTTGTATATACAAAATAATGTTATAAACCAAATCATTTTATATCCCAAATAATTTTATATACAAAGTAATTTTATATACAAAAAAATTTCATATATCAAATATTTCCATATGCCAAATAATTTTATATCCCAAATATTTTAATATACCAATTAATTTTATATCCCAAATAATTTTATATACAAAAAAAATTCATATATCAAATGTTTTCATACGCCAAATAATTTTATATCCCAAATAATTTTATAAACCAAATGATTTTCCAAGAATTCCCTACATTTCAATTTCTAACACTCAGAGAATTTTTATGTTTTTTGCCCAAAATATCACCCTGAGGCCGGGTGGGGACAGGTGGATTTTTGCATTTTGGCTCCTTCCCTGCTGAAATGAAAATATTCTGAATTTTAAAAATCATTTTAAATGCTTGAAACTGAGAATATTGACACAAAAATAAACGAGGCCTGAAACAGAAAGTTCCTGGTGCTGGGGCAGCTGTTTCCCCTCAAACCTTTAATTTCTGCATTTCCAAACCTAATTGGTAATTTTAATTAAATTAAATCAATAATTTAATTCAAAATAATTTAATTAACAATTAAATTTTACTTGTTAATTATTTTCAATTAAATTATTGATTTAATTTAGATAAAATCTCAGATAAAATTCCTTTTATTATGAACACAATAAATTATTACTATATTCCTTTATTTCATTGAAATTTATTTAATTTAAATTTATTAATTTTTATGAAAGTGATAAAGGAACATAATAATACTAAATAACTTTACTAAATACCTTTATTAAATAATTCTAAATACCTTTACTAAATAATAATTATTATTCCTTTCTGAGGAACACAAAAAATCACAATTTGCCCATAAGGACGTAATTTTTTTTTTAATTATCAACACAACAAATTATTATTATATTCTTTTCTTAAATTAATAGTTATTAAATTTAAAATAATTATTTTTTATTAAATTGATAAAGGAGCATAATAATACTAAATAGCTTTACTAAATAATAATTATTATTCCTTTCTGATGAACACAAAAATCACAATTTGCTCATAAGGACATAAAATTTCTTTTATTAAGAACATAAAAACTACAATTTTCATTCCACCTTTTTTTTTTTTTTTTTATTTCCCCTACCCAGCAAGGGATTTTTCTCCTTGCAGAAACCAAAAAAAACAAAGAAAAGTTAAAAAAAGATAAAATTTTTGGATATATACAAACATTTACAGGTTTTCTGTACATTTTTCATTCTGTACAAGCAAGGCACCAGCAGCAGGGACAGCGGCACACACAGGGGGGAGTTTGAGATTTAATTTCAGATTTTTTTTGGCAGAAAATCATTGAAAAAAAAACTTTATAAATTAAATTTTTGTCCTTGGAAAGAGGGGAGGATCCTTTTAACAGCATGGAGGTGAAATTGGAATTTTTGGAGGATTTTGGACCAAACCTCAGGAGCTTTTTCTGATGGGAACTGAACCCAGGTTTTGGGTTAAAGAAAACCCAAATGGTTTTCCCAAAGAAACCAAAGAAAACCATTTTTTGGTTTTCTTTGACCCTAAAATGAAGGAGATTTTTCTTCTTTATTTTCTATAAGAAAATGCTGAAGGGAAATGAAAGCAAAGCCCTCCAGAAGCAGCAAATAATGACAAGAGTGACGTGGAAATAAAGGGAATAAAGGGAGGAAATAAAGGAAGGAAATAAAGGAAATAAAAGGGGGAAATAAAGGAAATAAAGGGAATAAAGGGAGGAAATAAAGGGGGGAATAAAGGGAATAAAGGGGGAAAATAAAGGGAATAAAGGGAGGAAATAAAGGGAATAAAGGGAGGAAATAAAGGGGGGAAATAAAGGAAATAAAGGGAGGAAATAAAGGAAATAAAGGGAATAAAGGGAATAAAGGGGGGAAATAAAGGGGGGAAATAAAGGAAATAAAGGGAATAAAGGGGGGAAATAAAGGGGGAAATAAAGGGAATAAAGGGGGGAAATAAAGGGGGAAATAAAGGGAATAAAGGAGGAAAATAAGGGGAATAAAAGGAGGAAATAAAGGGAGGAAATAAAGGGAATAAAGGGGGGAAATAAAGGGAACAAAGGGAGGAAATATAGGTGGGAAATAAAGGGAATAAAGGGGGAAATAAAGGAAATAAAGGGAATAAAGGGGGAAAAGAAAGGGAGGAAACAAAGGGGGGAAATAAAGGGAATAAAAAGGCAGGAAATAAAGGAAGGAAATAAAGGGAATAAAGGGGGGAAATAAAGGCTGGGTCCTCCAAATCCAAACCCAATCCCAACCCCTGTGTCCTCCAAATCCAAATTCAAATCCAAGCCCTTGGTCCTCCAAATCCAAATCCAAATCCAGCCCCTGTGTCCTCCAAATCCAAATTCAAACCCAATTCCTGTGTCCTCTAAATCCAAATTCAAAACCAATTCCTGTGTCCTCTAAATCCAAATCCAGTCCTTGGGTCCCCACATCCAACCCCTGTGTCCTTCAAATCCAACCCCTGGGTTCCTCCAAATCCAAACCCTTGGTCCTCCAAATCCAAATCCAAATCTAAATCCAATCCCTGTGTCCCTCCAAGCCCTGGATCCCTCAGCTCCAGCTCCTGTGTCCTCCAAATCCAAATTCAAATCCAATTCCTGTGTCCTCCAAATCCAACCCTTGGGTGCTCCAAATCCAATCCCTTGGTCCTCCAAATCCAAATCCAAATCCGAATCCGAATCCAAATCCAATCCCTGGGTCCTCCAAATCCAAACCCTTGATCCTCCAAATCCAAATGCAAATCCAAATGCAAATCCAAATCCAATCCCTTGGTCCTCTAAATCCAAATTCAAATCCAATTCCTGTGTCCTCCAAATCCAAACCCAATCCCTGTGTCCTCCAAATCCAAATCCCATCCCTGTGTCCCCCAGCCCCTGCAAGCCCTGGCTCTCTCAGCCCCTCAGCAATGAAATCCCCCCCATTTGAGCAGAGCCCAGAGCCCCCCGGACCCTTCCCAGGGGTTCTCCTGGCCCAGGGCAGTGAGCAGAGGGAGAGCAGGGTGGGAGTGGGCCCAGAGACCCCTCCTGAGGGGAATTTCGGGAACCGTTTCCTTCACTTCTTCCTGCGGATTTTGGGTTTCTTGACGGGCCTCAGGTAGGGGTTGTCGATGACGTTCTCCTCGCCGTTCCTGCTGCCCGCCAGGGAGCTGCTCTGCTGCAGCACCGAGCTGTTCTCCTTCTCGGCCCCCGCCTCGTCCTGCCGCGGAAAAAACACAAAAAACACCAAGTCAGGTGTTGGGGATTGTCACAGACATTTTTTCATAGAAATCCTTTCTGTCACATTTTGTGCATCTCCTGGGAAGCAGAGCCCCAGAAGAAGGATGTAAACAATTGTTATCTAATAACAATTGTTATCAGCTGCTGTGGAATGGAGCAGTGTCCCTGTGATTGGCTCATCTTCCTTGGGTACCATTAAAGGCCAATCCCAGGAGCAGCTCAGGGACAGATTCCCTGCACACAGAACTTTGTTATTCATTCCTTGTATTCTATTCTTAGCTGAGCAGCTCTCTGCAACTTCTCTTATTATTCTATATATATTCTATATATATTCTATATATTCTATATATATTCTATTATTATTCTATTATTATTATTCTTATTATTCTATATATATATATATATTCTATATATATATGTTATATATATGCTATAATGTATATATATATGTATATATATGTTATATATGTTATATATATGTATATATGTTATATATATGTATATATATGTTATATATGTTATATATATGTATATATGTTATATATATGTATATATATATGCTATATATGTTATATATATGTTATAATGTATTATATATTATATTATAAATATAATATATATATTATATATTTTAGTTATAATGTATTATATATCACATATGAATAAATCAAGCCTTCTGATCAAGAAACAAGATTCTCGTCCTTCTCTCACCACAGTGACTGTCTGAAGCCACTGTAACAGGAGATTTTTTCAGAAATGCCTTAGAAGGCAGCTGTGAGGAGTAAAATTCTCACAGCCTGTTTCTGTAAACAGCAGAAGTTCTCAGGTTGTTTTTAATTACAAGCAAAAGTGACAAATATGAAGGCCTTGAGAACCTTGCACACCAGAGTTCTCAGGCAGCTTTCTCATAACAAGTAGATATTCTGTCTTTGGCTGTTTTGGGAAAGCAAAAATAATTTTGAGAACTCAAATCTTGGTGTTGGAAACATAAGGAGGGGTTGGTGTGTTATGTCTGATTATTATATATAATATATATTATATATATATATATATATATATATAATATATATATAATATATATATAATATATATATAATATATATATAATATATTATATATATTATATTATATATAATATATATAATATATTATATATATTATATAAATTCATAAATTTATAATTTATAAATTATAAATTTAATTTATAATTAAATTTATTTAATTATAAATAATTAATAATTATTAATATGCATAATTAAGTTCATGCATATTGCAATGAACATATTGCAATTAAGTTCATTGCAATATGCATGAACTTAATTAACACGGTTATAAAAAGTGATTGATGGAGTGAATAAACGGGGTCAATGCTGATCAATAAGGACAGGTCTTCTCCCTCCATCCTCAATAGTCAGGCATGGAAATCTTTCTGCTCACGGAATCCGTGGTTGCTCCGAGTCTGGAAGTGTCCCCAGCCAGGCTGGAGCAGCCCTGGGGCAGGGGAAGGTGTCCCTGCCCTGGGAACCTTCTCAGCCCAAACCATCCCAGGATTCCGGGCTCCAAACCATCCCAGGGGGGACAATCAACAACCCAGCCCACACGGAGCTGCATCAGAGGTTTGTCAGACAGGAAAATCCCCTGGGAAAATGAGAATTCGGGGTGTCCTGAAAGCTCCAGCTCGGCCCCGCTCTGCGCTGGGCTCTGCAGGGAGCTGGGGAACCAGGACAGTGCTCAGCTCCACCATTTCCCAGGAAAACAGGGCCAGAATTCCAAGCTGGAGAACCAGGACAATGTTTAGATCCATTTCCCAGAAAAACAGGGCCAGAATTCAAAGCTACAGAACTCTGACAATGTTCAGTTCCACTCCCCATTCCCCAGGAGGCAAAGCCAGGTTTTCCAAACTGGGGAACCCTGACACTGCTCAGTTCCATTTCCCATTTCCCATTTTCTATTTTCCATGAAACAAAGCCAGAATTCCAAGCTGGAGAACCCTGACATTGTTCAGTTCCATTTCCCATTTCCATTTCCCATTATTAGGAGGCAGAGGCAGGTTTTCCAATCTGGGGAACCCTGACACTGCTCAGTTCCATTTCCCATTTCCCATTTCCATTCCCAGCAGGCACAGGCAGGTTTTCCAAGGTGCAGAACCCTGACACTGCCCAGTTCCATTTCCCATTTCCAAATTCCCAATTCCCATTTCTCATTTCCCAGGAAACAAAGCCAGAATTCCAAGCTCAAGAGCCCTGACACTGCTCAGTTCCATTTCCCATTTCCCATTCTCATTTCCCATTTCCCATTCCCAGCAGGCACAGGCAGGTTTTCCAGGGTGCAGAACCCTGACACTGCTCAGTTCCATTTCCCATTTCCCATTTCCATTTCCCATTTCCCATTTCCCATTTCCCATTTCCCATTCCCATTCCCATTTCTCAGTTCCATTTTCCATTTCCCATTTCCCATTCCCATTTCTCATTTCCCATTCCCATTTCCCATTTCCCATTCCCTTTTCCCATTCCCATTCCCATTCCCATTTCCCATTTCCCATTTCCATTCCCATTTCCCATTCCCATTCCCATTTCCCATTCCCATTTCCCATTCCCATTCCCATTTCCCATTCCCATTTCCCATTTCCATTCCCATTTCCCATTCCCATTCCCATTTCTCAGTTCCATTTCCCATTCCCATTCCCATTCCCATTCCCATTCCCATTTCCCATTCCCCATTCCCATTCCCATTTCCCATTCCCATTCCCATTCCCATTCCCATTTCCCATTCCCCATTCCCATTTCCCATTTCCCATTTCCCATTCCCATTTCCCATTTCCCATTTCCCATTTCCCATTCCCCATTCCCCATTCCCAGCAGGCACAGGCAGGTTTTCCAATCTGGGGAACCCTGACACTGCTCAGTTCCATTTCCCATTTCCCATTTCCCATTTCCCATTTCCCATTTCCCATTTCCCATTCCCATTCCCATTTCTCAGTTCCATTTCCCATTCCCATTTCCCATTCCCATTTCCCATTCCCATTTCCCATTTCCATTTCCCATTTCCCATTCCCATTTCTCAGTTCCATTTCCCATTCCCATTTCCCATTCCCATTTCCCATTCCCATTTCCCATTTCCATTTCCCATTTCCCATTCCCATTTCCCATTCCCATTTCCCATTTCCATTCCCATTCCCATTTCCCATTTCCATTTCCCATTCCCATTTCCCATTTCCCATTCCCATTTCCATTTCCCATTCCCATTTCCCATTCCCATTTCCCATTCTCATTTCCCATTTCCCATTCCCAGGAGGCAGAGGCAGGTTCCCAAGCTGGAGAACCCTGACACTGCTCAGTTCCATTTCCCATTCCCAGGAAACAGTCAGGTTTTCCAAGCTCAAAAAACCCTGACACTGCTCAGTTCCATTTCCCATCTTCCATTTTCTATTTTCCAGGAAACAAAGCCAGAATTCCAATTTCAAGAACCCTGACACTGCTCAGTTCCATTTCCCATTTCCCATTCCCATTTCTCAGTTCCATTTCCCATTCCCATTTCCCATTTCCATTCCCAGCAGGCACAGGCAGGTTTCCAAGGTGCAGAACCCTGACACTGCTCAGTTCCATTTCCCATTCCCATTTCCCATTTCCATTCCCATTCCCATTTCCATTTCCCATTTCCCATTTCCATTTCCCATTTCCCATTCTCATTCCCATTTCTCAGTTCCATTTCCCATTCCCATTCCCATTCCCATCCCCATTTCCCATTCCCAGCAGGCACAGGCAGGTTTTCCAAGGTGCAGAACCCTGACACTGCTCAGTTCCATTTCCCATTTCCCATTCCCATTCCCATTCCCATTTCCCATTCCCATTTCCCATCCCCATTCCCATTCCCCATTCCCATTCCCATTCCCATTCCCAGCAGGCACAGCCGGGTTTCCAAGGCTCAGGAATGCCCCCAGCAGCCCCCCCAGCACAGCCCCACCGTGCTCATGTGCAGCGGGAGGTTCTCGGTGTCCGTCTGCTCGTCCTGCTCCGAGGAATCCGTCTCCTCCATCTGCTGCATCTCCAGCTCCGAGGGCAGCAGCGCCGTCAGGTAGGGCACGGTGAAGGGCCTGGCAGCAATCACTGGCAGCGGGGAAAGCATGCTGTGGTGTGTTCTTAAGTTTGTTAGTTTGCTCCCCCCATTTTCTGTATTACTTCCTGCTGCTACCCTGCCAGTTAGGTTGCTGTGGAAATGAAACTGCTCCTCCCTTGGTTTCTCTTATAAAGTGAAAGTTGTTTCCTCCTTGGGGTCAGTCAATCACTCTTTTTCTCCTCCCAGGTTTCGAGAATTTTCTTTTCTCTGGGAGTTATGGTTGGCTGTAGCCCCGGAGCCCCTCCTATGATTTATAACAGTTGGTTACTTTGGTATATCAGTTATGTTTCGTACCTCCAAATATGTATTTCTATTGGATAGCCGGGTTTCCCTGCCTTCTTCCCCCCTTTTCCCTTAAAATCCTCTCCCGCCCCCTGCTCGGGGCCATTTGCTGGGTGTTTCCCCTCCTTGTTGGTTCTTCTGTAACAAACCGACAGTTTACCCCCAGCAAGTGGTCGCCTCCTAATTCGTCTCACACCGCGCTGCTCCGAGCTATCCCCCAGCTCAGCCCGAGGCCAAGACGCCGAGGGGGGCTGGCTTTGGATGCACAGGGGCCCTGGCCTTCGCCCCTCACCAGATAGCCGGATTCAGGGCCGTGTACGCCCCCGCGCAAAGCACAGACACCGTCAGCAGGCTGGGAGAAATTCCTGCCCTCAGAAACGAGGGGCGGAGTTATGGAGATCAAACATTTCGCTGGTTCCGCGTTTGGACGCGTTTCATTTTCCTTTTTTGGATACTTGTCTTTACTTTTCCTAAGGATCAGGGAGGAAATCTTGATCCCTGAAAGATGGCACTCTCTATTTCCCAATTTTCTGATCCCTAGAAGATGGCAGTCTCAACTGCTTCCCAATTTTCTGATCCCTGAAAGATGGTACTATTTCCAGTTTTCTGATCCCTAAAAGATGGCACTCTCTATTTCACAATTTCTGATCCCTAAAAGATGTCACTCTCTACTGCTTCCCAATTTTTTGATCCCCAAAAAATAGCACTCTCTATTTCCCAAATTTCTGATCTCTAAAAGATGGCACTCTCTATTTTCAATTTTCTGATCCATAAAGGATGGCACTCTCACCTTCCCAATTTTCTGATCCCTAAAAGAAGGCAGTCTCTATTGTTTCCCAATTTTCTGATCCATAAAGGATGGCACTCTCACCTCCCCAATTTTCTGATCCCTAAAAGGTGCAATCTCTATTATTTCCCAATTTTCTGATCCCTAGAAGATGACAGTCTCTACTACTTCTCAATTTTCTGATCCCTAAAAGATGGCACTCTCTACTTCCAAATTTTCTGATCCCTAAAAGAAGGCAGTCTCTATCATTTCCCAAATTTCTGATCTCTAAAAGATGGCACTCTCTATTTTCAATTTTCTGATCCATAAAGGACGGCACTCTCACCTTCCCGATTTTCTGATCCCTAAAAGGTGCAATCTCTATTATTTCCCAATTTTCTGATCCCTGAAAGATGGCACTCTCTATTTCCCAATTTTCTGAATCTCTTCATGTTTCCAGCAGTGCTCCAACACAGAAAATCCTTCCTGAGCTCCACCATAAAATCCCGATTATCTGGGAGATTTGGGCTCCTCTTAAATGAAGCTGTGGGGCCAGCAAGCCTTAGGAAAAGTGGGAATTCTCATCTCTGCTCTGCAGGCAGAGAGAGGAAAATTTCTGGACAGGAAAATATCAGCGAGAAGAAATTCCTTGGTGAGGTTACAGGGATGGAGCCAGGATTGGGATGAGATTTGGATTTGGGATGAGATTTGGATTTGGGATGAGATTTGGATTTGGGATGAGATTTGGATTTGGGATGAGATTTGGATTTAGATCTTCTCCACCAGGAGAAAAAAGGGAACCTTGAGGAGCTGCTTTCTTCTTTTCCTCCCCATTTTAACCCCAAATCCCTCCTTTCCCAACCTCCCATTGTGGCAATCCTCAAATCCTTTCCCCGAGCCCTCTGATTTTAAGGACTCCCACACTCAGCAGGGCCAACACCACCCCCAAACCCTGCAGGGAGGTGAAACCATGGGGGGACTGACGTGGGAAGGTGCTGACGTCGTCCTTGAAGAGGCTCTGGGTCTCGCCAGTCTTGGCCATGAAGCGCGTGAGGGCCCTCTCCACGTCCCGGCGCTGCGACGCCGCCTTCTCCCGCAGCACCTGGTAATCGCACACGGGCTCGCGGTACGTCTGCAGGGGGACAGCACCGATGGGGAGGGGTTCACCTCAAACTGCACAGGGATGGAGCAGCTCCACTCCCAAACCTCACAGGGATGGAGCAGCTCCTCCTCCAAATATCGCAGGGATGGAGCAGCTCCACCTCCAAACTGCACAGGGATGGAGCAGCTCCACCTTCAAACTGCACAGGGATGGAGCAGCTCCTCCACTCCCAAACATCACAGGGATGGAGCAGCTCCTCCTCCAAACCTCACAGGGATGGAGCAGCTCCTCCTCCAAATATCACAGGGATGGAGCAGCTCCTCCACTCCCAAACCTCACAGGGATGGAGCAGCTCCTCCTCCAAATATCGCAGGGATGGAGCAGCTCCACCTCCAAATATCACAGGGATGGAGCAGCTCCACATCCAAATATCACAGGGATGGAGCAGCTCCACCTTCAAACTGCACAGGGATGGAGCAGCTCCACCTTCAAACTGCACAGGGATGGAGCAGCTCCTCCACTCCCAAACCTCACAGGGATGGAGCAGCTCCTCCTCCAAACCTCACAGGGATGGAGCAGCTCCTCCACTCCCAAACCTCACAGGGATGGAGCAGCTCCACCTTCAAACCTCACAGGGATGGAGCAGCTCCACCTTCAAACTGCACAGGGATGGAGCAGCTTCACTCCCAAACCTGACAGGGATGGAGCAGCTCCACCTTCAAACCTCACAGGGATGGAGCAGCTCCTCCACTCCCAAACCTCACAGGGATGGAGCAGCTCCACTTCCAAACTGCACAGGGATGGAGCAGCTCCACATTCAAATATCACAGGGATGGAGCAGCTCCTGCACTCCCAAACTTCACAGGGATGGAGCAGCTACAACTCCAAACTTCACAGGGATGGAGCAGCTCCACATCCAAATATCACAGGGATGGAGCAGCTTCACTCCCAAACCTCACAGGGATGGAGCAGCTCCTCCACTCCCAAACCTCACAGGGATGGAGCAGCTCCACCTTCAAACTGCACAGGGATGGAGCAGCTCCACCTTCAAACCTCACAGGGATGGAGCAGCTCCTCCATTCCCAAACTGCACAGGGATGGAGCAGCTTCACTCCCAAACCTCACAAGCATGGAGCAGCTCCACCTCCAAACCTCACAGGGATGGAGCAGCTCCACATCCAAACAAACATCCCAGGGATGGAGGAGTTGTGGAGAGCTCCACCTCCAAACTTGGGGATGGAGCAGCTCCACTCCCAACCTTCACAGAGATGGAGGAGTTCTGGAGCAGCTCCACCTCCAAACCTCTCAGGGATGGAGGAGTTATGGAGAGTGTATCAGGTCAGCAGGAATATTCTGGACAAACGGCAGCAGCAGCACTGCAGCAAAACCTCCCCAACTCCTGGAATTCAGAGAGACCCCAAACAGCACAAAAATGTTGTTTTTTTCACTCACTGGTGTCTTGATGTAGGTGTGAGGATCTGGGAACTCCGGGAAATGGCCAGGAATGTGGGGCGGGTGAGGTTTGTTCTGCCCGGCTGTCAGCGCCTTGGGGGTCACGGGCTGGTTTGTCACTGGAGCTGCAGGGGGAAAACAGCACGGGAATCAGGGAAAAATCCCACAGGAATCAGGGAAAACACAGGAATTCTCCTTCCCAGGGTCCCCCAAAGCTCTGACCCCATCCCTGCTCCCATCCCTGACCCTGGGATTGGATCCCAGAAGGGAAAAGGATCCCTTCAGATAAATCTGAGTGAGCCAGGTGCCTTCAGCCAGCACAGGAGCCCCAAATCCTGGGGTTATCCCACAGAAAGCTCCTCAGGAAGGCAGTGAGAGGAATCCCAGGAATGCCAGGCTGGAATTGCCAGCCCAGGAAGGGTTTGCACGCACGGGCAGTGATCACCATCCTCTGGGAACGCTTGGCGTAGGCTGGGAGGGTTTCCACGTTGAAGCCTGGAAGAGAAAAGAGGAAAAAAAGGAATTGATCCTGTCCAAATATAGAATTTTTCCAAATTAAATAAGGATGGATCATGGAAAAGCATCAGTTGTGCGTGGCACCTGTCAGGGACATCTTTTATGAAAATTCCTTTTCTTTAGGATTTTTCCTCCTGAGAAGCTGAGAAGCCTCAGGAACAGAATGTAAATAATAATTATCTGCTGCTGTGGGATGCAACAGGTGAATCTTTGATTAATCTCATGTGGTTGTTTTTAATTAATGGCCAATCACAGCCCAGCTGGCTCGGACTCTCTGAGAGTCACAAGATTTTATTATCATTCCTTATCTTTCCTTTCAAGCCTTCTGATGAAATCCTTTCTTCTATTATTTTTAGTATAGTTCTAATATAATATAAATCATCTGTGGTGGCGTTCACAGGGGTTCCAGGCTGAGGGAAGAGATGAGAATCTGACTCCATGTTCCACAAGGCTAATTTATTATTTTAGGATATATATTATATTATATTATATTATATTATATTACATTACATTACATTACATTACATTACATTACATTACATTACATCTATACTAAAAGAATAGAAGAAAGGATTTCATCAGCAGGCTTGAAAAAGAATAGGAAAAATAATGGAATAAATAACAAAATCTTATATATATATATATATACACATATATATAAATCTTATATATATATATATAAATCTTATATATATATATATAAATCTTATATATATATATATATATTTATATATATATATAAATAACAAAATCTCTGACTGACCAGAGACTCTGAGCCAGCTGACTGTGATTGGCCATTAATTAAAAACAACCACATGAAATTAATCAAAGATTCACCTGTTGCATCCCACAGCAGTAGATAATTACTATTTACATTCTGTTCCTGAGGCTTCTCAGAAAAAAATCCTAAGGAAAGGATTTTTCCATAAAATGTGTCTGTTATCATCCAATAATAAAATAATTATTTTATTATAATAAAATAGAAAATTATATGAATATAAATATAAATATAAATATAAATATAAATATAAATATAAATATAAATATAAATATAATTATAAATATAAATATAAATATAAATTAAAAATAATGGAAAAGTGGGGAGGGCAGAACCATTTACATTGCGTAGGGGGGGAACAATACATAGATTGGGGGAAAATCATACAAGAAACTTGGCAACACACAACAGCACCCCCCCAAATCCCAGATTTTGGGGGGAAATTTCCCAATCCGAATTGGAAGGGTGGGAAGAGGGAGCTGCTCACCCATCTCCACCAGGGTCACCACGATGTCCGAGAGCGTGGGCTGGGTCCTGGCCGTGTGCTCGCAGTAGGATTTGGCGCTCCTCCCGATCTCCGAGATATCTGCAGGGGAAAAGCACCAGGGCTTCAATTCTCACTGCCAGGGCAGCTCCAGGGATGGGGAACTGGGGGCTGAATGCAGGGATTGGTGCCTTGGATTTGGGAGTGATTTTTGGGATTGGTGACTTTGGATTTGGGGCTGATTTTTGGGATTGGTGCCTTGGATTTAAGAGTGATTTTTGGGATTGGTGCCTTTGGATTTGGGAGTGATTTTTGGGATTGGTGCCTTGGATTTGGGAATGATTTCTGGGATTGGTGCCTTTGGATTTGGGGCTGATTTTTGGGATTGGTGCCTTGGATTTGGGAATGATTTCTGGGATTTGTGACTTGGATATTGGTGCCTTGGACTGGGGCTGATTTTTAGGATCGGTGCCTTGCAGTGAGGGCTGATATTTGGGATTGGTGCCTTGGATTTGGGGCTGATTCCAGGAATCTGTGCCTTGGATTGGGGGCTGATTTTTGGGATTTGTGCCTTGGATTAGGGGCTGATTCCAGGGACTGGTGCCTTGAACTGAGTGGGGGCTGATTTTTGGGATTGGTGCCTTGCACTGAAGGCTGATATTTGGGATTTGTGCCTTTGGATTTGGGGCTGATTGTAGGGATTGGTGCCTTGGATTGAGGCTGATTGCAGAGATTTGTGCTTTTGGATTTGGGGCTGATTTTAGGTATTTGTGCCTTGGATTAGGGGCTGATTTTTGGGATTGGTGCCATGGATTTGGGGCAGATTTTTGGGATTTATCCGCAGTGCCAGACCTGGGCTGCACTCCATGCCCTGCCAGCTCTCTCCCCACCCTGTCTCTGTGTGAAAAGCAGGACCCAGCCCCTCCCTGGGCGGGCAGGGGGCACTCACAGCTCTGGATCATCTCGGTGAGCGTCTCCACCGCCGCCTTCTCGGCGCTCTCGAACCCGGCCTCGGTCAGCAGCGAGCTCACCACGACCTGCAGCGTGCGGCGCCGCGCCAGCTGGTAATTGTCTGCGGGGGTGCCGGCCTGCTTGCTGCCCCTCTGGGACCAGGAAAGTGGGAAAAGTTATCCATGGGATCCATGGGTTGGGATGGGATCCATGGGATGGGATGCATGGAATAGGGTGGAATCCATTGGATGGGATGGAATCCGTTGGATGGGATGGGACCCATTGCATGGGATGGAATCCATGGAGTGGGTTGGGATTGAATGGGATCCATTGAATAGGATCCATGGGATGGGATGAGATCCATTGAATGGGATCCATTGAATGGGATCCATTGAATGGAATCCATGGGATGGGATGGGGCAGGGAGCAGGGAATGGGAGGGTTTGGGTGCAGGGAAGGGTCACAGAGCAGGTGGAAGAACCATGGAGCAAGGATTGGAAAAGGTCTGGGAGCAAGCAATGGGAAGGGAAGGGTGACATTGCAGGAACACAGGTACACACACACACACATGTGTGTCCTATACACTCCCATGGGCACGTGTATATATTCCTATGCATTCCCATGGGCACGTGCGTATATGCTACATATATACATATAAATATTTATATATGTATATATATTTACACACGCGTCCTTATAGAACCTCCCAGACACTTTTTGGGACGCGGCCCTTTAAGGAAACCCCCACAAGCCCCGCCCTGTGCCCGGCCAGCCAATTGCAGCGCGCCATCCTCACCCAATCAAACCCCGCCTCCCTCTGGCCTTCCCGCCAATCAGCGCCTCCCTCCCTCCACCCGCCGCCTCCACGCTCCGCGGCCTGGCTGCGGCCGTCTCCGCGCCCCGGAGGGATCGGGCGCTGCCGCCCCGCCCGGCCCCGCCGGGGACCCGCCGGGAACCCGCCCTCACGGCCCCGCGCCCCGGGAATCAGGCGCCGTTACCGTGCTGGAGCCCCCGGACGCTGTGTCAGCCATCTTGGAGCCATATGGAGCTGTGCGCATGCGCCAGGTGGGGGCGTGGCTGTGGGCGGGGGGCGCGGGGCATTGTGGGAGTTGTAGTGCGGGCGGAGCGACGCGCGGAGCCTTGTGGGAGTTGTAGTGCGGGGGAGGGGCAACATCTGGATGCGCCGCCCTCCCTCTCCCCGCACATCTGGAGATCCCAATGGGTGGAACGAGATGGGATTGATGGTCCCGCCCATCCCAAACCACACAGGACACGAGGAGCGCGAGGATTTTGTTGAGTTGGCAAAGTCTCCATTGAAATCTGATTTATCCCATCCCAATTTATGATGTCCTGATTTGTTATATCCTAATTTATTTATTATTTTTATACATTATATATACATATAATTTATTGCTAATAAATTATTTATTTCTTTCTTTTTAAAATATATGTTTATGTTATATATGTTATTTATTATTATTGATTTTTTTATTTATGATATCCCAAATTATTTATTTTTATATATTTTTATTTATATATATATATATATATATATATATATATATATATAAAATTATTTAATTTATTTATGACAATCCCACATTTTGATCATGATTTATCCCACATTTTGATTATGATTTATCGTGATTTATCCCACATTTTGATCGTGATTTATCGCGATTTCTCCCCCATTTTGCACGGAGCCCCGCTGCCAGCAGAGGGCACGTTGGCACCGAGAAATTCTGATTATTTCATCATTCACAAACCAAATCAGCAGCGCTGAATGGATTCATGGCCATTTTCCCCATCCCTCAGCTGTGAAAATTTCCTCCAAAAAATCCCCAAGAATGGCAGCCCCAAAAATGGGGACAACCCCAATAAAGTCCCCATTGATGGCAGCCCCAAAGGAGGGGACACAAAGGGACAATCCCTGATAATGTCCCCAAGAATGGCGGCCCCAAAAGGAGGGGACAATCCCAATAAATTTCTCATGGATGGCAGCCCCAAAAAGTAGGGGACAGTTCCAATAAAGTCCCCATGGTTGGCAGCACCCTGAAATGGGGACAATCCCAATAAAGTCCCCAAAGATGGCAGCTCCAAAAAAAGGGGACAGTCCCAATAAAGTCACCATGGTTGGCAGCCCCAAAAGGAGGGGACAATCCCAATAAAGTCCCCAAGGATGGCAGCAGCCCCAAAAGGGGACACTGCATGGGGATGGCAGCCCCAAAAATGGGGACAATCCCTGATAAAGTCCCCAAAGATGGCAGCTCCAAAAATGGGGGACAGTCCCAATAAAGTCCCCAAGGATGGCAGCCCTAAAAGGTGACACAGCCCCTGATAAAGTCCCCATTGATGGCAGCCCCAAGGGAGGGGACACAAAGGGACAATCCCTGATAATGTCCCCAAGAATGGCAGCTCCAAAAAAAGGGGACAGTCCCAATAAAGTCCCCATGGCTGGCAGCTCCAAAAAATGGGGACAGTCCCAATAAAGTTCCCATGTTGGCAGCAGCCCCAAATGGGGACAATCCCAATAAAGTCCCCAAGGATGACAGCAGCCCTAAAAAGGGGACAATCCTTGATAGAGTCCCCAAGAATGGCAGCCCCAAAAGGAGGGGACAATCCCAATAAAGTCCCCATTGATGGCAGCCCCAAAGGAGGGGACACAAAGGGACAATCCCTGATAATGTCCCCAAGAATGGCGGCCCCAAAAGGAGGGGACAATCCCAATAAATTTCCCATGGATGGCAGCCCCCAAAAAAGGGGACAGTCCCAATAAAGTCCCCATGGTTGGCAGCAGCCTGAAATGGGGACAATCCCAATAAAGTCCCCAAAGATGGCAGCCCCAAAAATGGGGGACAGTCCCAGTAAAGTCCCCATTGATGGCAGCTCCAAAAAAAGGGGACAATCCCAATAAAGTTCCCATTGATGGCAGCTCCAAAAGGAGGGGACACAAAGGGACAATCCCTGATAAAGTCCCCAAGAATGGCGGCCCCAAAAGGAGGGGACAATCCCAATAAAGTCCCCATTGATGGCAGCCCCAAAGGAGGGGACACAAAGGGACAATCCCTGATAAAGTCCCCAGGGATGGCAGCCCCACAGGCACAGCTGGAGCTGCAGCAGCAGCTGGGAGGCCACGATAGCTCCTGAGCTGTCACCTCCCTGTGCCATGGGGACAGTGCCCGTGTCCCTCCCTGTGCCATGGGTGTCCCTCCCTGTCCATGGGGACAGTGCCCGTGTCCCTCCCTGTGCCATGGGGACAGTGCCCGTGTCCCTCCCTGTGCCATGGGGACATTTTTTTTTGGGAGTTTTGGATTTTGTTTTTTGGGTTTTTTTTTGGGGGGGGGGGTGTTAGGGTTTTTTGGGTATTTTTTGTTTTGTTTTCCGGGGGGATTTTAAAATTCTTTTTTTGTTGTTGTTGTAGTTGTTGGTTTGGGTTTTTTGGGGTTTTTTGGGTTTTTTTTGGTTTTTGTTTTTTCCATTTTTTGAGGATTTTAGATTTGAGGATGAGCAGAGGAGGGGTTTTAACAGGAAAAGCCTCAAGAATTCAGAACTTTTCCCTGATTTCAGCAGCAATGATAGAGACGGGATTTTCCTCATCCTCACCTGTAGAGCCGGGGCTCTTTTGGGGGAAATATTAAAATATTGATAAAATCCAAATATTCAAACATTGATGAAATTCAAACATTCAGATGTTGATGAAATTCAAATATTCAAACATTGATGGAATTCAAATATTCAAACGCTGATAAATTCAAATATTAAAGCACTGATAAATTCAAATATTCAGACATTGATAAATTCAAATATTCAAACGCTGATAAATTCAAATATTGGAATGCTGATAAATTCAAATATTCAAACATTGATAAATTCAAATATTCAGATGTTGATAAAATTCAAATATTCAAACATTGATAAATTAAAATATTCAGATGTTGATAAATTCAAATATTCAAACACTGATAAATTCAAATATTCAGACATTGATAAATTCAAATATTCAAACATTGATGGAATTCAAATATTCAAACGCTGATAAATTCAAATATTCAGATGTTGATAAAATTCAAATATTCAAACATTGATAAATTCAAATATTCAGACATTGATAAATTCAAATATTCAAACATTGATAAATTCAAATATTGGAATGCTGATAAATTCAAATATTGGAATGTTGATAAATTCAAATATTCAGACGTTGATGCCATGGTTTCCTGGGGGGGTGGCAGGCCACGCTTCACGTGCACACAACTGTCACCTGCTGTCACCTGCTGTCACTTGGGGCCTCTCTGGTGTGACAGAGGAGCCGCCACAGCTGGGGCGGCCGTTGGGGCTGGGGGGGACCCAGGGAGGGGGGACGGGGACAGACAGACAGACAGGGGGTGACAGACGGAGTGACAAGCAGGAAATGGGGAAAAAAAACCAAAAAAACCCCAAAACTGCCCCATTTAGTGACATTGGGATGCTCCAAACCCTGTATGGACTCAGGGAAAATGCAACCCCAATTATGTAGGATGCTCCAGAAACAATCCCAATCTTCGGGATGCTCCAGATGCAATCCCAATCTTTGGGATGCTCAAAACCCTTTATTGAGAAAGGGAAAGAAATCCCAATCTTTGGGAACTGCAATCCCAACATTTGGGATGCTCCAGATGCGACCCCCAGTCTTTGGGTTGCTCCAAATGCAATCCCAATCTTTGGGATGCTCTAAACCCTTTATTGAGGCAAGGAAAGAAATTCCAATATTTGGGAAAATGCAGTCCCAACATTTGGGATGCTCCAGATGCAACCCCAATATTTGGGATGCTCCAAACCCTTTATTGAGGCAGGGAAAGAGATAATCCCAATATTTGGGATGCTCCAAACCCTTTATTGAGGCAGGGAAAGAAACCCCAATATTTGGGATTTTATCCCAAACCCTTTATAGAGCCACAGAAAGAAATCCCAATCTTTGGGAGAATGCAATCCCAATCTTCGGGATGCTCCAGATGTGACCCCAATCTTTGGGATGCTCCAAACCCTTTAAAAAAAGCAGGAAAAATGCAATCCCAGTCTTCGGGATGCTCCAAATCTTTTGTAGAGGCAGGGGAAAATACAACCCCAATTTTTGGGATGCTCCAGATGTGACCCCAATCTTTGGGATGCTTCAAACCCTTTATAGAGGCAGGGAAAGAGACAATCCCAATATTTGGGATTTTATCCCAAACCCTTTATAGAGGCAGGGAAAAATACAACCCCAATTTTTGGGATGCTCCAGATACAATCCCAACATTTGGGATGCTCCAAACCCTTTATAGAGGAAGGGAAAGATGGAACCCAAATATTTGGGGTGCTCTAAACCCTTCATAGAGGCAGAGAAAGATACCACCCCAATATTTGGGATTTTATTCCTAAACTCTTTATCAAAGCAGGGAAAATGCAATCCCAATCTTTGGGATGCTCCAAATCCTTTATTGAGGCAGGGAAAGAGACAATCCCAATATTTGGGATTTTATCCCAAACCCTTTATAGAGGCAGGGAAAAATACAACCCAAATTTTTGGGATGCTCCAAACCCTTTATAGAGGCAGGGAAAGAAACCCCAATATTTGGGATGCTCCAAATCTTTTATAGAGGCAGGGAAAAATGCAACCCCAGTTTTTGGGATGCTCAGGACCCCATCAGAATCCTTGAGCTCAAAATTCCCCCAAAACGCCTCAAAACCAGCCAGGGCTGCAGGTGTGGGGTTCAGAGGAGATTTTGGGGCGCACAAACTGCTCAGCTGTGCGCCCAGCCCTGCAGGTGAGCAGAAATCGTTGCTCAGCAGCTTTTGTTTTTTTTTGGTTTTTCCCGCCCGATTTTTCACTCTGCAGGAAGTAAAGAAAACACTTCTGAGCGCTCACCGTGGTGTTTGGCGGGTAAAAATAAATTTGTGGGGCACAACGGGTTTGTGGGGACCCCCTGAAATCTTGGGGGGGGGCAAAGGCAGCCTTGTGGTTTTGAAGATTTTTTTTTGGTTTTTGTTGTTTCCTGAGGGGGAAAACCCTGAGGGCTCCATCAGGGCAGGAATCAAACAGGATTTTGGTGCTCAGAGGTGCAAAAATTGGGATTTTGGGGTGTTTTGCAGCGTTTCCCAACCCTATTTCACAGCAGAACCCTGTGAGGGTTCAGGCCAAATGTGCAGTCCCTGTTTTTGGTTCGTTCCTTAGGATAGAATTTATAATTTAGGATATAATTTTTTACTTAGGATACAATTTATCTCTTATTTCCAGTTTATTAATTAGGATAATATTAATCTCAAGCAGAGGATCCCTGAGAAAAAGGGGAGGGGGCTGAGGAAAAATTTGGGATTTCCATTCCAAACCCTGCAGGCCTGAGGAAAAAATTGGGATTTCCATTGAAACCCTGCAAGCCTGAGGAAAAAATTTGAGATTTCCATTCCAAAATTTGGGATTTCTATTACAAATCCTGCAGGGCTGAGGAGAAATTTGGGATTTCCATTCCAAACCCTGCAGGGCTGAGGGAAAAAATTTGGGATTTCCATTCCAAAATTTGAGATTTCCATTCCAAACCCTGCAGGGCTGAGGAAAATTGTGGGATTTCCATTCCAAAGCCTGCAGAGCTGAGGGAAAATTTTGGGATTTCGATTCCAAATCTTGCAGGGCTGTGGAAAATGATGGGATTTCCATTCCAAAGCCTGCAGTTTGATGGCACAGCTGCCTCTGGAAGGGCAGGCAGCTGTTCCCCTTTAATCTGTGGGGTGCTGATAGCCCAGGGCAGCCTCTCCCTGCGCCTGGGGACAGGGACAGGGACAGGGCCAGCCCTGCTGGCAGCGCTATCACTCCCTGTCCCCATCCCCACACGTTTTGTTTGTCTCATTTCTCCTTTGCATTCTGAGAAACCCAAGCCTGGAGCTGCAGGAACACAAAATAAAATTTGAGCTTTTGTTTTATCTTCGTCTGGAGCCGCAGGAGCACCCAACAAAAAATGGAGTTTTTGTTTTATCTCTGCCTGGAGCACAAAAAAAAAAAGGAGTTTTTGTTTTATCTGTGTCTGGAGCTGCAGGAACACAAAAAAAAAAGGAGTTTTTGCTTTATCTGTGCCCTTTCTGCCCCCACAGGGCCTCGATAGCCCAGGCTGGGCTGGCAGGATTAGACACCAAGGTGCCACCTGCGTGGCTCTGGGGACACCCAGATGTGGCACAGCTTCCCAAACGCCCTCCCAGCTGCTCTCCACAAAACTGAGGGGATTATTCATGGCTGGAGATGCTGCAGCCACCCCTCAGTGGGGTCTGAGCCCTTCCTGAGTGCCCTTTTTGGGGACATTTTGTGGGATTGTCACACCCGTGGTCAGGCTGGGCAGAAATCAACCAAAGGATGGAGAATTTATGGGAAAGAGAGGCCAGGCTGGTGGGTTTAGCTGGGTTTTTCTGTTTTTCTGATAAGGAAACGAGGGCAGAAGTTCTTAAAATGTTTGGGTCCATCCTGGTGGACAGCAGGGAGATTTTTGTGGGGTGGGAGGGATTTTTTCTGTTCACCCAGAGTGAGGGGCTGAGTCCTGCAGCCCAAAATTCCCATTTAGGGCATCACAGCCAAACCCTGCTCCTCCACAGAGGCAAACAGGGAGAGAGGGAATCACAGGCACAAAATTAGGGATTTATTTCGGGTAGGAAAATCAGCTCCTCACAGGATTTTGGGGGACAAACAGCCGGTGACGTTTGGGGTTTTGGAGATGAATATTCAATGAAGTTTGGGGCTTTGGGAGTTGAGGGAGTGAAACATCCAGTAAAGTTTGGGGTTTTGGGAGACAAACATGCAGTGAAATTTGGGGTTCTGGAGATGAACATGCAGTGAAATTTGGGGTTTTGGAGATGAGCATCCTATGAAGTTTTGGGGTTTTGGGAGACAAATATCCAGTGAATTTTTGGGGTTTTGGAGATTAACACCCTGGTGAAGTTTGGGGTTTTTGGCTGGGAATTCCTTGGGAAACACTGGAGCAGCCCCAGGGCAGGAGGATGAGGAGAATTTTACTGCCCTCACTCAGGTTTGGGGTCCTGGGGGGGCTCCCCCAGCCCCGGGTAGGATGTGGAAGGGCTGAAATTGCCAACAAATCCTGCTGCAAATGCCCCAAACCCCCAAAGCAAAACCCCAAACCCCCAAACCCCCCAAAGTCCCCAAACCCCCCTGGTGCCGGCGGGAAGGGGATCTGGGGCTGCTGGGTCTGAGCCTGCAGAGGTTTCCTGGAGACCCCAGCAGAGCCCTGGCAATGTCTGACCCTGCCTGGGCACTGCCACTGTCCCCGGGGCTGGCAGCAGAGCTGGCCCTGCCACTTCCTCTGGCTGCTGCGTGCCCTGCCAGCTGCTGGCACCGGGACAAGGACACAGAGCCTGGGGGCTCCCAGGGGACAGGGACATCAGCCTGGGGGTGTCCCCTGACTGCAGACTAGGCCTGTCTGCAGAGCCCTCAGGGGACAGGGACACCAGCCTGGGGTGTATCCCCTGAGGGGCTCTGAGGGACAGGGACACTCAGCCTGGGGGTGTCCCCTGAGGGGCTCTGAGGGACAGGGACACTCAGCCTGGGGAGTGTCCCCTGTCTGGACAGTCTGGGGGGTTCCCAGGGGACAGGGACACATATTCTGGGTGCTGTCCCCTCTCAGGGACAGGGACATCAGCCTGAGGGACTCTGAGGGACAGGGGCACTCAGCCTGGGGGTGTCCCCTGAGGGGCTCTGAGGGACAGGGCCTGTCTGCAGACTAGGCCTGTCTGCAGAGCCCTCAGGGGACAGGGACACAGAGCCTGGGGGGTGTCCCCTGAGGGGCTCTGAGGGACAGGGACACAGAGTCTGGGGGGCTCCCAGGGGACAGGGACACTCAGCCTGGGGGTGTCCCCTGAGGGACTCTGAGGGACAGGGCCTGTCTGCAGACTAGGCCTGTCTGCAGAGCCCTCAGGGGACAGGGACACCAGCCTGGGGGTGTCCCCTCAGGGGCTCTGAGGGACAGGGACATCAGCCTGGGGGTGTCCCCTGAGGGGCTCTGAGGGACAGGGACACAGAGTCTGGGGGGCTCTCAAAGGACAGGGACATTAGCCTGTGGGGTGTCCCCTGTCTGGAGAGCCCTCAGGGGACAAGGACACAGAGCCTGGGTGCTGTCCCCTCTCTGGAGGGCCTGAGGAGTTCTCAGGGGACAGGGACATTCAGCGAGGGTGCTGTCCCCTGGGGGGGGGGGGAATTCAAGGGACAGGGACATCAGCCTGGGGGTGTCCCCTGTCCCTGAGCCTGGGGGACTCTCAGGGGACAAGGACACAGAGCCTGGCAGTGTCCCTTGGGGGGTTCTCAGGGACAGGGCCTGTCTGCAGACTAGGCCTGTCTGCAGAGCCCTCAGGGGACAGGGACATCAGCCTGGGGGACTCAGGGACAGGGACACAGAGCCTGGGGGGTCTCAGGGGACAGGGACACCCAGCCTGGGTGCTGTCCCCTCTCAGGGACAGGGACACTCATCCTGGGTGCTGTCCCCTGTCCCTGAGCCTGGGGGTTCTCAGAGCTGAAACCACAACGGTTCTTGCAAATCATCCCTGGGCAGATCCCTGGCTCAGCTCTCACACTTTCAGCAGCAATTTCTTATTTTTTTTTAGTCTCCTAAATGAATTTTGCCCAGAGAAAAATGAGAGTTTTTCCACTAATGGGGTGTGTAATAAAAATATGGGGTCAATATTTATGGTGAAAATTCATATTAGGAGGAGCCAGGGATTGGGGATTGTGAAATTCAATATTCAGGGTGGAAATTCATATTGGGAAGAGCCAGGGATTGGGGATTGTGAAAATCAATATTCAGGGTGGAAATTCATACTGGGAAGAACCAAGGATTGGGAAGAACCAAGGATTGAGGATTGATTTTTGGTTTTTGCTCTGCTCAGAGCATTCAGCTGCTCCTGGCCTCAGTTTCCCCCCAGCCAGGTGAGATCACAACATTCAGACACTCCAGGCACCCTCATGGAACTCTAAAATTCACCATATTTATTCTGCATTTCCAGGGCATGGAGCCCATTTTTATTTAGGTGATTAATTATTAATAATTTTCTTTGATTAAAGGTAATAAAGGCTTTCAGGATGGGAGAAAACTCCCAGGTGGGAGATGATGCCTTTCAAAACAACTCCACAAACACAGAAACAAAGGGTTTAATTCCCCTTGAAAATGCCATTGAGCACTGCAAGGCTGCAGCAGCCCCTTGGAAAGGCACCTGGTAATTAACAGGGTGTAAATTAATCAGCTTCACACAGGATTTAGGGACTCTCAGAGCTGCCTTTTGTAGTGACAAAACCCAGGGGGACTTTGAAGTCCTGCCTGCTCCAAGGGGTGGAAATCCAAGATTTGGGAATATTATTATTATTATTATTTTAAAAGCATCCCCAGACCAAAATCTGGAATTTTTTTGGGCACTGTCACACGCAGGAGGTGCCAAGCTGGAGAAAAGGAGGACAAAGGAGCTGCTGGGAGCCCAGGGAAGGGGAAATGTGGGATTTGGTTTCCTGGGAAAAGCCTGGGGACAAGGACAGGGCCTGGCTGGCTCATGGAAAAAGAGATTTAGGGGAGAATTTCCCTCAGAATCAGGTGGGATCCGGGCAGATCAGAGCTTTGCTCCTTCCAGCAGCCAGCAGAGGATGTTGTGGTGGTGGAACCAGCTCGGTGTGACTGTATTTAAATCAGCAGAAATGTAAAATCAACGGGCTTTGATGTAAAGTGAGGCTAAATTTGTGTAAAAACATCTCAGGGGTGAATAAAGGTCCGTCAGCTCAGCAAGCAGTGATCCCTGAGGTTCCCACACATGGAATAAAAATAAGAATAAAAATAAAAATTAAAATTAAAAAATAGTTAAAATAAATATAAGTATAAATGAAATATAAATATAAATATAAATATAAATATAAATATAAATATAAATATAAATATAAATATAAATATAAATATAAATATAAATATAAATATATTATAATATACATATATTATAATATACATATACATATACATCTGAATGAAAATGTGTGCAGACATAAATGTAAATATACCTGTAAATACAGATGTAAATATAAATATAATATAAAAATAAATGTGCCATAAAATAAAAATAAAAATAAACCTAAAAATAAAATAAAATAAAAATAAAAATAAAAATAAAAATAAAAATAAAAATAAAAATAAAATAAAAATAGGAATAAGGAAATATTCTCCCAGAAAATCCCAGGAAATTCCATTTGTGCTGCTCCTCTGAGGAGCTCCAAGCTCCCAACATCAAATAAAAAATATTTAAAAAATAAATAAATAAATAAATATATATATATATATATATATATATATATATATATATATATATATATATAAACCATTAAAATAATCTGCAAAAACCATTAAAATAATCTGCAACCCCAAATTATTCCTTTAAATTTTTAAACTATTTAAATATATAAAATATTCAAAATATTCAAAAAACCCAAACTCATGGACTCTTCCATCAGGGCAGGAAGGATGGACAAGGCAGGGGCGCGGAAAAGAAAAAAAAAAGCTGAATTTTAGATGTAAAACATCAGGGCAGAGGTTTTTGTTTCACTGTTTGCATAATTGGTGACCACAGATAATCCCCTGAAATGACCTAAATTTATCCCATCCGGGGGCTTTCCAAGCCCAGGTTGTTTTCTGAAATTTTGGTTTCAACTTTGCTTTTTTTCTTTATTTAAATTTTTTAAAATTGTCTTCCCCAGCAGAATCTTGGTTCTAAAATGCTGATTTTGGAAGGAAAAATGAGATTTCACCCGGGGCTGCCTCGCTCTGGTTCTGAGCCTGAGGCAGTAAAAATGAGATTTCATTGGAGATTTCCTGGGAAAAGGGAACTGAGGCACCAAACAGCTGGGAAATGGCAAAGGAGGGCAAAAAACCTGAAAATTCAGGGGAAATGAAGGAATTTCCTATGGGATCAGCAGGAATTTCCTATGGGATCAGCAGGAATTTCCTCATGGGATCAGCAGGAATTTCCTTATGGGATCAGCAGGAATTTTCCTATGGGAAATTTCCTCATGAAAGGAATTTCCACAGGAATTTCCTCATGGAATTAGGAGGAATTTCCCTGTGGAATCAGAAGGAATTTTCCTACAGGATCAGAAGGAATTTCTTCAAAAAATCAGGAGGAAATTCCTCATGGAATCAGCAGGAATTTCCTCATGGAATAAGGAATTTCCTTATAGGATCAGGAGGAATTTCACTGTGGAATCAGGAAGAATTTCCTATGGAATCAGGAGGAATTTCTTCATAGAATCAGGAGGAATTTTCCTATGGAATCAAGAGGAATTTTCCTATGGGATCAGGAGGAATTTCCCTACTGAATCAGGAGGAGTTTTCTATAGGATCAGAAGGAATTTCCCCATGGAATCAGCATAATTCCTTATGGAATCAGGAGGATTTTCCTTATGGAATCAGGAGGAATTTCACTGTGGAATCAGGAAGAATTTCCTATGAAATCAGGAGTAATTTCCTATGTGATCAGGAGGAATTTCCTCATGGAATCAGGATTTTTTTCCTCATGAAATCAGGAGGAATTTTCCTACAGGATCAGGACACATTTCCCTATGGGATCAGGAGGAATTTTCCTAAGGGATCAAGAGAAATTTCTTCATCAAATCAAGAGAAATTTTCCTCATGGAATCAGGAGGAAATTTCCCACGGAATCAGCAGGAATTTCTTCATAGAATCAGCAGGAATTTTCCTATGGGATCAGGATGAATTTTTCTTCAGGATCAGCAGGAATTTCCTCATGGAATCAGCAGGAATTCTCCTAGGAACTCAGCAGGAATTTTCCTATGAAATCAGGAGGAATTTCTTCATAGAATCAGGAGGAATTTTCCTATGGGATCAAGAGGAATTTCCTCATGGAATCAGGATGATTTTTTCTACAGGATCAGCAGGAATTTCCTCATGAAATGAGGAGGAATTTCCTCATGGAATCAGCAGGAATTTTCCGATGAAATCAAGAGGAATATACTATGGGATCAGGAGGAATTTCCCCATGAAATTAGGAGGAATTTCTTCATAGAATCAGGGGGAATTTTCCTACAGGATCAGGAGGAATTTCCTCATGAAATCACGAGGAATTTCTTCATAGAATCAGGAGGAAATTCCTCATGGAATCAGCAGGAATTTCCTCATGGAATAAGGAATTTCCTTATAGGATCAGGAGGAATTTCACTGTGGAATCGGGAAGAATTTCCCATGGAATCAAGAGGAATTTCCTATGGGATCAGGAGGAATTTCTTAATGAAATCAGGAAGAATTTCACTGTGGAATCAGGAATTTCCTGTGGAGTCAGGAGAATTTTCCTATGAAATCAGGAGCAATTCCCATATGGAATCAGCAAGAATTCCCTCATGTAATCAGGAGGAATTTTCCTCCAGGATCAGGACAAAATTTTCCTCATGGAATCAGGAATTTCTTCATGGAAACAGCAGGAATTTCCTATGAGATCAGAAGGAATTTTCCTATGGAGTCAGGAGGAGTTTTCTATGGGATCAAAAGAAATTTCCTCATAGAATCAGGAGGAATTTCCCCCATGGAATCAGCAGGAATTTCTTCAAAGAATCAGGAATAATTTCCTTATAGGATCAGCAGGAATTTCCTCATGGAATCAGCAGGAATTTTCCTATGAAATCATGAGGAATATACTATGGGATCAGGAGGAATTTTCCCATGAAATCATGAGGAATTTCTTTATAGAATCAGGAGGATTTTCCTCATGGAATCAGGAATTTCTTCATGGAATCAAGAGGCTTTTCCTATGGGATCAGCAGGAATTTCTCTGTGGGATCAGGAGAAATTTCCTTATGGAATCAGGAATTTCCTATGGATTCAGGAGGAATTTCCCCATAAAATCAGGAGGAATTTGGAGTCCCCATTCCCAGAGGTGTCCAAGGAATTCCTGGATGTGACAGAGCTGGTGACAAACTGGGGACCATTCCCAGACTGGGCTGGGATTTTCCAGCCCCAGCAATTCCAGGAACACAGAAATGCCCCCACATTCCATGGAAAACTCCCACTTTTCATCACCAACATTCCCAAAAAAATCCCAATTTTATCCTTCAGCCAAGACCAACCTCACCCTGCCCAGCCCCTGGAAACCTCTGAGGGTTTTTTTGTCATTTCCACTCCCAAGGAATTTCCTTTTTTTAACCTTGTCCAAGCCAGGAAATCGCCTATCTACGGCCAGCAGTGACCAAAATTTGGTTTTCCTGGAATTTTCCCCCATTTGTCTGCCCACACTCAGACATTTTAGGCTTTTTAGGATCCTGCATTTTAATTTTTTTTTTTGCATTTCCAGCCTCTCCTTGTGGCTTTCAGAGGTTCCAGTTCTGCCCAGTCATCATCTGGAGGGAACAGCAGCTTGTGCAATGTTCCCTTCCCCCTTTTTTGGGGTCACAAACACCAGAAAAGGAGCAAAAAACTAAATAATTAAAATAACAAAAATTAAAAAAAAAAAAAACAAAAATTAAAAAATAACAAAACCAGAAGGCCCAAAAGGAACCACTGGGGTTTAAATAACAAAAATAACAAAACTTTTGACTCCTCTGCTGGAGTCAAAAGTTTTGTTATTTTTGTCATTTAAGTTTTGTTATTTTTGTTAATAATTAAATGGCATGAATGGCAATATTAAATTGTATAAATTGCAATATTAAATGGCATAAATTGCAATATTAAATGGCATAAATGGCAATTATTAAATGGCAATAATTGCAATATTAAATGGCACAAGTTGCAGTTATTAAATGGCAGATCCCAGAAATTTTTGCTCTCTTCCTGAGTTTTGTGGGAACAATATTTTATTTTATTTATTTTATTTTATTTATTTTATTTCATTTTCTTTTATATATTTTCTGTTATATATTTTTAATTCTAGGTGTATTATTATTTATATTTTTTATATTTTATATATTTCAATTTTTATGTTTTTATATCTTTTATATAATTTTTATATTCTTACATATAAAATATTTAATTTCATATATAAAATAGATAAAATTTATATTTTCTATTATATATTTATTTTATGTATTTTATATTAAAAATTTTACTTTATATATTTTATATATAAAATAAAACCTAATTATATTAAAACTACTTAATATACATTTTATATATAGAATATTAAAGATGATATAAATTTTTAATATAAATTTTATATACAAAATTTTAAAATTCTATATAAAATATAAATTTTTTATGCTTTCCAGCTTATCTGGGCAGCTCCCCCCACGGTTATCTCCCGCCCCAGGGCGAATTTTGGAAGCCAGCAGGCTGCAAACATGTGCAGGGCTGATTATTTCCACAGCCTTGAAAAAAATGTGCTAAAAAAAGAAGAAAAAAGGAAAAAAAAAAGGGAAAAAATGGGAAAAAATGGGAAAAAAAAAAGAAAAAAAAGTTATAGGATAAGAAATTCAAGTGTCAGAGGTTGCCAGACGCCTCGGAGCGGGGAGATGAAGGGGACGCGGCGGAAACGCGCGGGGGGTGCCGCAGTGTCCGTCTGTCTGTCCCCCTGTCTGTCCCCGTGTCCCCCCCCCCAAGATGGCAGCAGCGCCCCACGTGCGCCCGTCCCGCCAGAGCACCCCGGCCCCGCCCCCTCCGCGGCGCTCAGCGCTCTGATTGGTCAGTACCGTTATAACCACTCCCTCCAACTCCGCGGGCGCGGCGCTGCCTGTCTCTGATTGGCTGCAGCGCGGCGGTGCCGCTCGGTGATTGGCTGCGACGCTACTCGGGCACGCCCCCTCCCGGCGCGCGGCGGCGCCTGGAGCCGGGGCCGGGGCGGGAGCGGCGCCAGTTCCCGGCGTCCCGCGGCGGAGCCGGCGGTGCCCGCGGCGCCTCCTCCGTGCGTCCCCTCAGCGTCCCCACAGCGTCCCCTCAGCGTCCCCATAACCCCTGCCTGCCCCCTTATGGAGCTGCTGTGCGTGGAACCCGCGGCCCGCGCCCCCCGCGCCGGGCTGGACCCGCATCTGCTGGAGGACCGGCGGGTGCTGCAGAGCCTGCTGAGCCTGGAGGAGCGCTACAGCCCCCGCGTGTCCTACTTCCAGTGCGTGCAGAGGGACATCCAGCCCTACATGCGCAAGATGTTGGCCTTCTGGATGCTGGAGGTACCGGAATGCTGCGGGGTTTGACCCCAAAAACCCGGGGGACAAGGCAGAGCTGATGGGTGTCCGGGTACAGCGGTGATGCCGGTGGGGATGGAGGGTGAAATTCGCTCTCCTGTGCTAAAATTGGGATTTTTTTTTTTTTTTCCTCAAAAGCTCCGGGCAGGGCTCAGCTCAGCCCCCAGGGGGAAATAATAACAACGCTGCTGTTAAGTTCCTGAAATTAAAAATTAATCTGCGGGTGGAGTTTGGGGCAGGGTCCCCATAAATGACAATTCTGCAGGGCTCTGTCCTGCCTGTCCCAACCGATGTTGCACGCAGCGCTTCCAAAAAACCCAGAATATTTCCATTTTAAATGGATTTCCCCCCCCCCCCTTTGCTATCATTATTCCCGCAATCCCCTTTTGTAGATAAACCCCCCTTTGGGAGCGGCTCTAAAAGCAGCGAGGTGGCACTGGGGGATGTCACGACCCGCGTGTCATTGTCCCCATCGCTGCTGGCACCAGGGTGGCGTTGGCTGCAGGAGGAGCAGAAACCGCAATAGATTTGGCGGTGGCGGTGTCGAAAGAAGGAAGTTCGCTGTGACAAGTGGCTGGGGACAGATAAGAGACACGGGGCTGAAATTTGGGAGCTGCTGGTGGCTGAATTTTGGGGGATTTGGGGGTTATTTGGGTGATGCCATTGATTGTCATCGCGTCCCTGGAGAGCTCCGGGTGGAATTTCCAGCCCTGGATCCTTCTCTCCACCTTTCTGCCAAAAAATGCACCAAAAAAAAGGAAATTTGGAGCTCCAGAGCTGCCCAGCAGGGCACAGCAGAATTGGGGCTAAATGGGGCAAATTCAGATTTATCCATATGCTACAGGTGGAATTTCCAGCCCTGGATCCTTCTCTCCACCCTCCAGCCAAAAAATGCACCAAAAAAAAAGGAAATTTGGAGCTCCAGAGCTGCCCAGGGCAGGGGTGGCAGCTGGCAGGAGCCATTCCCAGCAGGGCACAGCAGAAATTGGACAAATTCTGATTTATCCACGTGTTCCAGGTGGAATTGCCAGCCCTGGATCCTTCTCTCCACACCCTCCAGCAACCTGAGGGAGGGAAACTGAGGCACTGGGAGATCCCTGGGTTTCCATGGATTTCAGCCCTTTTTGGGGCACATCCTACTCCTGTGTAGAGGGAATATCCAGGGATCTGAAGGATTCACCTTGGTTGAGGGAGTTAAATCTGAATTGTCCATGGAGAGTCTTCCTCCCTGGATTTCCATGGGTTTCAAAGAGAAAATATCCAGGGATCTGTGAAGGATCCACCCTGGTTGAGGGAGTTAAATTTGAATTGTCCATGGAGAGTCTTCCTCCCTGGATTTCCATGGATTTCAAAGAGAAAATATCCAGGGATCTGTGAAGGGTCCACAGCAAAAATGGGGCAAATTCAGATTTATCCACATGTTCCAGGTGGAATTGCCAGCCCTGGATCCTCCTCTCCACCCTCCAGAGCTGCCCAGGGCTGGGGTGGCAGCTGGCAGGGGCATCCCCAGGAATACACAGCAGAAATGGGGCAAATTCAGATTTATCCACGTGTTCCAGCAGCCGTGGATCCTTCTCTCCACCCTCCAGAGCTGCCCAGGGCAGAGGTGGCAGCTGGCAGGGGCATCCCCAGCAGAAATGAGGCCAAATGGGGCAAACTGAGGTTTCTCCACGAGCTCTTTGGAGCTGCAGCTGCTCCCCTGCAGGAAGGTGAAGCCTCAGGGTGACACCACGGTGGCAGCTCCCTGTGACAAGCGTGGAACAGCAGCTCCGAGGCCGAGCTCGGCTCCCTGCCCTCACCAAAACTTCCTTTTCTCTCCGAGGCAGGTGTGCGAGGAGCAGAAGTGTGAGGAGGAGGTGTTCCCGCTGGCCATGAACTACGTGGATCGCTTCCTGGCCTCGGTGGCCGTGCACAAGAACCACCTGCAGCTGCTGGGGGCTGTGTGCATGCTGCTGGCCTCCAAGCTGAGGGAAACCATGCCCCTGACCGTGGAGAAGCTCTGCATCTACACCGACAACTCCGTCACGCCCCAGGAGCTGCTGGTAAAGCCCTGAGTGCCAGTTCCTGCCTGGCATCTTCTTGGCATCTCCTGATCCCATCCCGCTGCGTTTTCTCCCTCCTTGGTGAAGGGTTTTCCATCCTCTCCATGCTGGGAAGAAGAATTGTCCCCTCAATTGTCCCCATCGTGGTTGTGGATGAAGTTTTCTGTGCCACCACTGAGTTGTCACTCTGGGCTGTCACTGCAGTGACATCTCCAAGAGTCACAATTCTGGTGCCCTCCCAGTGCCCAGATCCTCCTGGCATCTCCTGATCCCATCCCTCTACATTCCCCTCCTCTTTGGTGAAGGATTTTCCATCCTCCCCATGCTGGGCAGCAGAATTGTCCCCTCAACTGTCCCCATCCTGCTTGTGGAGGAAATTTCCTGTGCCACCACCAAGCTGTCACTCTGAGTTGTCACTGCAGTGGCATCTCCAAGAGTCACAGCTCTGGTTGGCATCTCCTGATCCTGCTCTGCTGATCCCATTCCTCTGCATTTCCTCCTCTTTGGTGAAGGATTTTCCATCCTCCCCATGCTGGGCAGCAGAATTGTCCCCTCAACTGTCCCCATCCTGGTTGTGGAGGGAATTTTCTGTGCCACCACTGAGTTGTCACTTTGGGCTGTCACTCTGGGCTGTCACTGCAGTGACATCTCCAAGCTCAGGGTCAGGGAATGTGAATTTCCCACATCCCCCCAATTTCTGCAGCTCTGCCTCCCCCCCAGCTGCAGAAATTGGTGGGAAATGTGGGAATTGAGGGGAATGTGGGAATTGAGGGAATGTGGGAGATTTCGCTTCCACAGCAGCAGGAAAATTGGGATTTTAGGTGCAGAGTGAAGCAGCAGAAATGGCTGTGAGGGCTTTGTGGGCTCAGTGGGTGCTGGGGATGGCTGGAATTCCTGCTCTGCCCCTGCATTTCTCATCCTGCACCCACAAAGTTCCATTCTGAGCTCTGAAAGGCCAAAAGTTTTCTGCTAAAACCTCTGAGATCCATCCCTGCGAGCTCAGCCTCAGCCACGAGGGAGGAAATGGGAGAAAAACCCTTTTTTTGGGGCCTGAGGAGGGAGCAGTGACCTCTCCTCAGTGACAGAGCATCCCTGGGGACCCCGGGGGCTTTTTGGGGTTACTCATCACCCCCCTGGTGGTTTTGGGGTGGGATCTGAGCCCCAGAACCCCCAAAACTCTCAGCTGGTGACTCAGGGGCACTGCAGAGCTCTGAGCTCAACCTGGTTTTTCCCAATTCTGGGGAAAATCCCCTCCCCTCCACAACAGTCATTAGCGGGTGGTGATTGCCTTAATTAACACTCCTAATTAGCTGATGAGGGATGGGGATCCCACAGCAATGGGGTGCCCCATCCCTGAGGGACACCACGGCCACTCCTGGTGGCCCCACAGGTTTAAATGTGATTTTTTGGGGAGGATTTGCTGTTCCCAGCTCAGCCTGGAGCATCCCTGCAGGTTCCCCCTCATTCCCAGGCTCCATTCCTGCTGGGAATTCCTCTTCCATCCAGCAAGGAGATATAAAATAAATGAATTTATTTTCCCCACACTCCCAGGATCCCTGGGTTGCGCTTGGATGTTTCATGAATGAAAATAATTTTATTTTGGGGGTCAAAAGTGATTTTTTTGGCTTTTCCAAGCAAACTGGATCCTTTTCTTCCCTGGATTTCCATGGATTTTAACCCTTTTTGGAGCTCATCCTGCTCCCATAAGGAGGGAATGGAGGGAATACCCAGGGATCTGAAGGATTCGCCCTCACTGAGGGCCCTGAGGGAGTTAAATCAAATTTACTGGATTTCCATGGATTTTAACCCTTTTTGGAGCTCATCCTGCTCCAATAAAGAGAGAATACCCAGGGATCTGAGGGGTTCACCCTCACTGAGGGCCCTGAGGGAGTTAAATCTGAATTTCCTCACCCCAGAGCTGCTCCTTCCCCCTCTGTGCTCACCCCCTGCTCCAGTAAAGAGGGAATGGAGGGAATACCCAGGGATCTGAGGGATTCACCCTCACTGAGGGCCCTGAGGGAGTTAAATCAAATTTACTGGATTTCCATGGATTTCAACCCTTTTTGGGGCAAATCCTGCTCCAATAAAGAGGGAATGGAGGGAATACCCAGGGATCTGAGGGATTCACCCTCACTGAGGGCCCTGAGGGAGTTAAATCTGAATTGTCCATGGAGAATCCCCTTCCCTGGATTTCCATGGATTTTAACCCTTTTTGGGGCAAATCCTGCTCCAATAAAGAGAGAATACCCAGGGATCTGAGGGATTCACCCTGGCTGAGGGCCCTGAGGGAGTTAAATCTGAATTTCCTCACCCCAGAGCTGCTCCTTCCCCCTCTGTGCTCAGCCCCTGCTCTTTCCCAACCCCCTGAAGGAGGGAGGGCAGAGCAGGGCCAGGGGAGCTTCTTCAGCAGCCTGGGGACAATGGCACATCCTGGTGGCCCGGGGCCATCCCTGCAGGAAGCTGGCTCGAATTCCCGGCCTCTGCTTCCTCCTCCTCCTCCTCCTCCTCCTCCTCCTCCTCCTCCTCGGGCAGGGGCTTGGCAGCAGCTCAGCCCTTCAGAAGGACACAGAAGCGCTCTGGAGTTATTCTGGGGGGGAAGGAAATGATGCAAGGAGGGATTTGTCCATTTGGAGGAAGTTGGGTTTCCGTCCAGGCCCTTCTCTAACCCACCTTGGGGTTGGTGTTTTGTTTAAATTTAATTCTTTGTTTTTTAATTTAATTCTTTATTTTATTTTATTTTTTTATTTTACATTATTTTATTTTATGTTGTTCTTATTTTATTTTATTTTTATTTTACATTATTTTATTTTATGTTATTATTCTTATTTAATTTAATTCTATTTTTTATTTTACATTATTTTATTTTTTGTTATTTTATTCTATTTTATTTTATGTTATTTTATTTTTTTACATTATTTTATTTTATGTTATGTTATTTTATGTTATTATTTTATTTCTGTTTTTTATTTTATGTGATTATTATGTTATTTTATTTTTTAATTTATTTTATTTTAATTTTTTACATTATTTTATGGTGGGTTTTTTTGGGTTTTTTTTACATTATTTTATGTTATGTTATTATTTTATTTGTTAATTTATTTTATGTTATTGTTTTTATTATTTTATTTCATTTCATTTCATTTTTATAAAGACTTTTCTGGCCTGGCTGAGGGGGGGTTCAGCTGCTCAGAGCTTGGGGAGAGCAACTTTGGGGCAGGAATGGCTCCTGTGGGGACAATGGGGTGACAAATTTGGCCCAGTGTGGGTTTTGGGGCACCTTGAGCAATTCTGCCCCTTTGAGCAACCCAGGGCGGGTTTGTTGTGCAAGGGGAAGGGAGGCAACAACCAGAAAAAAAAGGGGAAAATGAAGATCTGAGCTTGGGAAAGAATTGTCACTGTTGTCACTTCCTCAAAGTGTCTGTGCTGAGCTCCGGGGCAGCGCTGGGGGATCCTGAGTGTGGGGAGCAGAAATGAACCTGGGCCTGACCTGAGCCCAGGGCAGCTCTGGAGCCTCAGCGGGGACACGGCCAGGGCTGGAATTGTGGCCTGGGGACAGTGTGGGGACAGCACAAGGGACAGCCCTTCCCCATCCTGGGGCCTTCTGGGCTGGAATTGTGCCATGGGGACAGTGTGGGGACAGCTCCTGTGCCCTTCCCTGTCCTGCCTTGGCCCTGGAACCTCCTGGTCTGGAATTGTGGCCTGGGGACAGCACAAGGGACAGCCCTTCCCGATCCCAGAGCCTCCAGGGCTGGAATTGTGGCCTGGGGACAGTGTGGGGGACAATCCCTCTGCCCTTCCCCATCCTAGGGCCTCCAGGGCTGGAACTGTGCCATGGGGACAACCTGGAGACAGTGGGGACAACCCCTCGCCCTTTCCTGTCCTGCCTTGGCCCTGGAACCTCCTGAGCTGGCGTGGTGGCACAGGGACAACATGGGGACAGCCCATCTGCTCTCCCCTGTTCTGCACTGGCCCTGGAGCCTCCTGGTCTGGAATTGTGGCCTGGGGACAGCACAAGGGACAGCCCAAGGGACAGCCCTTCCCCATCCTGGAGCCTCCTGGCTGGAATTGTGCCTTGGGGACAGCGTGGGGACAGTGGGGACAACCCATCTGCCCTTTCCTGTCCTGCCTTGGTCCTGGAACCTCCTGAGCTGGCATGGTGGCACAGGGACAGTGTGGGGACAGCCCCAGTGCCCTTCCCCGTCCTGCCCTGTCCCTGGAGCCCCCTGAGCCCCCCCATAACGTGCTGCCCCCTCTCTCTGTGCCCTCAGCACTGGGAGCTGCTGGTGCTGGAGAAGCTCAAGTGGGACCTGGTGTCGGTGATCGCCAACGATTTCCTGCCGCACATCCTGCACCGGCTGCCGCTGCCCGCCGACAAGGTGGAGCTGGTGAAGAAGCACGCGCAGACCTTCATCGCCCTCTGCGCCACAGGTGGGGCTGCTGGCACGCCTGGCACGCCTGGCACGCCTGGCACGCCTGGCATGGGCTCCCCTCCTTTTTTGGGGGCTTCTTTGCAGTCAGGGTTCAGGGTGGGATGGTGCTGTGGGATGCCAGGAGGGCAGGGGTGTGTGCCAGGCTCTGTGTGCCTGTGGGAGGGCAGGTGGGGTCACCAGGATGGAGGAGGAATTGGGAATCTGGCTCCAACTTCTTAGAAGGCTAAAATATAATATAATATAATATAATATAATATAATATAATATAATACAATACAATACAATACAATACAATACAATACAATACAATATAATATAATACAATATAATATAATATAATGTAATATAATATAATGTAATATAATGTAATGTAATATACATAATATAATATAATGTAATATAATATAATATAATATACATAACATAATACAATACAATGCAATATAATATAATACAATACAATATAATATAATGTGATATCTATTATGTCCTACATTATATTATATAATATTATATCAATAATGTATTGTATTCATGTATAATATTGTAATATTATATTCTGTTATTTCATATTATAATATAATATAATGCATAATAGAATCGATAATATTATATTTTCTATGTGTTATATTACGTTACATTACATTATATTACATTATATATCATATTAAATTAATGACATCATATTATAATATTATATTATTTTATTCCATAATATAATATAATATAATATAATATAATATAATATAATATAATATAATATAATATAATATTCCATATTATAATATAATATATGCATTATAATGCATAATAGAATGAATATTATATTTTCGCTATTATACCATATCATACCATATTATATCATACCATACTATATTATACTATGCTATATTACATTATGTTATACTAGAACTATACTAAAGAATAGAGAAAGGAAAGGAATGATAATAAAATCTTGTGACTGCTCAGAGCCCCGACACGGCCAGGCTGTGATTGACCATTAATTAAAAACAACCACACCAGACCAATCACAGATGCACCTGACACATTCCACAGCAGCAGATAATTATTGCTTACATTTCCTTTCTGAGGCCTGTCAGCAGAAAAATCCTAGAGCAAGGATTTTCATGAAACCCCTCTGTGACAATTCTCCTGCACCCCCACCCTCTGTGGGGCCCTGCAGGGCACACCCCAAACCCCACACCCCGACCCCAAACCCCGCCTGACCCTCCCTGACATCTCCTCTCCCCTCCGTGGCGTTTGCAGACTGCACGTTTGTGATGTACCCGCCGTCCATGATCGCCACCGGCAGCATCGGCGCCGCCGCGCACGGCCTGGGGCTGCCGGGCAGCGGGGAGGCCCTGACCGAGCTGCTGGCCAGGACCACGGGCACCGAGCTGGTCAGTGACGGGCACCGGGCTGGGGAGTGTTACTGGGGAGTGCCACTGAGGCTGGCACTGAGCTGGGGAGTGGGCATTGGGGCTGGCACCGAGCTGGGGAGTGGGCATTGGGGCTGGCACGGCTGTGGGAGCCTTCCTGCCACTCCATCAGGGTGGGACATGGGCAGGGTGTGGGCTCTGTGCCTCTGGAGATGTTCCAGACCCACCTGATGTGTCACCTGTGTCACCTGTGTCACCTGTGTCACCTGCTCCAGGTGAACATGGTGATGGTCAGCCTGGGATGGACTGGATGTGCTGATGGTCACTGGGATGGTCTGGCCATGATGGTCACTGGGATGGTCTGGCCATGATGGTCACTGGGATGGTCTGGCCATGATGGTCACTGGGATGGTCTGGCCCTGGTGATGGTCACTGGGATGGTCTGGCCATGATGGTCATTGGGATGGACTGGTCATGCTGATGGTCACTGGGATGGTCTGGCCATGATGGTCACTGGGATGGTCTGGCCATGATGGTCACTGGGATGGTCTGGCCATGATGGTCACTGGGATGGTCTGGCCATGATGGTCACTGGGATGGTCTGGCCCTGGTGATGGTCACTGGGATGGTCTGGCCATGATGGTCATTGGGATGGACTGGTCATGCTGATGGTCACTGGGATGGTCTGGCCATGATGGTCACTGGGATGGTCTGGCCATGATGGTCACTGGGATGGTCTGGCTGTGCTGATGGTCAGCCAGAGATGGTGATGGTCACTGGGATGGACTGGCCATGATGGTCACTGGGATGGTCTGGCCGTGCTGATGGTCAGCCAGAGATGGTGATGGTCACTGGGATGGTCTGGCCATGATGGTCACTGGGATGGTCTGGTCATGCTGATGGTCACTGGGATGGCCTGGCCATGATGGTCACTGGGATGGCCTGGCCATGATGGTCACTGGGATGGTCTGGCCGTGCTGATGGTCAGCCAGAGATGGTGTTGGTCACTGGGATGGTCTGGCCGTGCTGATGGTCACTGGGATGGTCTGGCCGTGCTGATGGTCAGCCAGGGCTGCAGGGATGCACTCGAGGGCCCTTCCAGCCCCATCTGCTCTGGGTTCTGTGGAATTTTCTGTTTGCCCCGGTTTGAGCAGAGCCCGGGGCTGCTCCAGGCACAGCCAGGGCGGGCTCGGAGCCTTTGGAGCAGCACACAAAGGGCAGGATCCGTTCCCTGCCCGGGCAGGTGTTGGCAGGATCGGGTTCTCGGCCTGGGACGGGGACAGGGACACTCAGGCTCAGCATCTGCTCCCCGCAGTGTCCGGTGTCACCTGAGGGGGACGGGGGGGGTGGCACATGAAACCTGGCAGCTTTGGGGGGGCTCTGCAGCCCCTCCGTGCCCTGGGAGGGGGCGCAGGGACGCTGTGGGGCTCCAATCTGAGCTTCTGCTCTCCCCTTTGATCTCCTCCCCTGCCCAGGTGGGTTACAGTTCCCTGCCAGGACCCGGGGTGGCTTTGTCCGGGGGGAGGCTCCTGCTCTGTTTGTGCAGATGGGATTTTTTTTGTTCTCTGGGGCCTTTTTGAGGAGAGAGAATCAGTGCAGCCACCTGCTCCCAACCTGCTCTGGGGGCCGGGGCCGTGCAGGGAACAGGTGGGAGGCAGGGAGGGCTCTGTGCAGGGAGAGGAGCTGAAATGGAGCCCGGCACCCTCCTGTCCCCTCCTGTCCCCTCCTGTCCCCTCCTGTCCCCTCCTGTCCCCTCCTGGCCCCTCCTGGCCCCTCCTGTCCCCCCCTGGCCCCCCCTGGCCCCTCCTGTCCCCTCCTGTCCTCTCCTGTCCCCCCTGTCCCCCCTGTCCCCTCCTGTCCCCTGCTGTCCCCTCCTGTCCCCTCCTGGCCCTCCCCAGCCCCTGCTGTGCCCCCTCCCTGCCCAGCTGTGGGTGCCTCACAAACAGCTCCAGCCAGGGCAGCTCCTCCTGGGCTTGAACACAGAGCTTGGGGTTCCTGCGAGAGCTCCTGGGCTCAGCTCCCTCACCTGTGCTGCTGCTGCTGCTTCCTGAGCGTGCCCAGGTGCCCCTGGGGATGCCCAGCTCATGCCCAGGAGATGCACAGACCATGCCCAGGTGTCTGTGGGGATGCCCAGCCCATGCCCAGGTGCCCATGGAGATGCCCAGGGGATGCCCAGCCCATGCCCAGTTGCCCCATGGAGATGCCCAGCCTATGCCCAGGTGCCCCTGGAGATGCCCAGCCCTTGCCCAGGTGTGTCTGTAGGGTTGCACAGCCCCTGCCCAGGTGCCCATGAGGATGCCCAGGACATGCACAGCCCCTGCCCAGGTGCCCCTGGAGATGCCCAGCCCATGCCCAGGTGCCCATGGAGATGCCCAGGTGTCTGTAGGGTTGCCCAGCCCTTGCCCAGGTGCCCATGGAGATGCCCAGGGCATGCAGAGCCCCTGCCCAGGTGCCCCTGGAGATGCCCAGCCGCTGCCCAGGTGCCCCTGGCACTCAGGGCCGGGACAGGAGGAGGCTGCAGTGACGGGAAGCGGGGCAGGGGAGCCGGGCGGGAGGAGCCGGGCGGGAGGAGCCGGGCGTTGCTATTTTCGCTCGCCACATCCTCTGTCAGTTTCTAAGAAGCGCTGCGGATTCCTGGTAAGAGATCTCAGGGTGTGACAATGTCCCCGTGAGGTGCAAACTGTCACCAGGCCGGGCCGTGCCCCTGGGGTGTCCGGCTGGGAGTTTCCTCCTGCTTTTACAGCTCAAAACCAGAGCAGGGTTTGCATTTCTGGTGAGGTTCTGGGGTGTCCCAGAGGGGACAGGAGGGTGGAAACCTTGTCAGAAGGTTCTGAACCAGGGGCACCCAGCAGAATTCCTGGCAATGCTGGGCTGGAGGGCCTGGGGAGCTGGAGGGGGATCCATGTCCCAAGGACATCAACATTTGTGGGATTTGGGAAGTTTGTCCTGCTCTTGTCACCCATCTGAAGCCACCCCCTGGCTTCAGGACCGGACACATTCCTGCAGAACAGGGGTCAGCATTGAGGAGAACAACCACAGTGTGGGGATTTACCTGGGGAGGGACAAAGATGGAGAAAATCTCCTTTTGCTGCTGCTCAGATGGAAAAAAAATCAATAATTAATTTCATTTCTTTCATGCCCTGGCCTTGCAGATGAAGTCAGTGTCTTCTCTTGAAACACCATGTCTGCTTGCAGAAAAGCAGTATATTATTGCCATAGGCATAACAAGCCATAGCACTGCAACCCAAGAGGTTGCTGTGGGGTCAGAGCTCCTGAAGGAAGCCCTGAGAGGTTTTTTGGGAGAATCCCTGGGCGAGGAGCTCCGGGGACAGGGACAGCGCTGTTGTGAGGGAGCAGCAGGAGCAGGATGTGATGTCCCATGTGCGTTTCCCCGTTCCAGGACTGCCTGAAGGCCTGCCAGGAGCAGATCGAGGCGGCCTTGGCCGAGAGCCTGAAGCAGGCATCGCAGCCCCAGCAGGAATTCAGCTCCAAGGCGGCGCCGTACGCGGGCAGCCAGCCCACCAGCACCCCCACGGACGTCACCGACGTCAACCTGTGAGCAAGGAGCCCCCTTTGGCCAGAGCTGCAGCCCCTGCCCGGACACCCCCAGCTCGCTGCACCCCCCTGCCCAGCCAGGAGCCTGGAGGGGAAGTTGGAATTGTTTGTGTGTTGGTGTTTCCCTGGCTCTCCGGGTTCCTCACGGATGAAAATCCCAGAGCCACCCCCAGTTCTGGTGTGGGGCTCGTGGAGCAGCTGCTTGGTGGCCCCTTGGTTGCTTCGTGCCACGTCCCCAAGGCTCCAGGGGACGCCGTGCAGCTGCTTGTGCTTGGGGAGGAGCCGTGGGGGCTCGTTTGGGTTTTTGCTGTTGGATGTGGGAATTTCGGGGACGCGCCTTGGGAGGAGTTCAGGGTCCCCTCGGCTGCTTAATTTATTGTTCACTGCTGGGAAAAGGGGAGGGAGGAGAGCTGGGGTTGCTCAGGGTGCTGGGTGCTGCTCTCCTCTCCTCCCCACTGAAGTGCCTTCGCCCTTTCTCCCTTCCCTGGCTCCCTGGGCAGTGCAGACTCTGCTCAGAGCTGCCTTTGGTAGCTTAGGCATCAGACTAGGATTTAAGGAAAAAACCTTTGAATGTGCTGCTATGGTCTGGGATGCATCTCCACTCTTCCAAGGCAGGGATTTCAGGTCGTGCTCAGGAGGGAGCTGTGTCCAAATCCGCCAAAGGTGGATCTGGAGCTGCCTCCTGACAGGGTGGAAAACTTTGCTGCGCACTTGAGTTGGGAAAGCAATTACCGCGTTTTTGTGTTGTTGTTGATTCCTTGTTGGTTTTTTTTTATAAAAATTGTTGTAAAACAGACAAAAAAAAAAAAAGAAAAAGAAAAAAAAAAATAATGCTGCTTTTCTATAAGAAATCCAGAGTGGAATTAGCCAGGAGAAGCCAGAAACTCCACAGGGATGGGAGGCAGAATCTGCTGCTCCCTGGGGACATCTGGACGTGTGGCTGTTGTCCTCCCGTGGGGGGATGTGTGGAAGAGGAGGTAGAGATCTTCCTTTTGGATGGCACCAAGCCCGCAAAAACCCGGCGGAAAAAGGTGGGGCTGCTGCTCCTCCCTGAGCCTGCCTGGCCCGGAAAGCCACGGAGCCACTGCCTCCTGCGAGCACGAGGGCTGGGACAGGGCCTGCCTGTGCAAGAGGAAATGTTTCTTTCTTTTTTGGTTTTGTTTTTTTTTTTGTTTTGTTTTTTTTTTTTATATATATATATATATAAATATATATGTATATCAAAATGAATTTTTAATTTAAGAGTAAAACTGGTTTGGTGTTCACTCGCACGAGTCTCGCTGCTGGGAGAGCCGGAGAACCCTGTGATGTTGCAATAAAATATTTTAAACAAAAAAAAACAAAAAAAAAAAAAATGGTGGCTCGAGGGTTTCCCTGTGGTGTTCTTGGGTCTTTTCATGGTTTTGGGGATCCCTTGGGAGCTCCAGCTTTGCTTTTCCCGGCATGGAGTGGGGAGAGGACCCTGAGGGACACTGGCAGTGACAGTGACACAGGGCACAGAGCTGGCAGTGACAGGGCACAGAGCTGGCAGTGACAGTGACTGCAGGGCACAGATGTGACAGTGACAGCAGGGCACAAACCTGGCAGTGACAGTGGCAGAAGAGCACAAACCTGGCAGTGACAGTGACACAGGGCACAGAGCTGGCAGTGACAATGGCAGCAAGACACAGAGCTGGCAGTGACAGTGACACAGGGCACAGAGCTGGCAGTGACAATGGCAGCAAGACACAGAGCTGGCAGTGACAGTGACACAGGGCACAGAGCTGGCAGTGACAGTGACAACAGAGCACAAACCTGGCAGTGACAGTGACACAGGGCACAGAGCTGGCAGTGACAATGGCAGCAGGGCACAGAGCTGGCAGTGACGACAGTGGCACAGGGCACAGACGTGGCAGTGATAGTGACACAGGGCACAGAGCTGGCAGTGACAGTGGCACAGGGCACAGAGCTGGCAGTGACAGTGACACAGGGCACAGAGCTGGCAGTGACAGTGGCAGAAGAGCACAAACCTGGCAGTGACAGTGACACAGGGCACAGAGCTGGCAGTGACAGTGACAGCAGGGCACAAACCTGGCAGTGACAGTGACACAGGGCACAGAGCTGGCAGTGACAGTGGCAGAAGAGCACAAACCTGGCAGTGACAGTGGTACCAGGGCACAGAGCTGGCAGTGACAGTGACGCAGGGCACAGACCTGGCAGTGACAGCAGGGCACAGAGCTGGCAGTGACAGTGGCACCAGGGCACAGAGCTGGCAGTGACAGTGACACAGGGTACAGACCTGGCAGGGAGTGGCCCCAGGGCCTGGTGGAAAAGTCTCCCCTGGGTTTGGTTTTCCAGCAGAGATGCCACTCGGGCACAGTGCCAGTGGCACACCAGGCAGGTGCCCCATGGCCAGGGGAGGATGGTGGCCTGAGAGGCTTTTTTTGGGAAAATCCCTGGGCAAGGAGCTCCAGCAGCTGGTGGGGACAGGGACAGGCTGGGAGCAGAGCCAGCCCTGACTGAGTGACAGGGCTCTGGTTTTATTTCTGAGTACAGGAACAGCCAGAGGGTCCAGAAACGGCCACGGTGTCCAGGGACAAACCAGGGTGTCCAGGGACAGCCAGAGTGTCCAGGAACAGCCAGAGTGTCCAGGGACAGCCAAAGTGTCCAGGGACAGCCAGAGTGTCCAGGGACAAACCAAAGTGTCCAGGGACAGGCCAAGGTGTCCACCAGGAACAGGCCAAGGTGTCCAGGGGCAGGCCAGGGTGTCCAGGAACAGCCAGAGTGTCCAGGAACAGCCAGAGTGTCCAGGAACAGCCAGAGTGTCCAGGAACAAACCAGAGTGTCCAGGAACAGCCAAGGTGTCCAGGGACAGGCCAGGGTGTCCAGGAACAGCCAAGGTGTCCAGGGACAGGCCAAGGTGTCCAGGAACAGCCAGAGTGTCCAGGGACAGCCAGAGTGTCCAGGAACAGCCAGAGTGTCCCCGTGCTGCTGTCCCCGGGCTCCTGGCTGGCACTGGCAGCAGCCCAGTCCAGCTCTGAGGGCCCAGCCTGTCCCAGTGCCCGCTGAGAGCAGCAGGACCCAGCAGGGATCTCGTGCCCCAGGCTCCGGCTGCATCCCAGCCCTTCCCTGCTCACTCCATGGCCGGCGCCCGCTCCCCCTCCACGTCCCTGGTGCCGGAGTTCATCAGCTCGCGGCGGATCTCGGGCGAGATCTGGGGGTGGCTGTGGAACTTGAGCAGCTCCAGCAGAGCCTCCTTCTGCTCCGAGGCCAGGTCCTCCTTGTAGCGCTGGGCCAGGGCCAGCAGGCTCTGGTGCCACAGCACGGGCAGCGGGCGCTGCTCCGCGCGGAAGGCCAGGAAGTGGAACACCAGCGCGTCCAGCACGCGGAACGGCAGCGCGTACTTCTTGTCGATGAGCAGGCGCAGGAAGATGCTGTTGGCACCGCTGTACTGCATCTCTGCCAGCTTCAGCAGCGCCGCACTGCGGGGGGACAGCACGGCCACAGCTCAGGGCGTGCGGCGTGGCACAGGGCATGGGGACATGGGGACACGGGAGAGGTCAGGGCACAGGGGATGGAATCATGGGGACATGGGGGAGGTGAGGGGACAGGGGACAGGGACATGGGGACATGGAGGAGGTGAGGGGACAGCTCAGAGGACGGGGCACGGGACAGGGGAGAGGTCAGGGGACAGGAACATGGGGACATGGGGGAGGTGAGGGGTCAGGGAACAGGGACATGGGGACATGGGAGAGGTCAGGGGACAGGGGATGGAGTCATGGGGACATGGGGGAGGTGAGGGGTCAGGGAACAGGGACACAGGAGAGGTGAAGGGGTCAGGGGACAAGGACATGGGGACATGGGAGAGGTGAGGGGTCAGGGAGCATGGGGACAGGGGAACAGTCAGGGGACAGGGGATGGAGTCATGGGGACATGGGAGAGGTGAGGGGACAGCTCAGGGGATGGGGCACGGGACAGGGGAGAGGTCAGGGGACAGGAACATGGGGACATGGGAGAAGTGAGAGGTCAGGGGACAAGGACATGGGGACATGGGAGAGGTTAGGGGACAGGGGATGGAGTCATGGAGACATGGAAGAGATGAGGGGTCAGGGAACAGGGACACAGGAGAGGTGAAGGGGTCAGGGGACAGGAACACGGGGACATGGAAGAGGTCAGGGAACAGGGACACAGGAGAGGTGTGGGGTCAGGAGACAGGGACATGGGGATATGGAAATGGTGAGGGGAGAGGGGAAGGGGACAGAGACATGGGGACAGGGGAGCAGTCAGGGGACAGGGGATGGAGTCATGGGGACACAGGAGGGGTGAGGGGTCAGGGAATGGAGCCACAGGGACACAGGAGAGGTGAAGGGCCAGGGGACAGAGCCACGGGGACACAGGAGAGGTGAGGGGTCAGGGGATGGAGCCATGGGGACAGAAGAACGGGCACAGCGTCAGGGGATGCTGGGTTGAAGCCACAGCGACCAAGGAATGGACATGAAAGGGGCCAGGCTGGAGTGACCACAGTGACCAAGGATGGAGCACACAGTCACAGGGGCTGGAGCCATGGGGACAGAGCAGGGACCACAGGGGTCAGGGGGCCTGGACTGGACCATGGAGCACTGAGGCACAAAGCTGAGCCTTGAACCTCAGCCCAGAGGGAGCTGAGTGACCCCTCACCACCTCCGAGGGGCTGAGGGCTGGATCCAAGGAGCTCCCCAGGGCCCTGCAGGAGGAACTGTTCCCCCCAGCCCCTCAGGGCCTCACCTGGAGTGCAGCACGGGGATGGAGCACTTGCTGAGGATGCTGCCGATGATGATGGCCTCCCTGAGCGTGCAGGTGCCAGACTCACACAGCGGGATGAGGATCCCTGCCAAGGGCAACAGGCAGGTGTCACTGACACATTTTATAAAAAATCTTTTCCTTAGGATTTTTCCTCCTGAGAAGCCTCAGAGGAAAAGAAAAACAATGATTATCTGCTGCTGTGGGATGCAACAGGTGGATCTGTGATTGGTCTCATGTGGTTGTTTTTAATTAATGGCCAGTCACAGCCCAGCTGGCTCAGACTCTCTCAGAGTCACATGATTTTATTATCATTCCATTCCTTTCCTTTCCTTGCAAGCCTTCTGATGAAATCCTTCCTTCTACTCTTTTACTACAGTTTTAATATATAATTTACTTTTAATATAACATATATCATAAAATAATAAACCAGCCTTCTCAACACGGAGTAGTCAAGATTCTCTTCCTTCATCCTGGGACCCCTGTGAACACCAACACAGCCAGGTGTCACAGACATCTTTTATGGAAAATCCTTTCCTTGGGATTTTTCCTCCTGAGAAGCTGAGAGGCCTCAGGAACAAAATGTAAACATTGATTATCTGCTGCTGTGGGATGCAACAGGTGCATCTGGGATTGACCCATTTAATTAATGGCCAGGCACAGTCCAGCTGGCTCAGACTCTCTGGTCAGACACAAAATTTTATTATCCTTCCATTCCTTTCCTTTCTTCTATTCTTTCAGTATAGTTTTAATAGATCATTTACTTTTAATATTATGTCATAAAATAATAAACCACCCCTCTCAACATGGAGTAGTCAAGATTCTCATCTCTTCCCTCGTCCTGGGACCCCTGTGGGCCCCACCAGAGCCAGGCACCAACCACCTCCATGCACAGCTCAGCCCCTTCTCCCTAGAAAACCCCACTCCTGGACACCCCCTGGCATGCCTGACCCCTCAGGGACCCTGCAGGAGCCCTACCCTTGAACCAGGCCGCAGGTTTGAACAGAGCCTTCTTCAGAGCCATGTACAGGTGGAAGTTGAGCCGCTTGTACTCGGCGATGTCGTCGCGGACGCGCGGCAGCAGCACCAGGTTGTAGAACCTCTGGGCCATCCTCTCCTTCAGGTTGGAGGAAAATATCCTGGGATCAGCAAAGCACGAAGGGATGGGTGAGGAAAGGAGGCCAGAGGGGCAGGTTGGTGTTTTGTAACCAATTTTGGTGATCTGACTGTGGTTATGGGAACGAAAACCCCAAAGATGCCACGGCAGAGGGTCCCTGAGGTGACCTTACCTGGTGGGGTCCCTGAGGTGACCTTACCTGAGGTGACCTTACCTGGTGGCCTGGTACATGGCAGCCGCTGTCCACGTCTCTGGCTCGGTGATGTAGAGGATCTGCTCCCAGTTGGACAAGGCAGGGATGATTTTGAACGCCTTGGGGAGCTTCCCACTCCTGTACTTGGACAGCACCTGCAGAGACAGGGACAGCACCAGGCTGTGACTGGGGGAAGTGACAGCAGGGACAAGAGAGCGCGTTGTCACCTCAGGGTGGTGGCTGTGGGTTTGGATGTTCCATCCTCACCTCCCTGACGCCCCTGTAGACCTCCAGGACACGGGGGTCGAGCTGGGGCATGGGGCAGCCCGAGATCTCCGACAGCGCCGTCTCCACCTCCGTCTGCTTCTCCGTGATCTTCTCCATGATGATGTCGGCCAGCGTGCGCCTGGGGAGCAGGGACGGCGTCAGGGGGACACGGGAGGGGTGGCAGGGGACAGTGGGGGACATGGGAGGGATGGCAGGGGACAGTGGGGGACATGGGAGGGATGGCAGGGGACAGGGACAGTGAGGGACATGGGAGGGCTGGCAGGGGACAGCATCAGTGGGGACATGGGAGGGATGGCAGGGGACAGGGACAGTGAGGGACATGGGAGGGCTGGCAGGGTCAATGTCAAGGGGGACATGGGAGGGCTGGCAGAGGACAGGGACAGTGAGGGACATGGGAGGGCTGGCAGGGACAGGAGGGACCAGGGAGGGCTGGCAGGGGACAGGGACAGTGAGGGACATGGGAGGGCTGGCAGGGACAGGAGGGACCAGGGAGGGCTGGCAGGGGACAGGGACAGTGAGGGACATGGGAGGGCTGGCAGGGACAGTGAGAGCCAGAGGCTGACAAGGAAGGGGGGCCAGCTGGGGTCTGTGCATGGACCAGGGGGAGAATTGGGGGTCACAGGGGGGTGACACGATGGGATCACATCACATGGGATGGGGGTGACCTGGGGGCTGACCCTGGGGACAGGGACTGGGACAGGACCAGGGGTGACTCGGGGGTCCATGGGCTGACACAGGACAGGGACTGGGACAGGCTGAGGGTGACTCGGGGGTCTATGGGGCTGACATGGGACAGTTGAGGGTGACTCGGGGGTCCATGGGGCTGACACAGGATAGGTTGAGGGGTGACTCGGGGGTCCATGGGGCTGACACGGGACAGGCTGAGGGGTGACTCGGGGGTCCATGGGCTGACACGGGACAGGGACAGGTTGAGGGGTGACTCGGGGGTCCATGGGGCTGACACAGGATAGGTTGAGGGGTGACTCGGGGGTCCATGGGGCTGACACGGGACAGGCTGAGGGGTGACTCGGGGGTCCATGGGGCTGACACGGGACAGGGACAGGACCAGGGGTGACTCAGGGGTCCATGGGGCTGACACGGGACAGGCTGAGGGTGACTCGGGGGTCTATGGGGCTGACACGGGACAGGCTGAGGGGTGACTCGGGGGTCCATGGGGCTGACACGGCACAGGGACTGGGACAGGCTGAGGGGTGACTCGGGGGTCCATGGGGCTGACCCTGGGGACAGGGATTGGGACAGGCTGAGGGGTGACTCGGGGGTCCATGGGGCTGTCACGGGACAGGGATTGGCTGAGGGTGACTCGGGGGTCCATGGGCTGACACAGGACAGGGACAGGACCAGGGGTGACTCGGGGGTCCATGGGGCTGACACAGGACAGGCTGAGGGGTGACTCGGGGGTCCATGGGGCTGACACGGGACAGGGACAGGCTGAGGGTGACTCGGGGGTCCATGGGGCTGACACAGGACAGGGCACAGCCGGGTCTGTGCGGGCAGGCGGCCCCAGCCCGGTGCGCTCACCTCAGCGGCGGGTTCTTGTTCATGAACATCTCGATGGCTTTCTCGTCCTCGGGATCCACCTCCACCTCCCCGCCGTAGTCCCCGCTCCGTCCCGCGGCCGCCGCCGCCTTCTCCAGCGAAGGCCACTCCTCATCATCCTCCGAGTCCGGGTCGGGGCCTGCGGGGAGCGGAGCTGGCTCAGCCCGGGCCGGGCACCCTCGGGTATTTTATGCTTGGCTCTTCAAATGAATATTATCTTGGCAAATATTCATAATATGTAATATAATATAATATAATATATAATAATATAAATGAATAATATCTTGGCAAATATTCAAATGAATATTATATGTGTTGTGTTAGAATGTAATGCTGTATTGATTCTCCTAAGTAGTGTGTTCAATATAGTTTTAGGTTATAAAAAATGTTAAAATAGAAAATATGCTATATAGGATAGTTTTTTTTTTAAAGAAAGGACTCGCAGTGAGATAGCAGCCACAGGACACCTGAATCTTTCAGAGAAAGAGAATTTATTGCCCTCTTATCAGAAGAATCGAACTTCTTCCCACCTCGAAGGCGCTGTTAGGATTCAGAAGAAGAAGCTGACACTGCCCAGACCGAATCCTGTATTTGAATGGAATTTATGCATCATGCATAATAAATGTATAACAAATGCTTAAGTGTATGAATACGCAACAAACTCTTGTTTTTAAGGGTTAATCCTTTGTTAACGTGGGTCCTTTTTCGGATTTCTGCTGCCCAGAAAAAGGTACCCGGACTCAAAAGGTACCCAAAGAGTTAGTAACTCTTTGTCTCTATTATCTCACATTGTCCTCATTCAAATTGTCCAAATTATTATTACTCTAATATTACTCTATTACTTGTATTACTATTTTATAACCATGCATTTTTATTTTTATAACTTTCAAAATTTTAAAAAAACAAGCGGTTGGCGGGTTTTTTTTTTGGTTTTTTGGCTCACCGAGAACGGCGCTGCGCTTTCGGGGTGCCGCGGGCGCTCCGGGGCCGTGCTCGGCCTCCAGCTCCTCCTGCTGCCGCCGCGCCTGCTCCAGGATGCGCCGGGACAGCCGCGCGTCCACGAACCCGTCCCCGTCCCCGTCCCCGCCATCGCCGCCCGGCTCCTCCGGCCCGCGCTTCTCCCGCGCCCGCAGCCGCGGGGCCGCGTCCTGCAGGATCTGCTCGGCCAAGGGCAGCGCCGGGGCCGGGCCGGAGCCCCGCGCCCGCCGGGCCTTGGGCATCGCGGCGGCACCGGGCACAGCGGAGCGGCACACGCGGGATCTGCCCCCGCCTCTTCCGGGGCCACCGGCACCGCCCGTTCCGGTGGCGGCAGCGGCACCATGGGGGTCACCTGGTGAGAGCGGGGGATCCGGGACAGGGGGGAAGCACCGGGATAAACTTATGGGATGGGGAGCGGAACTGGGAAAGGCTCCGGGGCGAGGGGGAAGGCACCGGGATAGACTCCCGGAATGGTGGGGTGGAACCGGGAAAGGCTCCGGAATGGGGGGCGGAACCGGGATAGACTCCTGGAATGGGGGAGCGGAACCGGGAAAGGCTCCGGAGTGAGGGGGAAGGCACAGGGATAGACTCTTGGAATGGGGGGCGGCACTGGGAAAGGCTCCTGGAATAGGGATGGAACTGGGATAGATTCCTGGAATAGGGGGGTGGTGGAACGGGGATAGACTCCTGGAATGGGGGGCAGCACTGGGAAAGGCTCCTGGAATAGGGATGGAACTGGGATAGATTCCTGGAATGGGGGGTGGCACTGGGAAAGGCTCTTGGAATGGGGGAGGCTCCGGGATAGACTCATGGAATGGGGGCCGGCGCCGGGAAAGGCTCCGGGGTGAGGGGGGAAGGCACCGGGATGGACTCCTGGAATGGGGGAGCGGAACTGGGATAGATTCCTGGAATGGGGGAAGGCACCGGGATAGACTCTTGGAATGGGGGGTGGCACTGGGATAGACTCTTGGAATGGGGGACAGCATCGGGAAGGGCTCCTGGAACGGGAAGGCGGAACGGGGATAGACTCCTGGAATGGGGGAAGGCACCGGGATAGACTCTTGGAATGGGGGGCGGAACCGGGATAGGTTCCTGGAATGGGGGAAGGCACCGGGAAAGGCTCCCGGAATGAGGTGACAGCCCCGGGGACGCGGGGAGAGTGTGCGGGCGGAGGATGCGGAGCAGCCGCGGGGATGTCCCGGCGGGTCCCCGAGCCCCGGCCCGTGTCGCAGCGTGTCGCAGGTGCCGGTGGCCGAGGGCAAGAGCGTGCAGCAGACGGTGGAGCTGCTGGCGCGGCGGCTGGAGGCGCTGGGCGCGGACAAGCAGGGCACGTTCGGCGTGGACTGCGAGACCTATCACACCGCGGCCACCCTCGGCACGCAGGGTCAGCTGAGCCCTTCTCCGAGCTCCTCCTTCCCTTCTCCTTCCCGGCCTTTTGCTCCTTCTCTTCTTTTCCTTCCCTGCCTTCCCTGGAGGTGCCTGGATCTGATGCTGGTTGATGTGGTTTAGGGGTTACAGTGGCAGTGCTGGGCTGGCTGATCTTGAAGGTCTCTTCCAACTTTTGATGATTCTACAATTCCTTCTGTCCTTTCCCCTTTCTCCTTTTCCCTTTTCCCCTTTCCCCTTTCTCCTTTTCTTTTCTTTTCTTTTCTTTTCTTTTCTTTTCTTTTCTTTTCTTTTCTTTTCTTTTCTTTTCTTTTCTTTTCTTTTCTTTTCTCCTCTTTTCTCCTCTTTTCTCCTCTTTTCTCCTCTTTCCTTCCCTTCCCTCTCCTCTCCTCTCCTCTCCTCTCCTCTCCTCTCCTCTCCTCTCCTCTCCTTTCCTTTCCTTTCCTTTCCTTTCCTTTCCTTTCCTTTCCTTTCCTTTCCTTTCCTTTCCTTTCCTTTCCTTTCCTTTCCTTTCCTTTCCTTTCCTTTCCTTTCCTTTCCTTTCCTTTCCTTTCCTTTCCTTTCCTTTCCTTTCCTTTCCTTTTCCCTTCTCCCTTCTCCCTTCTCCCTTCTCCCTTCTCCCTTCTCCCTTCTCCCTTCTCCCTTCTCCCTTCTCCCTCCTCTCCTGGCTCCCCACATCCTTCCAGGCACTGATGTGTTCACAGCCCTGGCTGTGCTGAGCCGTTGTTCCCAGCCAGAGGAATTTCCTGGGTTCCCACAAAATTCCTGCCTTAAAGCAGCTCCTCTTCCTGCCTCTTGTCCTTGCTTTAATTCTGCATCCTCACGTGTTTATTATGGCATCCATTCAGGGAACAGCCTGGGTTTTGTGATGGAAATTTATAGGGGAAAAGAAATCCTCGGCAGCACTGGGATAAAATTAAACATCAGCACGGCTCGGGGTGAGGTGAAAGGAGAACTCCAGGAGCTCCCACTGCCTAGAGGGAGCTGAGCTCGGCCTCTCTCCACGTTCCAGCTGCCAAAAAAGCAGGAAAAGCTGCTCTGGAACATTGCAATGGGTCTGGCTGGGAACGGCGGCTCAGCACAGCCAGGGCTGTGAACACATCAGTGCCTGGAAGGGACGTGGGGACCCAGGAGAGGAGGGAAAAGGAAAGGGGAAAAAAGGAGGGGAAGAGGGTTTGGGTATCTCAGGGTCATTCTGAGCAGCAGAGAATCCCAGAGAATTCCTTTTTCCAGCCCAAGAGGCAGGAGCAGGAGCTGCTTTAGGGCAGGAGTTTGTTTTCCCAGCCCTCGCTGTCATTGCAGGGCAGACAGGGAAGCTGATGTACGTCATGCACAACTCCGAGTACCCCCTGAGCTGCTTCGCCCTCTTCGAGAACGGGCCCTGCCTGGTGGCCGATGCCAACTTTGACACCCTCATGGTGAAGCTCAAGGGCTTCTTCCAGAACGCCAAGGCCAACAAGATCGAGAGCCGCGGCACCCGCTACCAGTACTGCGACTTCCTGGTGAAGCTGGGCACGGTCACCATGGGCCCCAGCGCCAGGGGCATCTCCGTGGAGGTGAGAGATCTCTGGGAAGGGTGGGGAATTCATGGATGGGCAGGGGGAGTCCATGGGAGAAGCTGGAGAAGGTTTAGGGGTGATTGAAAGGGTCTCTCGCATGTTCCCAGCACGTCCTGTTTGTGTTTACCCATCCTTGTGAGATGCTGAGGGTTTTGAGACGTTTCCATGAAAAGCATGGAAGCTCCAAGCCTGTGGGGATGTGTTCCCAGGTGGAATTCTGTCCCTATGAGCAGCTCCAAGCCTGTAGTGATGAGTTCCCACATGGAATTCTGTCCCTATGAGCAGCTCCATGGCTCTGGGATGTGTTCCCAGATGGAATTCTGTCCCTATGAGCAGCTCCAAGCCTGCAGGGCTGTGTTCCCAGATGGAATTCTGCCCCTGTGAGCAGCTCCAAGCCTGTGGGAATGTGTTCCCAAGTGGAATACTGTTCTTGCTGCTAGTTCCAAACCTGTAGGGATGAGTTCCCAGGTGGAACACTGCGGAACACTGCCCCTATGAGCAGCTCCAAGCCTGCAGGGCTGTGTTCCCAGGTGGAATTCTGCCCCGACACCATCTCCAAGCCTGCAGGGCTGTGTTCCCAGGTGGAATTCTGCCCCTGACACCATCTCCAAGCCTGTGGGGATGAGTTCCCACATGGAATTCTGTCCCTATGAGCAGCTCCAGACCTGTGGGGGTGTGTTCCCAAGTGGAATATCATCCTTCCTGCAAGTTCCAAGCTTGTAGGGATGAGTTCCCAGGTGGAATTCTGCCCCTGCCACCATCTCCATGGCTCTGGGCTGTGTTCCCAGATGGAATTCTGCCCCTGTGAGCAGCTCCAAGCCTGTGGGGATGTATTCCCAGGTGGAATATCATCCTTCCTGCAAGTTCCAAGCTTGTAGGGATGAGTTCCCAGATGGAATTCTGCTCCTGTGAGCAGTTCCAGAGCTCTGGGCTGTGTTCTCAGGTGGAATTCTGCTCCTGCCACCATCTCCATGGCTCTGGGATGTGTTCCCACATGGAATTCTGCCCCTGTGAGCAGCTCCAAGCCTGTGGGAATGTGTTCCCAAGTGGAATACTGTTCTTGCTGCTAGTTCCAAACCTGTGGGGATGAGTTCCCAGGTGGAATTCTGCCCCTGCCACCATCTCCAAGCCTGTAGTGATGAGTTCCCACATGGAATTCTGTCCCTATGAGCAGCTCCAGGGCTCTGGGCTGTGTTCCCAGGTGGAATTCTGCCCCTGTGAGCAGCTCCAAGCCTGCAGGGCTGTGTTCCCAGGTGGAATACTGCCCCTGTGTGATCGCCAACGACTGCTGGAACCTGCTGATGGAGTTCATGCAGAGCTTCATGGGCAGCCACACGCCCGGCATCCCGTCGGTGTTCGGCTCCAAGCACGACAGCGCCTACAGCCCCGGGGACACCATGGTGCAGTACATGGAGCTCTTCAACAAGATCCGCAAGCAGCAGCAGGTGCCCGTGGCTGGCATCAGGTGAGGAGGAGCCCCTGCAGCTCCTGACTTCAGCCTCACCCTGCCTGCACCACCAGCTCCTCCAAAATCTGCCCCAGGAGCTGCTCCTTCTGGATTTTCCCCCCGTTTCAAACTGTGCAACTCTGGGTGTCCTCCGTGGTTTGGGTTGGTCCAGTGGTTCTGTGGTTTTTTGGACAGTGAAAGGAGAAATTGCAGAAAAATACGTTCTTAAATTTCTATTTTTTTTTATGTCCACGTCGGTGTTTTGTTGTATTTCATCCCGATAAAAGGATGGGTTTTGGGAGGAGGAGTTGTCCCTGCACAGTGTGGGTTGTGCTGGTTTGTGTTGTTTATTTCCAGTTTTCCCTTTGGATTTACTTCAAGAACTTTATGCCCCTTTATGTTTGGGGCAGGGAAAATTCAGAAATTTCAGAAAGTTACAGACATCTCTTAAATTTCGATTTTTTTATATCCACATCGGTGTTCATCCCAATAAAAGGATGGATTTTGGGAGGAGTTGTCCCTGCAGTGAGAGTTGTGTTGTAAATTCCCAGTCTTCCCTTGGATTTGCTTTATGCTCCCAAAGCAAATATTTCCCTGTAAAAAAAAATCCAGGAATTCCCTAATTTTCCTCTTCCTGGCATGTTCTTACCTTGCCTTCATCTGTAGGTGATGGAAATATCAAAATCTGCTGCCTCCCTTGGATCCATTGGTTCTGTGGTTTTGTGGACAGTGTTTGGACAGTGAGAGGAGAAATTCCAGAAAATTACAGACATCTCTTGAATTTCTATTATTTTTTTATATCCACGTTGGTGTTTTGTTGTATTTCATCCCAATAAAAGGATGGGTTTTGGGAGGAGGAGTTGTCCCTGCACAGTGTGGGTTGTGCTGTAAATTTCCAATCTTTTTTGGATTTAATAAATTTAATCAGCACAGGGCCCAGAAAGAGATGGTTCATGAGCCATAAGAAATGGCACAATGTCCCCTAAGTGAGGTAAAAATTCCAGCATGCTGAATACACTGAATTTTTTGCAGATTTTAGCCCCAAGTTCACGACTGTTCAGTGGTGAAAATTCACTGTCCTAAACTGGGAGAACTTTAAGAAACAAACTGGGATTTTTAGGGATTGTTATCCCTGTCCTGTTTCCCATTACAAACCTTAAAGTTTAAAATAAAAAAATCCCTGTTAATGAGCAGATTAGTCATGGTGAATGTCGGGAATGCTTTGTTAATTCCGTAACCAGAGATGTCAAAACTCTGCTCGTGTGCCTAAAAAACATGGAAGTGTGTGCTGGGATCCCTGGGGATTCCTGGGATTTTATGAATTCATTGTGCTGCTCCTGGAGCAGCTCCTTTCACTCCCTTGATGGCCAAAATTACTCTTTTTCCCTGAAAAAATCCTCATTTTTGCTGTCAAATCCCAATTTGGGAAGGTTGGTTGTTTTCTCAGAGGTAGAGGTGAGATCCTGCTCCATCATGGATCCTTTTTTTTGCTTCTGCACCTCTCAAAATCTCTGTCAGTGTTGTTCCATTCCCTAAATTCATTCCCAAGAGGGATTTTTTTAAATTATTTTTATTTATTTATTTATACGGGTGATGTTATCAGGGCCACGAGTGCTTCACTGGCAGAGCCTGTCCCAAGTGTCACTGCCACCAGAGTTTGGGTTTTTTTGGGGTGTCCCCTCACCACCTCAGGGACCCTTTAGGGTGTCTCCTCACCTGGAGGAAGACCCCTGAGGGTCTTCATCACCTCAGCACCTCCTTGGCCCCCTCATCACCTCAGGGACTGTTTGGGTGCCCCCTCATCCCCTCAGGATCTCCTTCCCAAGGCATCCATCAGCTCAAAGCCCTCACAGATTCCCCCTTGTGCCCCCCCATCACCTCAGGGACCCCCGTGGGGCGCGCCCCCGCCATCCCCTCAGCACCGCCATCACCTCAGGGCCGCCGTGGGGTACCTCCCACCCCACGCCACCCCCTCGGGGGCCCCCGCGCCGCCCCTTTAAGAGCCTCTTTGTCTCCGATTCACCCTTATTTACCCTCCCGAGCCTCAACCGAACTTCGGCCCCGCGATTCACAAAGCCCGGTACGTCACGGGCGGGGGCGGGACTCGAACCCGCGCCGGCCCGCCCCCCCCGGCGCCCATTGAACAGCGCCGCCTGCCGGCTGCGCAGACGGCGTACGCCCCGACACCGCTCTGCCAGCCGCAGCGTACGCTACGCCAGCGGAGTGCGTACGCTACGCAAATAGCGTAAACACCCGCTCTCTTCGCCTGTGTGCCGCGCTACGCAATTGGCGTAAGAGGCGGAGAGGGAGGCGGGTGTTGGCGTTGAGCGACGCACACTCCAGCCAATGGAAAGGCGGGGCGGGGCGCGGCGACCAATGGGCGGGGAGGGGGCGTGGCCGGCCGGGGCGTCTCGCGCTGGGTGACAGCTCGCGCGTGCTGGTGATGGCGGTAAATAAAGGGGACGGGGGGACGGGGGGGGGGCGAGGGGAGGTGTGCGGGGGGGGACACACGGGACGCGACCCCTCCTGAGGGCAGAGAGGGACGGAGGGCTGGGGGGATATGGGGGCTGAGGAGGAGGAGGAGGAGGAAGAGGAGGAGAGGAGGGGTCTTCGGTGATGCCCCCCTCAAAGGGACCCCCCCCCCCCGCCGTCCTCCGTGGTGGGGCTGAGGCGGACCCCGCTCCGCTCCCCCCTCATCCCTCACGGGGGTCGCCGCCTTTGTGTGCGGGCGGGACCCCCGCGCCGGGCTCGGCGGCTCCGCAACTTTGCCTTTGTTGAGGGAACATCCTCCGCTCTCCACGTTCCCCCCCTCATCCTCGGGATCCACTCCCATCTCTCCCCAGATTCCCCCTTTATTCTCCTCTTCCTAAAATCCCCCAAACTCCCCTTCCACCTCCTCCTTGCCGGGATCTTCTCTCCTTCCCTTCGCCGGGACCGTGAGGGGGTGCTGGGGGTCGTGGCTTTGCTGGAAGGGGGGGAAAAAAAACCCTTAAAAAACTGCCTTTAAACCTCCGTGCTGAGCTGGAACGGAGAAAGGGCACCAAAACGAGGAAATTCGGTGCGGGTTTGTGTTTATGTAGGAAAAAAAACAAGCTTAAAAAGCCGTGCGTTTGTGTCCCCAAGAGGGGGGAAGAGCTGAACTTAATCCGGGGGAGGGTTTGGCAGCGAAACTGCTCCAAAATCCCCTTTTTTAAACCTCCAAGGGGATCCCCCCTTTGGCACGATCACGGATCAGGGATAACCGAGCCCTTTAAAACGGGAATCCAGCGTAATTTTAGGAAAAAAAATCTCCCGTTAATCGCTTTACACGTAGGGAACGAGCCTGATCCTTGTGTCAGGGCAGCTGCGGGTGGAACGGCGTGGGGAGAGCATCCCGTTATCCCGAAATGCTGGAGCTGGGAAAGTGGGAAGTTTTCTTCACTTCGTGGAGTTTTGTTTTTTTTTTTTTTTGCTGTAGTTTTTAGTCAGGCTGAGCTCGTCTGGTGCGAAACGAGGCGAAATTTGGTCCTTTCACGCTTTGCTGCCTCCGGGAAGATGCTCCTGGAGCCCAGGGATGGAGGTGGAGATCCCAGGGAAAACCGATGGATTTTTCCTGGAGTTTTCAGGCGTTTTTGGGAGGAGAAAAAAACCAGAAAGCAGCAGATTAAAAGGGATGATTTGTAGGGCTGGAAGCAAAATAAAATGAAGTGTTGTGGAGGGGGCTGAGAGCTGAGGAAATGTGGGAATGAGGATGGGAGGGGATAAACGAGTGGAATTGTGAATTAAAAACTCCCTGTGGATGCGAGCAGTGTGGATTAAATTCGGATTAAATGAAGTGTTGGGAGCTGCCCCGTGTGGAATTTTCACCAAAATTTGGCTGCTCTGCCCTGGGGGGGCTCCTGTGCTTTATGCAGGGTCACAGAGGTTGGGTGATGTTTTAAAAACCCAAAAAGGAGAAGGCAACAGGATCGTTTGCTGTTTTATTTGGTGTTTTTAATCGCTGGGTGCAGATATTTGGGAGGGATGTGCCAAGTGTGAGCAGCATTTGATGTCTCTGTGCTTTCAGCAAACCATAAATGTGCATTTATCCCTCCCCTGATCATTCTCCCAGCTGACTCCAAGTGGAAAAGGATGTTTTGAAGTTGGCAGATTCTTTTTTTTTTCCAGCGTGGAATAATTCCTGGTTTTGTGCAGCCTGGGTTGGTTACATGAGAATTTTGCTTGTTCAGGAGCAAAGCTTGGACAATAGTCACACATGCAACGGGTTAGGGGCTTAGGAAAGAGCCAAAAAATCCCAAAGTGGGGAAATTTTTTTGGGGCTGTTTTGTGGCCAAGGATTGTTAGGGAGGAATCTCTTGCTGCAATTCCTGCTGAGATCCCAGCTCCATGTGGTGCAGGGCTGTGAGGATGCAGGAATTTGGGTTGGGAAGGGAGCGCTGACAATTACACAGTGAGGACAGAAAAAAAAGCAGCACATTCAGGTTCTGGGTGTCTTTATTTATTATTTATTTTTGCAGAGGATTTCTTGTGGCTGCTGCAGCTCTGCCCACATCACAGGGCACTCTGCTCAGTGCTGAACACACTCACTTGTTAATTATTATTTTTGAGCAGCCCTGTGTTGTCTCAGCACCTCTGGACACGTGACAAGAAGCACTTGCTCAGCACCAAAAGTGGTTTATTCACTATAAAGGACTGAAAATGCCTTTTAGATCCTGGTTTTCTTGGCCTTTTTTTCCCCCCCCTCCTCTTCTGTTTTTATACTGAAATGTCACAGGGACTCATAAAATGAAATTTAGTGAGAAGATGTTAACCCTCAACCCTCAGAAGATGTTAATGGATTGATTTAGAACAGTTAACAAATGAAAATAATTCAAAATAATACAAAATTATACAAAAATTATAAAATAATTATATACATTATAATTATATATATTATTATATATATTACATATATATTATTATATACAAAATAATACAAGTCTAAAAAATCCTCCAAAATTCAGCTGTTGGTAAGTGTGGATTCCTTCCTGGGTGTTTTTAGCTTTGGGGAAGTGTGAAAGGTTTTCTCAGATTGACCTTAGCTCTGAGGCAAAACAAACCCGAGGGGTTTGGTTTAAAATTGTTATAAATAAACAGAGAAATAATGAATAAGTTTGCCTGTAAGTGGGAGCAGGGGCTGAGCTCAGGAGGAATGGCAAGGTGGGGTTGAAGTTTCAAAGATCTCCCCTCCAACCCTTTGTGTTGTGCAGGAATCCTCTCCGGTGAGAATGAGAACTTTTCTCACTTTGTTTAACAACATTTGTGGTTTTCAGCTTGAATATTTCATCAAGGCTTGGCTTTGTTGCTGGGGTTTTTATTTTGATTTTTATTTTTTTTTTCCCTTTGGGGAATGAAACTTTGAGAGATGTTTTTATCTCAGCAGCTTGATATTCATAAATCCTTCGCTTTTCCCAAACTCTTCACCTTTCCTAAAATCTTCACCCTTTCCCAAACCCTTTCACCTTTCCCAAAATCTCACCCTTTTCCAAATCCCATCACCCTTCCCAAAATCTTCACCCCTTCCCAAAATCTTCACCCCTTCCAAAACCCCTTCACCTTTCCCAATCTTCTTTCCCAAATCCCTTCACTTTTCTCAAAATCTTCTCCCTTCCCAAACAACTTCACCCCTTCCCAAAATCTTCTCCTTTCCCAAACCCCCTTTCTTCACCCCTTCCCAAATTCCTTCACTTTTCCCAAAATTTTCCCCTTTCCCAGACTCTTCTCTGGAAAAAATCCCCCCAGTGAAAGAAGGATCTCCCTCATTAGTGTCAAACCCTTAATGAGCTTTTGCTCCTAAGGATGCTGAGCAAATCCAAATTATTGACCAGAAATGACATAAAAATCCCATTCAGAGCCGAGAATATCTCAGCTGTTGGTTGATGTTTCACTGTGTGCCCACAAATTCTTTTTCACTTTTGGGGGTTTTAGCTCCAAGGTGGATCAGGTGAAGCTTTTGTGGCTCAAAATTCCAGCCCAGAGAATCCCATGGGAACAAAACAGATGAAAAAGGAGAAGAGATAAAGCTGGAGGTGAGGTTCTGCCCTTTGGGATGGAATTTTGGGTGAACTAAAGCTGATTTTTTATCAATTTGCTGTCATTGATACCCTGCTGCACTGAGGGAAATTCAGATTAAACCCCACTGTTCTGCTGCCCGTGAAAGGAAAAATAAAATTCCCTTTTTGCAACAGCATTAAGGAGTGCCTGTAGTAGGCAGAAAACAAAGCTGCCAAGTTTATCTGTTTTTCCTAATTGTTGTTAATGAGCTTTTAGCTTTGCAAGATGCTAATGAGGAGCACGTGAGCTGTTCCACAAATCAGCTGCAACCCCTCAGAAAACAACAAATTCTTGGGACCCACCTTGAGATTTTTGCAACAACACTGGCTGGGTGAGTGTATTAATTAGCTAATTTATTAATTAGCTAATTATGCTGGAATTAATTCACCGAGAGGTCTGGATTTGCTGAGGGAATAAAAAAATACCTGAAAAAAAAAAACCCCTGGAGCTTTTCTTGGTGCTCTCCCTTCTCTCATCTCTGTGCTGGGCTCTGAAAATTCAGATTTCAGCTGCTTTTCCAAATGGAGAGCTGCAATCTTTGCTCTGAAATGTGGCAGTCGTGACAAATTCAATATTTAAAGAGAGATTCTCACTCAGGAGGTGTTTTTGGTGCTTTTGCTGCAGTTTTTAAGGAGTTTGCTGACTGAAATACCAAAGGAAAATAAAAAGGAATCCCCCCCCACACAAGGCTGGAATCTCTAAATAACTTGGATTTTCAAGGAAATAATTATTTGGGGGGAGGTGGTGGTGTGTGGACTACAAAAATATTCTAGATTTAGAAGAAAATGCCATTAATTACGCTGAAAAAATTGGCATTATTATTATTAAAATGGCATTAATTATGCTGAAAAAAAATCCATATAAAACTCTGTTATTCTTTAAAAATCAGCTGTTTATTCCCTGGAGCTGTGAGCAAGAGCCCTGAGCTTGGTTTTAATGATGTTTAATCATTCTTTGAAAAGCACAAAGGAGGCACTAAAAGCTGTTCAGCTGAGCTAAAATGAACTAAAAGCTGGAACTGAGATTCAAAAGTGATTTATTTGCAGAGGTAAATCCATAATCCCAGCAGTCAGGAGTTAATCTGGCATCAGACTAAGACTAAATCTATTTAACTAAGAATAGTTAATTCACCTGAAGGGATGGAAATCCTGCTCAGCAGAGTTGGTTTGGGAGGAAAGAAAATATATCAAATAAAATATATCAAATAAAATCATGAGTGGAAACAGCAAGGGGGGAAAATAAAATCTCTTTTGGAATTTTTTTTCTGTTCTTTTCCTGCACTTCCCAGCACGGTTTGGGTAATAAATCAGAATTAGGAAGGAAATAAATCAGAATTAGGAAGGAAATAAAATAGGAAGGGTTTAGGAACATCAAACCCTTTTTGTGGCATCAACCCCAAATTCAAAATTCACATTTCCCTCTTTTCCCTCCTTGTCCTGTTGTTGTTTCATTGAGGACAAATTGAAGGGATGAACTTTAAGCCCTTAGAATGCTGCCTTGATCTGTTCCCAGGAGGAATGAGGGAAAAAATCTGAATTTCCCACCCAAAAAGAGTTTGGTGCCTCCTCTGACTCCTTGGGTTTCAATAGAAAAAGCAGAGGGAGGTGACAGCAAAAAAAAATAAATTAGGATTTGGGTTGTTTTATCCATATTTTCCTACAGCGTTGCAAAAGAATTAGTTTAAAAAACCCCAAATGTGCTTTATTTAATGTGCTGATGGTTCTGTGCTTCATTTTGGCCATTCAATATTTTTTGAAAATTTCACTTCACAGAAACAACAGCAACCAGCTGTTTGATGAATCCCCAAAAATTCTGTATTTCAGGGTTATTTTTTTGTTCCAAAGTAGAAATTTGATGTGCTGGGGATCTGCTTTTATTTATTTATATTTATATTTATTTTATTCATATTTATTTATTTCTATTTTTTAAATTCCATGGATCTGCTGTGGAATGATTTCCTGGGAGAACCCAGCATCTCTTCCCCTTTGGAAATTGATGAGAAATTCAATATTTTTTGAAAATTCCACTTCACAGAACCCATAACCAACCAGCTGTTTGATGAATCCTTACAAAATTCTGTATTTCAGAATTATTTTTTTGTTCCAAATTAGAAATTTGCTGTGCTGGGGATCTACTTTTATTTCTTTCTATTTATTTAATTTTTTTCTTTTATTTCTATTTATTTATTTCTATTTTTTAAATTCCATAGATCTGCTGTGGGAATGATTTCCTGGGAGATCCCAGCATCTCTTCCCCTTTGGAAATTGAGGAGAAATTCAATATATTTTGAAAATTTCACTTCACAGAACCCATAACCAACCAGCTCTTTGATGAATCCTTTAAAAATTCTGTATTTCAGAATTATTTTTTTGTTCCAAATTAGAAATTTGCTGTGCTGGGGATCTGCTTTTATTTATTTATATTTATTTTATTTTATTCATATTTATTTATTTCTATTTTTAAAATTCCCTAGATCTGCTGTGGGAATGATTTCCTGGGAGAACCCAGCAGCTCTTCCCCTTTGGAAATTGAGGAGAAATTCAATATTTTTTGAAAATTTCACTTCACAGAACCCATGACCAACCAGCTCTTTGATGAATCCTTACAAAATTCTGTATTTCAGAATTATTTTTTTGTTCCAAATTCGAAATTTGCTGTGCTGGGGAGGCTGAAGGGTTAAAGCTGTCGCATATGGCAGTGAGCAGAATCCCAGATGTTGATGATACAACATAATTAGTATTCTTTTATGTAAATGAAGGCTGTCAATGTTCCCACAGTGTCTGCACTCCTGCAAGCTGGAATTTCTGCCACTTGCTCTCACTGGGGTTAAAGATTTGGAAATAAAATTTTGGTATTTTTATATCCACACCTAAGAGGAAAAATGAGGGAAAAAAAAGCTCAGGGAGGGAAAAAGGTGAGGAAAAAAAGGGATTTTTCCAATTTGGAAAAAAAGAGACCAAATCAATCCTTTGTTTAAGTGAGGATTTCCAAAATCCTTTCCTCATCTTGGCATTTGGGAGGGAGTGAGCCCAGCCCAGGGAATTTCTGATTTAAATCAAATTTCAGGGGTTCTGTGGGTGCTGGAGTGGCCACGGGAGCTTTCAGTGCACGAGAAAACTGAGGAGCTCTGAGATTCCATCCTCCACTGATAAAGGTGACAATTAAAGCAAATTTGTGTCATTTTGGGCCAATAAACTGAATTTCCTTCACCTGGCCACCCATGCAGGTGAGGGCTCCATCCCTGCCCCAAAGTTTTGACAAATATTCAATTTTACACCTCATAAAATGCTGTTTAACCACATATTCTGTGTGTGGGCCCCTGTGTAACCAACTCCATTCAGATCTGCTTTTCCATTCTCTGTTTTGTCCCCAATTTTCTCTCCTCTGTGATTTTTTTGTTGCACTTTGCACCTGCCAACTCCTTTTTATTGTTTGAGAAACCACCTAGAACTGAGATTGAACTGAAAACACAGCTTTTCTCTTTTTTTTGATCTTTCCCCCTTCTCCTTGTGTCTCTCACCAGGCAATCCAAGCAGCCAAAAATCCAAAGTGATCACAGGAGGGGCCACATTTTTTTCCTCCTGTTTATTTTATTATTTTCTTTTTTTTTACTCCAATTTTTTCCTCCTGTTTATTTTATTATTTTCTTTTTTTTTACTCCAATTTTTTCCTCCTGTTTGTTTTATTATTTTCTTTTTTTTTTACTCCAATTTTTTCCTCCTGTTTATTTTATTATTTTCTTTTTTTTTTACTCCAATTTTTTCCTCCTGTTTGTTTTATTATTTTCTTTTTTTTTGACTCCAATTTTTTCCTCCTGTTTATTTTATTATTTTCTTTTTTTTTTACTCCAATTTTTTCCTCCTGTTTGTTTTATTATTTTCTTTTTTTTTACTCCAATTTTTTCCTCCTGTTTGTTTTATTATTTTCTTTTTTTTTTTTTACTCCAATTTTTTCCTCCTGTTTGTTTTATTCTTTTCTTTTTTTTTACTCCAATTTTTTCCTCCTGTTTGTTTTATTATTTTCTTTTTTTTTTACTCCAATTTTTTCCTCCTGTTTGTTTTATTATTTTCTTTTTTTTACTCCAATTTTTTCCTCCTGTTTGTTTTATTATTTTCTTTTTTTTTTACTCCAATTTTTTCCTCCTGTTTGTTTTATTATTTTCTTTTTTTTTACTCCAATTTTTTCCTCCTGTTTGTTTTATTATTTTCTTTTTTTTTTACTCCAATTTTTTCCTCCTGTTTGTTTTATTTTTTTTCTTTTTTTTTTGACTCCCATTTTTTCCTCCTGTTTGTTTTATTATTTTCTTTTTTTTACTCCAATTTTTTCCTCCTGTTTGTTTTACTATTTTCTTTTTTTTTTTACTCCAATTTTTTCCTCCTGTTTATTTTATTATTTTCTTTTTTTTTTTACTCCATTTTTTCCTCCTGTTTATTTTATTATTTTCTTCTTTTTTTACTCCAATTTTTTCCTCCTGTTTGTTTTATTTTTTTTCTTTTTTTTTGACTCCCATTTTTTCCTCCTGTTTGTTTTATTATTTTCTTTTTTTTTTACTCCAATTTTTTCCTCCTGTTTGTTTTATTATTTTCTTTTTTTTTTTACTCCCATTTTTTCCTCCTGTTTGTTTTATTATTTTCTTTTTTTTTTACTCCAATTTTTTCCTCCTGTTTGTTTTATTATTTTCTTTTTTTTTTACTCCAATTTTTTCCTCCTGTTTATTTTATTATTTTCTTTTTTTTTACTCCAATTTTTTCCTCCTGTTTATTTTATTATTTTCTTTTTTTTACTCCAATTTTTTCCTCCTGTTTGTTTTATTATTTTCTTTTTTTTTTACTCCAATTTTTTCCTCCTGTTTGTTTTATTATTTTCTTTTTTTTACTCCAATTTTTTCCTCCTGTTTGTTTTATTATTTTCTTTTTTTTTTACTCCCGTTTTTTCCTCCTGTTTGTTTTATTATTTTCTTTTTTTTTACTCCATTTTTTTCCTCCTGTTTGTTTTATTATTTTCTTTTTTTTTACTCCATTTTTTTCCTCCTGTTTATTTTATTATTTTCTTTTTTTTTTGACTCCCATTTTTTCCTCCTGTTTGTTTTATTATTTTCTTTTTTTTTTTACTCCAGTTTTTTCCTCCTGTTTGTTTTATTATTTTCTTTTTTTTTTACTCCCATTTTTTCCTCCTGTTTATTTTATTATTTTCTTTTTTTTTTACTCCAATTTTTTCCTCCTGTTTGTTTTATTTTTTTTCTTTTTTTTTTGACTCCCATTTTTTCCTCCTGTTTGTTTTATTATTTTCTTTTTTTTTTACTCCAATTTTTTCCTCCTGTTTGTTTTATTATTTTTTTTTTTTTTACTCCAATTTTTTCCTCCTGTTTGTTTTATTATTTTCTTTTTTTTTTATTCCAATTTTTTCCTCCTGTTTGTTTTATTATTTTCTTTTTTTTTTTACTCCAATTTTTTCCTCCTGTTTGTTTTATTATTTTCTTTTTTTTTTCTCCATTTTTTTCCTCCTGTTTGTTTTATTATTTTCTTTTTTTTTTTACTCCAATTTTTTCCTCCTGTTTGTTTTATTATTTTCTTTTTTTTTTACTCCAATTTTTCCTCCTGTTTGTTTAAATATTTTTTTTTTACTCCAATTTTTTCCTCCTGTTTGTTTTATTATTTTCTTTTTTTTTTTACTCCAATTTTTTCCTCCTGTTTGTTTTATTATTTTCTTTTTTTTTTACTCCAATTTTTCCTCCTGTTTGTTTAAATATTTTTTTTTTACTCCAATTTTTTCCTCCTGTTTGTTTTATTATTTTCTTTTTTTTTTTACTCCAATTTTTTCCTCCTGTTTGTTTTATTATTTTCTTTTTTTTTTACTCCAATTTTTCCTCCTGTTTGTTTAAATATTTTTTTTTTACTCCAATTTTTTCCTCCTGTTTGTTTTATTATTTTCTTTTTTTTTTTACTCCAATTTTTTCCTCCTGTTTGTTTTATTATTTTCTTTTTTTTTTACTCCATTTTTTCCTCCTGTTTGTTTTATTTTTTTCTTTTTTTTTTTGACTCCCATTTTTTCCTCCTGTTTATTTTATTATTTTCTTTTTTTTTTACTCCAATTTTTTCCTCCTGTTTGTTTTATTATTTTCCTTTTTTTTACTCCAATTTTTTCCTCCTGTTTATTTTATTATTTTCTTTTTTTTTTACTCCAATTTTTTCCTCCTGTTTGTTTTATTATTTTCTTTTTTTTTTTTACTCCAATTTTTTCCTCCTGTTTGTTTTATTATTTTCTTTTTTTTACTCCAAGTTTTTCCTCCTGTTTGTTTTATTATTTTCTTTTTTTTTTACTCCAATTTTTTCCTCCTGTTTATTTTATTATTTTCTTTTTTTTTTACTCCAATTTTTTCCTCCTGTTTGTTTTATTATTTTCTTTTTTTTACTCCAATTTTTTCCTCCTGTTTGTTTTATTATTTTCTTTTTTTTTTATTCCAATTTTTTCCTCCTGTTTGTTTTATTATTTTCTTTTTTTTTTTTACTCCATTTTTTTCCTCCTGTTTGTTTTATTATTTTTTCTTTTCTTTTTTTTGACTCCCATTTTTTCCCCTCTGCCATATGTTGGGGTCATCCACTACAAAAAAGCCTCACCATGAAGAGGCTCCATGTGATCAGCAGATTTTTTTACAAATAAAAAAAATTATAATAAAAATAATAATATTTATTAATAATTTATAATAATATTTATTTGTAAAAAATAATTTTATTTTTTACAAATAAAAAAAAATAAAAAAAAAAAAAACGAAAGCAAGGAATGAAATGGGATTTTGTGTGTGGGAATTTGGGATGCTGGGGGTAATTGCACAGAATTCTTTCTGGGATAAATGAGTTCTGCACTGAGGGGTGAATGAGGCTCCTGCCAGCGTTCCAGGCTTGGTTTCTGTGATCACCAGGATGTTTTACCCCTCTCTCTCTCTCTCCAGGGCTTTGAAGCTGCCTGGCAGCGAGGAATTCCCAAAAATTGAATTCTGCAGGATCGTGGGAGGAGGATGGGGCTGCAACAGAGCCGGGACACGGCGGGGCCGAAGAGAGGATGTGTGAGCTGCACCCCGTGAGTGCTGAGCCCTCAGAGCCTTGAGGGGCTGGGAGAGGAGCCACAATTCACTGGGGAGCTTCTGTCAAACCAATGCCTTCAGATTTTAGCTTTTCATACATTTATAATACTATAATTCTTTAGTGTATAGCTCTAAATTCCATGGTGGAGGAGAGGATGTGTGAGCTGCACCCCGTGAGTGCTGAGCCCCAGAGCATTGAGGGGCTGGGAGAGGAGCCACAATTCACTGGGGAGCTTCTGTCAAACCAATCTTTTATCAAAATTTAGGATTTCAGATTTTCATAAATTTAAAATCTTGTAATTGTTTAGTGTATAGCTCTAAACTCCATGGTGGAGGAGAGGATGTGTGAGCTGCACCCCGTGAGTAACCTGGGGATCTGATCCCTCCATCCTGCGCCTTGGAAGACTGGGAAAGGATCCACAATTCACTGGGAATCTTCTGTCAAACCAATCTTTTATCAAGACTTAGGATTTCAGCTTTTTATACATTTATAATCCTGTAATTCTTCAGTGTATAACTCTAAACTCCATGGTGGAGGAGAGGATGTGTGAGCTGCACCCCGTGAGTGCTGAGCCCCAGAGCATTGAGGGACAGGGAAAAGGAGCCACAATTCACTGGGGTTCTTCTGTCAAACAAATCTTTTATCAAAATTTAGGATTTCAGCTTTTTTTACATTTATAATCCTGTATAAATATGTGGCCAAGGAGAGGATGTGTGAGCTGCACCCCGTGAGTGCTGAGCCCTCAGAGCATTGAGGGACTGGGAAAGGATCCACAATTCACAGGGGAGCTTCTATCAAACCAATCTTTTATCAAAATTCAGGATTTCAGCTTTTCATACATTTATAATCCTGTAATTCTTCAGTGTATAACTCTAAACTCCGTGGTGGAGGAGAGGATGTGTGAGCTGCACCCCGTGAGTAACCTGGGGATCTCATCCCTCCATCCTTGCCAGAGCCTTGGAAGACTGGGAAAGGATCCACAATTCACTGGGGTTCTTCTGTCAAACCAATCTTTTATCAAAATTTAGGATTTCAGCTTTTATAATCCTGTATAAATATGTGGTCAAAGAGAGGATGTGTGAGCTGCACCCCGTGAGTGCTGAGCCCCAGAGCCTTGAGGGGCTGGGAGAGGAGCCACAATTCACTGGGGAGCTTCTGTCAAACCAATGCCTTCAGATTTTAGCTTTTTATACATTTATAATACTATAATTCTTTAGTGTATAACTCTAAACTCCATGGTGGAGGAGAGGATGTGTGAGCTGCACCCCGTGAGTGCTGAGCCCTCAGAGCCTTGAGGGGCTGGGGAAGGATCCACAATTCACTGGGGAGCTTCTGTCAAACCAGTCTTTTATCAAAAGTTAGGATTTCAGATTTTCATACATTTATAATCCTGTATAAATATGTGGTCAAAGAGAGGATGTGTGAGCTGCACCCCGTGAGTGCTGAGCCCCAGAGCCTTGAGGGACTGGGAGAGGAGCCACAATTCACTGGGGAGCTTCTGTCAAACCAATCTTTTATCAAAATTTAGGATTTCAGCTTTTTATACATTTATAATCCTGTAATTCTTTAGTATGGAGGAGAGGATGTGTGAGCTGCACCCCGTGAGTAACCTGGGGATCTGATCCCTCCATCCTGCACCTTGGAAGACTGGGAAAGGATCCACAATTCACTGGGGAGCTTCTATCAAACTAAGCTTTTATCAAAATTTAGGATTTTGGCTTTTCATACATTTATAATCTTGTAATTCTTCAGTGTATAGCTCTAAACTCCATGGTGGAGGAGAGGATGTGTGAGCTGCACCCTGTGAGTGCTGACCCTCAGAGCCTTGAGGGGCTGGGAGAGGAGCCACAATTCACTGGGGATCTTCTATCAAACCAATCTTTTATCAAAATTTAGGATTTCAGCTTTTCATACATTTATAATCCTGTATAAATATGTTGTCAAAGAGAGGATGTGTGAGCTGCACCCCGTGAGTGCTGAGCCCCAGAGCATTAGAGGGATGGGGAAAAGGAGCCACAATTCACTGGGGAGCTTCTGTCAAACCAATCTTTTATCAGGATTTAGGATTTTAGCTTTTTATACATTTATAATCCTGTAATTCTTTAGTATGGAGGAGAGGATGTGTGAGCTGCACCCCATGAGTAACCTGGGGATCTGATCCCTCCATCCTGCACCTTGGAAGACTGGGAAAGGATCCACAATTCACTGGGGAGCTTCTATCAAACCAGTCTTTTATCAAAATTTAGGATTTCAGCTTTTTATACATTTATAATCCTGTATAAATATGTGGCTAAGGAGAGGATGTGTGAGCTGCACCCCGTGAGTGCTGAGCCTCAGAGCATTGAGGGGCTGGGAAAGGATCCACAATTCACTGGGGAGCTTCTGTCAAACCAATATTTTATCAAAATTTAGGATTTCAGCTTTTATAATCCTGTATAAATATGTGGCCGAGGAGAGGATGTGTGAGCTGCACCCCGTGAGTGCTGAGCCCCAGAGCCTTGAGGGGATGGGGAAGGAGCCACAATTCACTGGGGAGCTTCTGTCAAACCAATCTTTTATCAAAATTTAGGATTTCAGCTTTTTATACATTTATAATCCTGTATAAATATGTGGTCAAAGAGAGGATGTGTGAGCTGCACCCTGTGAGTGTTGAGCCCTCAGAGCCCTGGAGGGATGGGGAAAAGGAGCCACAATTCACTGGGGAGCTTCTGTCAAACCAATCTTTTATCAAAATTTAGGATTTCAGCTTTTATAATGCTGTATAAATATGTGGCCAAGGAGAGGATGTGTGAGCTGCACCCCGTGAGTAACCTGGGGATCTGACCCCTCCATCCTGCCCCAGAGCCTTGGAAGACTGGGAAAGGATCCACAATTCACTGGGAATCTTCTGTCAAACCAATCTTTTATCAGGATTTAGGATTTTGGCTTTTCATACATTTATAATCCTGTAATTCTTCAGTGTATAGCTCTAAACTCCATGGTGGAGGAGAGGATGTGTGAGCTGCACCCCGTGAGTGCTGAGCCCCAGAGCCTTGAGGGGCTGGGAGAGGAGCCACAATTCACTGGGGATCTTCTGTCAAACAAATCTTTTATCAAAATTTAGGATTTCAGCTTTTTATACATTTATAATCCTGTATAAATATGTGGTCAAAGAGAGGATGTGTGAGCTGCACCCTGTGAGTGTTGAGCCCTCAGAGCCCTGGAGGGATGGGGAAAAGGAGCCACAATTCACTGGGGAGCTTCTGTCAAACCAATCTTTTATCAAAATTTAGGATTTCAGCTTTTATAATGCTGTATAAATATGTGGCCAAGGAGAGGATGTGTGAGCTGCACCCCGTGAGTGCTGAGCCCCAGAGCATTGAGGGGCTGGGAGAGGAGCCACAATTCACTGGGGAGCTTCTGTCAAAAAAAAATTTTATCAAAATTTAGGATTTCAGCTTTTTATACATTTATAATCCTGTAATTCTTTAGTATGGAGGAGAGGATGTGTGAGCTGCACCCCGTGAGTGCTGAGCCCCAGAGCCCTGGAGGGATGGGGAAAAGGAGCCACAATTCACTGGGGAGCTTCTGTCAAACCAATGCCTTCAGATTTTAGCTTTTTATACATTTATAATACTATAATTCTTTAGTGTATAACTCTAAATTCCGTGGTGGAGGAGAGGATGTGTGAGCTGCACCCCATGAGTAACCTGGGGATCTGATCCCTCCATCCTGTGCCTTGGAAGACTGGGAAAGGATCCACAATTCACTTCTGTCAAACCAATCTTTTATCAAAATTTAGGATTTCAGCGTTTCATACATTTATAATCCTGTAATTCTTCAGTGTATAGCTCTAAACTCCATGGTGGAGGAGAGGATGTGTGAGCTGCACCCCATGAGTGCTGAGCCCTCCTTCTGCCCCATAGCCTTGGAAGACTGGGAAAAAGATCCACAATTCACTGGGGAGCTTCTGTCAAACCAATCTTTTATCAAAATTTAGGATTTCAGCTTTTATAATCCTGTATAAATATGTGGCCAAGGAGAGGATGTGTGAGCTGCACCCCGTGAGTGCTGAGCCCTCAGAGCATTAGAGGGATGGGGAAAAGGAGCCACAATTCACTGGGGATCTTCTGTCAAACCAATCTTTTATCAAAATTTAGGATTTCAGCTTTTCATACATTTATAATCCTGTATAAATATGTGGCCAAGGAGAGGATGTGTGAGCTGCACCCCGTGAGTGCTGAGCCCCAGAGCCCTGGAGGGACAGGGAAAAGGAGCCACAATTCACTGGGGAGCTTCTGTCAAACCAATCTTTTATCAAAATTTAGGATTTCAGCTTTTTATACATTTATAATCCTGTAATTCTTTAGTGTATAACTCTAAATTATCCAGAGTCAGCTGCTGCTTTCCCATTTTTACAAAACCATTCCTCTCCAGGCCTGGGAATCAACAGCACCTCAGTGCCTCAGGCCCTGAGAGATGGGAACAAAAATGATTTGGGGGAGCAAACTTGGGGTCAACAACTTCATAACCTGAAGTTGTAATGGGAAAATTAAGATGCAAATTTAGGGAAATTGAGCCAGGACTCAAATCTGATGATCCTTTTGGCCTCCTTCCAGTTGGGATATCCCATAACTCCACAAGGACATTTCAAATCCACATTGCAGCTCTAAAACCCTTTCCCTTGTGGTTTTTGCCCCCAAGATTGGAGCAGCGACTCCTCCTGTGCAACGTGGGTGGATGGAAATGTGGGGAATTTGGGATGTCCTGTGCAGGGCTAGGAACCAGATTTAATGATCCCAACCCTTCCAAACACCCTATAAAAACACCTCAAATCCATGTCACAGCTCTAAAACCCTTTCCCTTGTGGTTTTTTGCCCCCAAGGTTGGATCAGCAGCACGTCCTGTGCAAGATAGATAGATAGACAGGTAGATAGATAGAAGATAGATGGATGCAAATGTGGGGAATTTGGGGTGAGCTGTGAGGGCCAAGATTCAGATTTGATGATCCCAACCCTTCCAATGACCCTATAAAAAGACCTCAAATCCATATCCCAGCTCTTTTCCTTGTGTTTTATGCCCCCCAAGGTTGGAGCAGCGACTCCTCCTGTGAGACATGGATCGATGCAAACATGTGGGGAATTTGGAATATTGTGTGCAGGACTAGGAGCCAGATTTAATGATTCTAACCCTTCCAATGACCCTATAAAAACACCTCAAATCCATGTCACAGCTCTAAAACCCTTTTCCTTGTGTTTTATCCCCCCGAGGTCGGAGCAGCGACTCCTCCTGTGAGACATGGATAGGCACAAACAGGGAAAATTTGACATGTCCTGTGCCGGATTAGGAGTCAAATTTGATGATCCCAACCCTTCTAATGACCCTACAAGGAGATTTTTAATGCATGTCAACACCTCTAAAACCCTTTTCCTTGTGTTTTTTTTGCCCCCAAGTTTGGATCAGCAGCATGTCCTGTGCGAGATAGATAGATAGATAGATAGATAGATAGATAGATAGATAGATGATAGATAGATAGATAGATAGATAGATAGAGAGAGAGAGAGATAGATGCAAATGTGGGGAATTTGGGGTGAGCTGTGAGGGCCAAGAGTCAGATTTGATGATCCCAGCCCTTCCAATGACCCATCAACAAGATCTCAAATCCATATCCCAGCTCTTTTCCTTGTGTTTTTTCCCCCAAGGTCGGAGCAGCGACTCCTCCTGCGTGACATGGATCGATGCAAACATGTGGGGAATTTGGGATGTCCTGTGCAGGACTAGGAGCCAGATTTAATGATCCTAACCCTTCCAATGACCCTATAAAAAGACCTCAAATCCATGTTACACCTCTAAAACCCTTTTCCTTGTGGTTTTTTGCCCCCAAGGTTGGATCAGCAGCACGTCCTGTGCGAGATAGATAGATAGACAGATAGATAGACAGATAGATAGATAGATAGATAGATAGATAGATAGATGATAGATAGATGCAAATGTGGGAAATTTGGGGTGAGCTGTGAGAGCCAAGATTCAGATTTGATGATCCCAACCCTTCCAGTGACCCATCAACAAGATCTCAAATCCATATCCCAGCTCTTTTCCTTGTGTTTTTCCCCCCAAGGTCGGAGCAGCGACTCCTCCTGTGAGACATAGGTAGATGGAAATGTGGGGAATTTAGAATATTGTGTGCAGGACTAGAAGCCAGATTTAATGATCCCAACCCTTCCAATGACCCTACAAGGAGATCTCAAATCCATGTTACACCTCTAAAACCCTTTTCCTTGTGGTTTTTTGCCCCCAGGTTTGGGTCAGTAGCACGTCCTGTGAGAGAGAGATAGATAGATAGATAGATAGATAGATAGATAGATAGATAGATGCAAATGTGGGGAATTTGGGGTGAGCTGTGAGGGCCAAGAATCAGATTTGATGATGCTAACCCTTCCAGTGACCCTACAAGGAGATCTCAAATCCATGTCACAGCTCTAAAACCCTTTCCCTCGTGGTTTTTTGCCCTCCAAGGTCGGAGCAGCGACTCCTGCTGTGAGACATGGATCGATGCAAACATGTGGGGCGGCTACGACTCGCCCAGGACCACTCGATCCTGAACCCTCAGAAGTGGCAGTGCGTGGATTGCCACACCACCGAGTCGCTCTGGGCCTGCCTCAAGTGCTCGCACGTGGCGTGCGGCCGCTACATCGAGGAGCACGCCCTGAGGCACTTCCAGGAGAGCCGGCACCCCTTGGCCATGGAGGTGCACGAGCTCTACGTCTTCTGTTACCTCTGCCAGGATTACGTGCTCAATGACAACCCCGAGGGTGACCTGAAGCTGCTGAGGAGCTCGCTGTCGGCCATCAAGGGCCAGAGGAGCGGGAGGACGCTGCGCTCCACGGCGCTGGCCGAGGACGCCTGGAGGAGGAGGAGCCCTCAGGGCCAGTCCCAGATGCTGACGGCGCTGTGGCACCGGCGCCAGGCCCTGCTGGCGAGGGCCCTGCGCACCTGGTTCCACAGGAGCTCCCGGGGACAGCTGAAACTGAAGGAGAAGAAGCAGATGGAGGAGCTGGAGAGGAAGAAGGAGGCGGCTCGGCAGCGGCGGCGCGAGATGAAGAGGCAGCTCCTGGAGGAGCTGGCCAGCACTCCCCCCAGGAAGAGCGCCAGGCTGCTGTCCCACGTGCACGGCGAGAGCTTGATCCCAAGGAAATTCAGGGAGGTGGCCACGGCTTCCCCTACCTCAAGGCAGAGATTGAAGCAGTTCTACTCCATCCGCCGGCAGCCCCTGATGACGCCCGGCGTGACGGGGCTGAGGAACCTGGGCAACACTTGCTACATGAACTCCATCCTGCAGGTGCTCAGCCACCTCCAGAAGTTCAGAGAATGTTTCTTGACTCTTGATCTCTGTGAAACAGAAGAACTTTTAGCTAAAACTGTGAACGGGAGGGCCAGGATGCCAGGCAGGCTGGCAAACGGAGCCGCTGCCAGCGAGCCGGGGAAGCCTGACAAGGTTCAGAGCTCCCCGGGCTCCATGAACGGCGGCTCCTCCATCAGCCGCAGCTTGGAGCTGATCCAGCCCAAGGAGCCCAGCTCCAAGCACATCTCCCTGTGCCACGAGCTGCACACGCTGTTCAGGGTGATGTGGTCTGGCAAGTGGGCCCTGGTGTCGCCCTTCGCCATGCTGCACTCCGTGTGGAGCCTGATCCCCGCCTTCCGCGGCTACGACCAGCAGGACGCGCAGGAGTTCCTGTGCGAGCTCCTGGACAAGGTGCAGCAGGAGCTCGAGTCCGAGGGCAGCAGCAGGCGCAGGATCCTCATCCCCTTCTCGCAGAGGAAGCTCACCAAGCAGGTCCTCAAGGTGGTCAACACCATCTTCCACGGGCAGCTGCTCAGCCAGGTATGGAATTGCTTTTGCACTTGGAGCTGTTCACAGCAAGGAGCTCTGCACGTTGAGGATCCCATTTAGGAGTCGAGTTCCCAATTCCTGAGGAAAAAAATCCCTTGAATTGCCACCATTTCCATCCTTGGAAATGCACAAATTCCATTTCCGTCCTTGGACATGCACAAATTTAACGCATTTAGCAGAAATTCACTTCAGTTGTGCCACTTCTGGATGAGACCTGTACAGGCACAGAAGTCCTGAGCCCCTCTTTTTAGGGTTTGAATGTCTTTAATGCTGAGGTTTTAGGCAAAAGCTCTGCATGTTGAGGATCCCATTTAGGAGTCTTTTAGGACTCTTAGGATTTCCCAGTTCATGAGGAACAAATCCCTTGAATTGCCACCATTTCCATCCTTGTCACATTTAGCACAAATTCACTTCAGTTATGCCACTTCTGGATGGGACCTGTACAGACACAGAAGTCCTGAGCCCCTGGTTTTAGGGTTTGAATGTCTTTAGTCCTGAGGTTTTAGGCTTTGAATGTGTTTTTAAGGTACCTTTGCATTTTTTATGCCCCTTGTGGTTTTTTCCTCCCAAAGTTGGAGCAGCAACTCCTCCTGTGAGCCACAGATGGATGTAAATCTGGGGAATTTGGGATATCCTGTGCAGGACTGGGATTCAGATTTGATGATTTTAACCCTTCCAATGACACTACAAGGAGATTTCAAATCCATGTTACATCACTGAAATCCTTTTCCTTGTGGTTTTTTGCCTCCCATGGTGGAAGCAGTGACACCTGTGAGACATGGGTGGATGCAAATGTGAGGAATTTGGGGTGTCCTGTGCAGGGCCAGGAGCCAGATTTGAAGATCCCAACCCCTCCAATGACCCTACAAATTTCAAATCCATGTTACAGCACTAAAACCCTTTTCCTTGTGGTTTTTACCCCCCAAGGTTGGAGCAGCAGCTCCTCCTGTGAGCCATGGGTGGATGCAATGTGGGGGATTTGGGGTGTCCTGTGCATGGCCAGGAGTCAAATTTGATTATCCCAACTCTTCCAATGACCCTACAAGGAGATTTCAAATCCATGTCACAGCACTAAAACCCTTTTCCTTACCCCCAAAGTTGGAGCAGCAACTCCTCCTGTGAGCCATGGGTGGATGCAATGTGGGGGATTTGGGGTGTCCTGTGCATGTCCAGATTTGATGACCCTTTTGTCCTTCCAGCTGATGAAAACCCCAAATCCCAAAGCTGTGAGCATTCCCTGCATTTCACTTCCTCCCCGCAGCCAGCTGTGTGTCCCTGGATGTTGGGAATTTAGGTGCTAAGGAATGGAAAAGTACAAAACCATGGCTAATTCCAAGTCCTGCACCTGCACAGACAGCAGTGACCTTGGGCCTAGCTGTGGTATAATAACAAACAGTGAAAGAGCCATGAGAAAAGAGAGTGTAACCCCTCAGGTATGAAGATGAGTTATGCTAGAGTTTAACCAATAGATTGATTGGCTTACAGAATATTCAGAATATTATTCGCTGTATAAGTGTCTGATGCTCTCTTCAATAAACGGAATTTGCTCATCACTCCTATTGAGTGCCCGAGTCTCCCCTCACCGACAAACGGCGTCACCCCTGACAAAGGCCAGCATTTTATTTCTCTCTAACACCTGTGTCCCTGTCCCAGGTCACCTGCAGGACGTGCAACTACAAATCCAACACGGTGGAGCCCTTCTGGGACCTGTCCCTGGAGTTCCCCGAGCGCTACCACGCCCTGGCCAGGGGGCTGCTGCCCGAGCCCCAGGCGCAGTGCCTGCTCACCGAGATGCTGGCCAAGTTCACCGAGAGCGAGGCCCTGGAGGGCAGGATCTACGCCTGTGACCGCTGCAACAGTGAGTGCCACCAGCCTGGCACTGCCCCTGCAGGGCTGGCTTTGGAATAGGGATCCCAGTATAACCAGTTAGATGGTGCCTGGGTCAGTGTGGTGCTCGCTGCTGAGTGGTGCTTTACCCCAGAGATACCTTGGCCGCTGGAGATTGCAGCAGGGCACTGAATAAGTCCAGGCTTGTCAGGAACTCTGTTTACCTCAGGAGAGAGCTTCTGGGCTCCTTCAATAACCGGGGGTGAGGTGCCTGTTTATTGGAATATGAATCCCAATATAACCAGTTAGATTGTGCCTGGGTCAGTCTGACCTCACTGCTGGGCCAAAGGCAGCACTGTGGTGTTTTACCCCAGAGATACCTTGGCTGCTGGAGATTGCAGCAGGGCACTGAGCAAGTCCAGGCTGGTCAGGAGCTCTGTTTACCTCAGGAGAGAGAGCTTCTGGAGATGGTGAAGAGATAAAAGGAGAGGATTCTGCTGGAGGGTTATATCCAGATGTTTATTCCATGGTTACAGAGGTCTGAACGCCTGTGACCGCTGCAACAGTGAGTGCCACCAGCCTGGCACTGCCCCTGCCCCTGCAGGGCTGGCTTTGGAATAGGAATCCCAGTATAACCAGTTAGATGGTGCCTGGGTCAGTGTGGTGCTCGCTGCTGAGCCAAAGGCAGCACTGTGGTGTTTTACCCCAGAGATACCTTGGCTGCTGGAGATTGCAGCAGGGCACTGAATAAGTCCAGGCTTGTCAGGGACTCTGTTTACCTCAGGAGAGAGCTTCTGGGCTCCTTCAATAACCGGGGGTGAGGTGCCTGTTTATTGGAATATGAATCCCAATATAACCAGTTAGATGGTGCCTGGGTCAGTCTGACCTCACTGCTGGGCCAAAGGCAGCACTGTGGTGCTTTACCCCAGAGATACCTTGGCTGCTGGAGATTGCAGCAGGGCACTGGTGCCCAGGCTTGTCAGGAGCTCCGTTACCCTCAGGAGAGAGAGCTTCTGGCCATGGTGGAGAGAAAAAAGGAGAGGATTCTGCTGGAGGGTTATATCCAGATGTTTATTCCATGGTTACAGAGGTCTGAACACCTGTGACCGCTGCAACAGTGAGTGCCACCAGCCTGGCACTGCCCCTGCCCCTGCAGGGCTGGGAACAGAGCTGGGATAAATCCTGGGCCACAAATTGGGAGGGTTCGGTTCCGGCGTAACTCGGTTTGCTTTGGTTCTTTGGGAGGGAAAAGAAATGAAATTAATTAATTTATTTATTTGTTATTCATTGATACTTTGGAATTCTGAATGGCTGAGGAAATCTAGCTCACTAAGAGATTTTAAATTGCTTTTAAGGAATTCTGAATGGCTTTTAAGGAATTCTACTTTTAAGGAATTCTGAATGGCTTTAAAGGAATTCTAAATGGCTCAGGAATTCTACTTCAAAGGAATTTTTGAATGGCTTTTAAGGATTTCTAAATGGCTCAGGAATTCTCCTTTAAAGGAATTTTGAATGGCTTTTAAGGAATTCTAAATGGTTTTGAAAGAATTCTGAATGATTTTAAAGGAATTCTGAATGGCTTTAAAGGAATTCTACTTTTAAGGAATTCTAAATGGTTTTGAAAGAATTCTGAATGGCTTTTGAGGAATTCTACTTTAAAGGAATTTTTGAATGGCTTTTAAGGAATTCTAAATGGCTCAGGGATTCTACTTTTAGGGAATTCTGAATGGCTTTTAAGGAATTCTACTTTAAAGGAATTTTGAATGCTTTTTAAGGAATTCTAAATGGTTTTGAAAGAATTCTGAATGATTTTAAAGAATTCTGAATGGCTTTAAAGGAATTCTAGTTTTAAGGAATTCTAAATGGCTCAGGGATTCTACTTTTAGGGAATTTTGAATGGCTTTTAAGGAATTCTACTTTAAAGGAATTTTGAATGGCTTTTAAGGAATTTTGAATGGTTTTTAAGGAATTCTACTTGAAAGGAATTTTTGAATGGCTTTTGAGGAATTCTAAATGGTTTTGAAATAATTCTGAATGATTTTAAAGGAATTCTGAATGGCTGAGGAATTCTAGCTCACTAAGAGATTTTAAATTGCTTTTAAGGATTTCTAAATTGCTCAGGAATTCTACTTGAAAGGAATTTTTGAATGGCTTTTGAGGAATTCTAGCTCACTAAGATTTTAAATTGCTTTTAAGGAATTTGGAATGACTTTAAGGATTTCTGAATGATTTTTAAGGAATTCTAATATTTTTAAGGAATTCTGAATGATTTTAAAGGAATTCTGAATGGCTTTTGAGGAAATCTAAATGACTTTTAAGGAATTTAAACAGCTGAGGAATTCTTTAGTGGCTTTTAAAGGAATTCTGAATAACTTTTAAGGAATTCTGAGTAACTTTTAAGGAATTCTGAGTGACTTTTAAGGAATTCTGAGTGACTTTTAAGGAATTTTGAATGGCTCAGGCTGCATTTTTCCAGCTGGAAAGAGTCAATGAAAAGATTTCACCCTGTGCTGGTTTTTCTCTTGGGGGAATTAATTAATCCTGATCATCTTTGCTTTTTGGGGGGGTTTTGGGGTTTGTTTTTGGCAGGCAAAAGGCGAAAATCTTCTCCCAAACCTCTTGTTCTGAGTGAAGCTAAAAAGCAGTTGCTGATCTACAGACTACCTCAGGTCCTCCGGCTGCACCTTAAACGCTTCAGGTGAGGAAATTTTGGGGAAAAAATATCCAAAAATTTGCCTTTAAATACGCTCAGTTCTTGCTAAAATCAGCTGTGTAACTTCTGAGCCGTCACATTTGTGAAACCCCCTTGTGTTGCCTCTTTGCAGGGCTTTTTTTTTTTAAACAATTTAATATTTTGTGCATTTAATTCTTCATTTTTTCGGGTTTTAATCGAGTTTGCAGGCAGCTTGGAAGGAGAGGTCAGGAAGCTGAGTGGAAGGTGGGAGATGGAGAGAATTCAATGCCAATATTGGTGTTTACCTGGGGAAAAAAGAAAAAAATAAAAAAAAAAGAAAGCAGAAAAAGCTGAAAATATGAGGAAAAGTGGTGAGGGTGGGTGTAAGAGGGTTTTATGGGTAGCACTGAGGATTTTAAAGGTGGATTTCTCAGAGGAGAAATCTGGCTCAAAAATACCCCACCTAAAATAAAAACTATCAATGGCAAAGGGAGATTTTGGGGTGAAACCCCTGGATTTGGTTACAGAGTGCTCTGAGTGTGGGATTTGTTGGGATGGGAGGTTCCTGAAGGAGATTTTGGGGTGAAACCCCTGGGTTTGGTCCTGCTGAGCACCCTGAGTGTGGGATTTGTGTGTTTGGGGCATTCCTGAAGGGGATTTTGGGGCAAAACCCCCACATTTGGTTCTGCTGAGCACCCTGAATGTGGGATTTGTTCTTTGGGGCATTCCTTCAAGGGATTTTGGTTCAAACCTCCCAGATTTGGTTCTGCTGAGCCCCCTGAGTTCAGGCTTTGTGTGTTTGGTGACTTTTTATTGGGAATTTTGATTCAAACCCCCAGATTTGGTTCTGCTGAGCCCCCTGAGTTCAGGCTTTGTGTGTTTGGTGAATTTTTGCAGGGGATTTTGTTTCAGACCCCCAGATTTGGCTCCGCTGAGCACCTTGAGTGTGGGATTTGTGTATGAGGGGAATTTTGGGCTGAAACTCAGGGCTGAGCACCCTGAGTGTGGGATTTATGTATTTGGGCATTCCTGCAGGGGATTTTGGGGTGAAACCCCCAGATTTGGTTCTGCTGAGCCCCCTGAGTTCAGGCTTTGTGTGTTTGGTGGGTTTTTGCAGGGAATTTCGATTCAACCCCCCCAGATTTGGCTCTGCTGAGCACCCTGAGTGTGGGATTTATGTGTTTGGTGAATTTTTATTGGGAATTTCGTTTCAACCCCCCAGATTTGGTTCTGCTGAGCACCTTGAGTGTGGGATTTGTGTATGAGGGGGATTTTGGGCTGAAACTCAGGGCTGAGCACCCTGAGTGTGGGATTTATGGATTTGATGAATTTTTATTGGGAATTTTCATTCAACCCCCCCAGCTTTGGCTCCGCCGAGCGCCCTGAGGCCGCGCTTTGTGTTTGCAGGTGGTCTGAGCGCAATCACCGCGAGAAGATCGGGGTGCACGTGCTCTTTGAGCAGGTGCTGAACATGGAGCCGTTCTGCTGCAGGGACCCGCCGGCCTCCCCGGGCTCGGCCTGCTGCGTGTACGACCTGTCGGCCGTGGTGATGCATCACGGCAAGGGCTTCGGCTCGGGGCACTACACGGCCTACTGCTACAACACCGAGGGCGGTGCGTGAGGGGGCCGCGTGAGGGAGCCGCGTGAGGGAGCCGCTCCCAAACCCCTCCCCTTCCTTGGATTTCCCGCCTCTGAACCCTCCCCCAAAATTCCACTTCCTTGGGATCCACTCCTTGCCCTTCAGTAGTTTTTTATATATTTTTTAAGCATTTACGTTTGCTTTTTTATTTTAATTTTTTCAAGCCTCTCCCTTTCCTTGGATTTCCCTCCTTTGAGTATTCCACTTCCTTGGGATCCACTCCTTGCCCTTCAGTAGTTTGTTTCCCCTGTGTATTCTTATTTTTTATCTATTTTTTAAGCATTTACTTTTTTATTTTAATTCTTTCAAACCTCTCCTTTTCCTTGGATTTCCCTCCTCTGAACCCTCCCCCAAAATTCCACTTCCTTGGGATGCACTCCTTGCCCTTCAGTAGTTTTTTTTCTATTTTTTAAGCATTTACTTTTGCTTTTTGATTTTAATTTTTTCAAATCTCTCCCTTTCCTTGGATTTCCCTCCTTTGAATATTCCACTTCCTTGGGATCCTTCAGTAGTTTGTTTTCCCTGTGTATTCTTATTTTTTTTAGCATTTACGTTTGCTTTTTTATTTTAATTTTTTCAAACCTCTCCTTTTCTTTGGATTTCCCTCCTTTGGAACCTCCCTCAAAATTCCACTTCCTTGGGATCCTTGTTTTCCCTGTGTATTCTTATTTTTAGCATTTACTTTTTTATTTTCATTTTTTCAAACCTCTCCCTTTCCTTGAATTTTCCCTCCTTTGAATATTCCACTTCCTTGGGATCCTTCAGTAGTTTGTTTTCCTTGTGTATTCTTCTTTTTTTAGCTTTTACTTTTGCTTTTTTAATTTTTTCAAACCTCTCCTTTTCCTTGGATTTCCCTGCTTTGAATCCTCCCTCAAAATTCCACTTCCTTGGGATGCACTCCTTGCCCTTCAGTAGTTTGTTTCCCCTGTGGATTCTTATTTTTAGCATTTATTTTGCTTTTTTAATTTTTTCAAAACTCTCCCTTTCCTTGGATTTTCCCTCCTTTGAATATTCCACTTCCTTGGGATCCTTCAGTAGTTTGTTTTCCCTGTGTATTCTTATTTTTAGCATTTACTTTTGCTTTTTTAATTTTTTCAAACCTCTCCCTTTCCTTGGATTTTCCCTCCTTTGAATCCTCCCTCAAAAAATTTTAAAATTCTAATTCAGCTTTTGGGCTGATTAAATAATGATTTGATATTTCTAAAGCACCCCAAAAAATATTTTTTTAAAAAATTATATATTTTAAAATTCTAATAAAGACTGTATTTTTAAAATTCTATTTTAAAATTCTAATTCAGCTTTTGGGCTGATTAAATCATGATTTGATATTTGTAAAGCACCCCCAAAGTTATCTTTTTAAAATTATATTTAAAATTATATATTGTATATAATATTATATATACGCATATATTTATATAATAAATAAATAATATTTAAAATTATATTTTAAAAATTCTATTAAAAACTGTGTTTCGTTTATATAAAAATATATATTTAAATAATAGAATTTTATAAAATATATAATAATATATTAATAATTTATTATAATTATAAATTATATATATAATAAATTATAATTTATTATATAATAATATAATAATAGAATTTTATAATATATAATGATATATTCTTTATAATAAGAATATTTATATATTTATACTTATATATAATAATTAATATAATACTTATATATAAAATTAATACTTATATATGTAATTAATATAATACTTATACTTTATATTTATATATATATTTATATATTCTTTATAAAAAGAATATATACATAGAATAATAAATATTTTAAATATTATATAATACTATCCTATAATGTATTTAAGCAATTGTATTAAATTTATATTAATATTAAAATTATGCTTATTAAAAATATAATTTAAATTATATTAAAATTTATATTAAAATATTTAAAATGATATATTTTTAAATTATATTAAAAACTAAATTTAAAAATTATATTAAAAACTGTATGTTTCATTTATATAAAAATATATATTTAAATAATAGAATTTATAAAAGATATAATATATTAATAATTTATTATAATTATAAATTATATATCTATAATAAGATATATAATAAATTATAATTTATTATATTGTAATAATAATATAATAAATAATAGAATTTTATAAAATATATAATAATATATTAATAATTTATTATAATTATAAATTATATATATAATAAATTATAATTTATTATATAATAATATAATAATAGAATTTTATAATATATAATGATATATTCTTTATAATAAGAATATTTATATATTTATACTTATATATAATAATTAATATAATACTTATATATAAAATTAATACTTATATATATAATTAATACTTATATATATAATTAATATAATACTTATTCTTTATATTTATATATATATTTATATATTCTTTATAAAAAGAATATATACATAGAATAATAAATATTTTAAATATTATATAATACTATCCTATAATGTATTTAAGCAATTGTATTAAATTTATATTTATATTAAAATTATGCTTATTAAAAATATAATTTAAATTATATTAAAATTTATATTAAAATATTTAAAATGATATATTTTTAAATTATATTAAAAACTAAATTTAAAAATTATATTAAAAACTGTATGTTTCATTTATATAAAAATATATATTTAAATAATAGAATTTATAAAAGATTTAATATATTAATAATTTATTATAATTATAAATTATATATCTATAATAAGATATATAATAAATTATAATTTATTATATTGTAATAATAATATAATAAATAATAGAATTTTATAAAATATATTTATATATTCTTTATAAAAAGAATATATACATAGAATAATAGAATATTTTAAATATTATATAATACTATAATGTATTTAAGCAATTGTATTAAATTTATATTTATATTAAAATTATGCTTATTAAAGATATAATTTAAATTATATTAAAATTTATATTAAAATTATATTTAAAATGATATATTTTTAAATTATATTAAAAACGAAATTTAAAAATTATATCAAAAACTGTATGTTTCATTTATATAAAAATATATATTTAAATAATAGAATTTTATAAAAGATATAATAATAATAATTTATTATAATATAAATTATTATAATATAAATTATTATATAAAATAATAAATTAATTTATATAATATAATAAATAAATAATAAATCAATATAATATAAATTATTATAAATAATAATGATTTATTATAATTATAAATTTTATATCTATAATAATATATAATAAATTATAATTTACTACATTATAATAATGATTTAATAAATAATAGGATTTTATAAAATATATTCATATATTCTTTATAAAAGGAATAATAGAATGCTTATAATAGAATTTTATAAAATATAATTATATATTCTTTATAATAAGAATATTTATATATTTATATATTTATACTTATATTATACTTTATATTTATATATATTTTTATATATTTTTATATATTTATATATTCTTTATAAAAAGAATATATAAATAGAATAATAGAATGCTTTAAATATATTATATTTATATAATACTATACTATAATGTACTTAAGCAATGGTATTAAATTTATATTTATATTAAAATTATGCTTATTAAAAATATATTTTAAATTATATTAAAATTTATATTTAAATTATATTTAAAATGATATATTTTTAAATTATATTAAAAACTAAATTTAAAAATTATATTAAAAACTGTAGGTTTCGTTTATATAAAAATATATATTTAAATAATAGAATTTTATAAAAGATATAATATTAATATATTAATAATTTATTATAATTATAAATTATATATATAATAAATTATAATTTATTATATAATAATATAATAATAGAATTTTATAATATATAATGATATATTCTTTATAATAAGTATTTATATATTTATACTTATATATAATAATTAATATAATACTTATACTTTATATTTATATATATTTATATATTCTTTATAAAAAGAATATATACATAGAATAATAAATATTTTAAATATTATATAATACTATACTATAATGTATTTTATGTATTTATTACATAATGTATTAATACATTATGTATTAATAGTATATAATAATAGTATAATACATTATAGTATAGTATTATATAATAAAATGCATAAATACATTATGTAATAATGTATTTATGTATTTTATTATATAATACTATACTATAATGTATTATAAATGTATTTAAGCAATTGTATTAAATTTATATTTAATTAAAATTATGCTTATTAAAAATATAATTAAAATTATATTAAAATTATATTTAAAATGGAATTAAACCCCTTTTCCAGCTTACAGGAGAAGCCAGAGCTGCCTTTTCTGCTGTGGATGTTTCCTGGGAGCAGTTCCAGGATTAAAGGGGATCCAGGCTCAGCTAAAAGGATTTTTTTCCCTTTTCGCAGGATTTTGGGTGCACTGCAATGACTCGCGGCTGAATGTGTGCAGTGTGGAGGAGGTGTGCCAGACGCAGGCCTACATCCTCTTCTACACGCAGAGAACGCTGCAGGGCACGGCAGCAGTGCCACACAAACCACTCCACACTCAGGTGTTTGCCACCCACAGCCAGTGACAGGGACACAGAGGGACACTGCCACCAGGGAAACGCTCCCGGCTGCGCTGGGCACTGCTGGGGCTCAGCTCGCCCTGACCTGGGGAACTGCGGGGAATGGGGGCAGGGCGGGGATGGGATTGGGGCAGGGATGGGATCAGGGCGGGGATGGGATGGGAACAGGGCAGGGATGGGATTGGGGCAGGAATCAGGGATGGGATGGGGCAGGAATGGGATCGGGGATGGCATGGGAACGGGGCAGGGATGGGATCAGAGCAGGAATCAGGGATGGGATGGGGCAGGAATGGGATCAGGGATTGGGTTCAGGGCAGGAATGGGATCACAGCTTGGATGGGGTCAGGGATCAGAGTAGGGATGGGATTGGGGCAGGAGTGGGATCAGGGATTGGGTTCAGAGCAGGAATGGGATCAGGGATCATGGCAGGGAAGGGATGGGGCAGGAGTGGGATCAAGGATGGGATCAGAGCAGGAATCAGGGATGGGATGGATCAGGGATGGGATCAGCAGGAATGGGATCAGGGATCAGAGCAGGAATGGGATCAGGGATCAGAGTAGGGATGGGATTGGGGCAGGAGTGGGATCAGGGATTGGGTTCAGGGCAGGAATCAGGGATGGGATGGGGCAGGAATGGGATCAGGGATGGGATCAGAGCAGGAATGGGATCAGGGATCAGAGTAGGGATGGGATGGGGCAGGAGTGGGATCAGGAATGGGATCAGAGCAGGAATGGGATGGGGCAGGAGTGGGACCAAGGATGGGATCAGAGCAGGAATCAGGGATGGGATGGGGTCAGGGCAGGCATGGGATCAGGGATCAGAGTAGGGATGGGATTGGGGCAGGAGTGGGATCAGGAATGGGATCACAGCTTGGATGGGGCCAGGGCAGGAGTGGGATCAAAGCAGGGATGGAATTGGGGTGGGAGTGGGATGGGAACAGGGCAGGAATGGCATCAGGGATGGGATCAGAGCAGGAATGGGATCAGGGATCAGAGTAGGGATGGGATGGGGCAGGAGTGGGATCAGGGATTGGGTTCAGGGCAGGAATCAGGGATGGGATGGGGCAGGAATGGGATCAGGAATCAGGGCTGGAATGGGATCAGGGCAGGGTTCAGGGAGGAATGGGATCAGGGATCAGAGTAGGGATGGGATGGGGCAGGAGTGGGATCAGGAATGGGATCAGAGCAGGAATGGGATCAGGGATCATGGCAGGGAAGGGATCAGGGATGGGGTCAGGGAGCAGTGGGATCACAGTAGGGATGGGATTGGGGCAGGAGTGGAATCGGGGATGGGATCAGAGCAGGAATCAGGGATGGGATGGGGCAGGAATGGGATCATGGCTGGAATGGGATCAGGGCAGGGATGGGATCAAGGCAGGGATGGGATCAGGGATCAGAGCAGGGATGAAATCAGAGCAGGGATTGGGATCAGGGCAGGAATGGGATGGGGCAGGGATGGGATCAGGGCACAGAGCTGGAGTGGGATCACAGCTGGAATGGGGTCAGGGAGAGCCTGGAGTTCCATCCCAGGCTGGATTGGATTTCAGCTCCATCCCAGGCTGGATTTTTATCCCAGGCTGGATTTCCCTGATTTCCATCCCAGGCTGGATTTTCCCTGATTTCCATCCCAGGCTGGATTTCCCTGGATTTCCATCCCAGGCTGGATTCCCATCCCAGGCTGGATTTCAGTTCCATCCCAGGCTGGATTTCCCTGGATTTCCATCCCAGGCTGGATTTCCATCCCAGGCTGGATTTTCCCTGATTCCCATCCCAGGCTGGATTTTCCCTGATTCCCATTCCAGCTGCTGGCTCCCAGGGCTGGGCTCGTCCCTGTCTCTCTCTCTGGGTGTGAAACAGAAATCATGTTCTGATGATTTTTTTTGTTGTTGTTGTTATTTTGTAAATCTTTACTCTTTTTACACCTTGTTTTTTTTTGTAAGCTGAAATTTCTTATTAAGAAAAAAAAAAAAAAGAAAGAAAAAACAAACAAAGAGAAAAAAAAAAAAGAAAGAAAGAAATTCCAGTGGGTTGTGTTGTTATTCCATAAAATTTAATAAACATCTGGGGTTGGGGGGGTACAGGAGGAAATTCCATCCTCGAGGAATGAATGGGAAACCAAATCTTCCTCTCAGCATTGAACCTTTTGTCCTTGTCACTGCTCCAGGCAGGACAGGGGGGACCAGAGCAGCTCCAGGTGGAACCAGAGGAGCTCCAAAGGGATCTGAGCAGATCCAGAGGGATTTTAGCAGCTCCAAGGCTATCTCAGAAGCTCCAGGTGGGATGAGAACAACTCCAAAGGGATCTGAGCAGCTCCAGGTGGGATCTGAGCAGCTCCAGGTGGGATCTGAGCAGCTCCAAAGGGATCTGAGCAGCTCCACAGCTCCAGTCCTGGTGGGAGGGTGAGCTCTGCTGTCCAGCTCCTTCCTGGGACAGGAGTCAGCACCATCAGGGGAGCTGATTCTGCTCTAAAATCTGGTAAAAAGGGGTTTCTGTGGGGTTTGGGGCGGGCTCACCCTGATTTGTGTCACCTCAAGTGGTGACAGTGCTGTGCTGGGGTGGCAGGGTCAGTTTTTGGGGGGGTTTGTTCAGCTTTGGGGGGGCTGCAGCTCCAAACCCTGGTGAGCAGGGCCAGCAGCCAGGGCAGGGCTGGATTTGGGAGTTTTGAGGGGGGATTTTGGAAAAGGTTCCTCCTCCCCAGAGGGTTTGGGGCACTGCCCAGGGAATGGGAACAACCCCGAGGCTGCCAGAGCTCCCCAGGGTGGGATTTTGGCATCTCAGGAATGCCCAGGTGGGATTTTGGCATCTCATGGATGGCCAGGTGGGATTTTGGCATCTCAGGAATGCCCAGGTGGGATTTTGGCATCTCAGGAATGCCCAGGTGGGATTTTGGGATCTTAGGGACACCCAGGTGGGATTTTGGGATCTTAGGGACGCCCAGGTGGGATTTTGGGCTCTCAGGGACGCCCAGAGTGGGATTTTGGCATCTCAGGGACACCCAGAGTGGGATTTTGGCATCTCATGGACGCCCAGAGTGGGATTTTGGCATCTCATGGATGGCCAGAGTGGGATTTTGGGATCTTAGGGACACCCAGGTGGGATTTTGGGCTCTCAGGGATCCCAGGTGGGATCCTGGGGTGTCTGAGCAGGGCAGGGGTTGGATTCGATCCCTGCGGGTCCCTCCCAGCTCAGGATGTTCCCGATCCCGCCCCTCGGTGCCTCCCCCGCGCTGACCGGAGCTACGGCACGGGCTGCGGCGCCATCAGGTCGATGTCGGTGAGGTTCCGGGCCACCCAGACCCCGGCGGCAAAGAGCCCCAGGTTCAGCAGCAGGTTCCTGCAATCACAGAGCCCCAGAAACGCTGAGCTCGGGAAAGATACTGGGAAAGTTCACCCGAATCCAGGCTGTGCCCGATCCCCACCCTGAGTGCCACCTCCAGGGATGGGCGCTCCAAACCCCCCTGGGCAGCCCCTTCCAGCCGTTTCCATGAGGAAATTCCTGCTGCTGTCCAACCTGAGCCTCCCCAGCCCAGCCTGAGGCTGTTCCCTCTCCTCCTGTCCCTGTTCCCTGGGATGAGATCCCAAATCCCCCCCGGCTGTGCCCTCCTGGCAGGGAGTTGTGCAGAGCCAGAAATTCCCCCTGGGCCTCCTTTGCTCCGGGCTGAGCCCCTGCCCAGCTCCCTCAGGACCCTCCAAACCCTGCCCAGCTCCCTCAGGACCCTCCAAACCCTTCCCAGCTCCCTCAGGACTCTCCAAACCCTGCCCAGCTCCCTCAGGACCCTCCGAACCCTTCCCAGCTCCCTCAGGATCCTCCAAACCCTTCCCAGCTCCCTCAGGACTCTCCAAACCCTGCCCAGCTCCCTCAAGACCCTCCAAACCCTTCCCAGCTCCCTCAGGACTCTCCAAACCCTTCCCAGGCCTCTCCAAACCCTTCCTGGCTCCCTCAGGACTCTCCAAACCCTTCCCAGATTTCTCCAAACCCTTCCCAGCTCCCTCAGGACTCTCCAAACCCTTCCCAGCTCCCTCAGGACTCTCCAGGCCCCTCCAGCTCCGCTCCCTTCCCCGGACCCGCTCCGACCCCAAAATGTCCTCCCTGAGGCGAGGAGCCCGAACTGGACGCAGGGATCGAGGGTCAATCCCTGTCCTGCTCCTGCTCCAGGCCAGGGACGGACACCGGGCTCCCGATCCCGACCCGGACCCCTGCTCCGGGCCCGGCCTCGATCCCGGCCCCATCCGTGCCCCGCTCCCGGTGCCGACCTGCGGAAGTCGTTGCGGTCGGTGGCGAAGCGGAAGGCGCTGCGCAGCCAGGTGCGGATGCCCCGCGGCGGGGCCGCCACCGCCCCGGCCGCTCCCGCCGCTCCCGCTCCGGCCGCCGCCACCGCCGCCATTGCTGCCGCCCGCGCGCCCCGTGCACGGCGTCACCGGCGCGGCGGTGACGTCGCCGGCGCGGCGGTGACGTCGCCGGCGCGGCGGTGACGTCGCCGGCGCGGCGGTGACGTCGCCGGCGCGGCGTGACGTCACCGCCGGCGCGCGGGGCGCTGCGTGAGGGCAGCGGCGGGAACGGGAGCGGGATTGGGATCGGGAACGGGAGCGGGATTGGGAGCGGGATTGGGGTTGGGATGGAGAACGGGATCTGGGATTGGGATTTGGAGCGGGAACGGGATCAGGGATTGGGGTCAGGGATCGGGAGTGGGAACGGGAGCGGGATCAAGGATTGGGAGCGGGATTGGGATCAGGATCCCAATCCAGACCAAGCCAGGCCTGGATTCGTGGGGACATCCTGCCACACTGTCCATCCATCCATCCATCCATCCATCCATCCATCCATCCATCCATCCATCCATCCATCCATCCATCAGCCTCGTCTGTCCCTGCTGCTGGATCCTCTCCCCACATCCCACTAACCGATCCACCCAAATTGATTTATGGCAATTAGTGACCCTCATTAAGGGGCCAGCTGGAGATCCAGGCATTATTCCCCTGGCAGGACCAGCCAGGTCCCCTGGGCTGCCCTGGCCCCACACCCTGTTTGGGGTTTTGGAAGGGTTTAACCCCATTCTAATGAGCATGGAAGAAGGCCTTTGAACCTATCCTTTGTTCATAATTAACCTTTTTAAGTCTTAAGTTGATTTAGGAGCATCTGAATTAAAGCTTTAAAGACGTTGCTTTTTGACAGGAACTTTCTGCTTGTGGCTGAGTTCTGCAATAATAACCTTTTGAAGCATAATTTTAGAATATCGCTTGTGTCCTTGAAACTATAGCTTTAGAATATATAAAAAGGAAACATGCTTATCTTACACCTTAACAAAACAGTGAAAAGCAGCTTGAGAAAGGAAGATTATCACCTCAAGGATTTATAGTTTTGACCAAGGGAAGCTGGACATCACTGTTAGGAGATTTATAGTCCTTGCAATCAAAAGGTGGAGCCACATCTGGAATCTGGACCTCACCAGCTGGGATTCTTCATCCTTCTCTCAGAAACCAGACCCCCACCATCTGGGGATACTCCTTTTGGGATACATCCTGAAAAAAACGAAATCACAAGAGTGTACAGAATTGTGACGTAAAAATGGGGAAATAGAAACTGCTGATGAGTAAAAATTGAGAATAGAAACTGCTGATGAGTAAAAAATGGGAATAGAAACTTTGAAACTATAGCTTTAGAATATATATATTATATATTCTGTATAATATATATAGAATATATATATATTTTATATTCTATATAATATATATAGAATATATATTATATAGAATATATATTATATATTCTATATTTTATATATTACATATATTATGTATATATTGATGCCAAATTTTGCCCCAAACAGGCAGAGTGACTGCCTAATCAGACTCAGCTTAAGTCAATTAAACAGGAGGTATTTTTATTAGCGACGCGTCGGAGAAATCACAAAATGGATTTCTGAGTTCACATAGCAAAAGCAAGCCTTATATACAATTTTGGGTATAGGATTACATCAGATCAGATACATAATCATGCATATTCATATGGGGCGTGGTGTAGGCGGAGCGTAGGTGGAGACATCTCTTTTGGGGAATTTTCAGGTGGTCGTTCCTGTTGCCTTCACCATAGACGGGGTCTTTCCGATGAGTCTTCCTCTTTAAACTTTTGAACTCTTTTCCTAATTTGGTCAATTCCTGGTGTATTTGGCTTAGATCCCGTGGCTTGGCAAAACCCTTAGGGTCGTTTTGACATTGCTGGCTCTAAACCTGCTTAGCTTATTAGTTTCTCCTATACCTATCTCTTCCCCTGTCATGATGCTCTACCTTTTATCTAATTTATTGCTCTGTTTTCCTAGTGCTGTGCTTTCTCCGTGTGTTCTAGTGCTAGGCCCTTCTTTACATGCCTCTCATTCCATGTTTTAACCCATTACTTCTGGAAGGCTATCTGCTTTAGGGCTTCAATATAATATAGAATGTGTATTATATATTCCATATATATTCTGTATTTTATATATTCTATATTATATATATTACATATATTATGTATAATATATATAATATATAGAATACATATTATATATAATACATTTATGATATAAAAACTGCTGAGAAAGCTTATGAGTACCCCTGTAAATACCTGTGAGCCTCAACTATCACTGCACCCCCACTGCACCCAGCACTGTATTGCTCATACTTTATTAATTAATAAATTGATTGATGATTTATTAATGAATAAATTGATTGCTGCTTGAACATTTGCCTAGCCGAGCTTCTAATTTATAACACCTCGCACGTTGCTGGAAGGCCAGGCCGTGTGCACGCAGCCATCCGCATGGCCGGCCCGACCAGTTCCGACCAGTTCCGACCAGTTCCTTATCAGCGCGTCCCAGGCAAAGCCCCCGCGGCCGCCGGGGCCGTTCCGGGCAAGGTGATAAACGCAGGAATCCTCGGGGCAGGGCGGGATGGCGGCGCCTGGAACCGGCCCCGCGGGCCCGGGAGCGCCTTTCCCGGCGGGAATGCCGCGGGATAGGGGGGAGGAGAGCCGGGAGGCGCCGGGCTGGGTGGGCAGCGGCTTTGGGAGACCCTCCTGCAGGGCCACGAGGTGACGGACGGACAGACGGACGCGCCGGGAGGTGACAGCAGCGGCGCCGGCATGGCAGCGAAGGTGGGTGCCGTGGAGCCCCGTCCTGCCAGGGCTCTCCAAACTCCCCAGCCCTGCTTTGTTCCCTCCTCGGTTCTGCTCCTGCTCCCCGGGAATGGGGGGGTCCCGCTCCCCGAAGTGTCCCGGGACAAGCCCGGGAGCAGCGCGGGCACCGAGCGGTTGGTGCTGGAGCTGGGGGCGTTCGTGCCCCGAGGGACCCCAGGAGCCCCTTTTCCATGGATATTCCATACCCAGGAGCCCCTTTTCCATGGATATTCATGGCCTGGGGGTGCAGGATCCCCTTTTCCATGGATATTTCATACCCCAGGAGCCCCTTTTCCATGGATATTCCACACTCTGGGGGTGCAGGATCCCCTCTTCCATGGATATTCCACACCCTGGGGGTGCAGGATCCCCTCTCCATGGATATTCCACACCCTGGGGGTGCAGGATCCGCTCTCCATGGATATTCCATACCCTGGGGGTTCAGGATCCCCTTTACCATGGATATTCCATACCCCGGGATCCCCTCTTCCATGGATATTCCACACCCTGGGGGTACAGGATCCCCTTTTCTTTGGATATTCCCCGCCCTGGGGGTGCAGGATCCCCTCTCCATGGATATTCCACACTCTGGGGGTGCAGGATCCCCTCTCCATGGATATTCCATACCCCGGGATCCCCTCTCCATGGATATTCCACACTCTGGGGGTGCAGGATCCCCTTTTCCTTGGTTATTCCACACCCTGGGGGTGCAGGATCCCCTCTTCCATGGATATTCCACGCCCTGGGGGTGCAGGATCCCCTTTTCCATGGATATTCCACACCCTGGGGGTGCAGGATCCCCTTTTCCATGGATATTCCACACTCTGGGGGTGCAGTATCCCTTCTCCATGGATATTCCACACCCTGGGGGTGCAGGATCCCCTTTACCATGGATATTCCACACTCTGGGGGTGCAGGATCCCCTCTCCATGGATATTCCACACTCTGGGGGTGCAGGATCCGCTCTCCATGGATATTCCACACCCTGGGGGTGCAGGATCCCCTCTCCATGGATATTCCACGCCCTGGGGGTGCAGGATCCCCTCTTCCATGGATATTCCACACCCTGGGGATGCAGGATCCCCTCTCCATGGATATTCCACACCCTGGGGGTGCAGGATCCCCTTTTCCATGGATATTCCACACCCTGGGGGTGCAGGATCCCCTCTTCCATGGATATTCCACGCCCTGGGGGTGCAGGATCCCCTCTCCATGGATATTCCACGCCCTGGGGGTGCAGTTTGCGGGTCTTTTCTCCCACCCCGAGATTCCCGGAGGAATTCGGATCCTCGGGGCGGGATCAGGGAAGCGGCGCTGCCCGGGCTGTGCTCGGGGGCGGAATCAGCGGCGGGAGCGGGGCGGGAAGAGGAAGGGAAACTCCTGGGGGAGGGACCGAGAGCTCGGGGAGCGCTCCTCGGGAGGGATCCGCTCCCGCTGGATATTGGTGTGGAACGAGAGCGGGGTGCGGGCCGGGAGGATTGGGGTGCGGGGCTGCGGGACTGGGATGCAGGGAAGGATTGGGAAGCAGGGTTGGGGTGCAGGGAAGGATTGGGAAGCAGGATTGGGGTGCAGGGAAGGATTGGGATTCAGGGAAGCAGGGTTGGGGTGCAGGGAAGGATTGGGAAGCAGGATTGGGGTGCAGGGAAGGATTGGGATACAGGATTGGGGTGCAGGGAAGGATTGGGATTCAGGATTAGGGTGCAGGGAAGGATTGGGAAGCAGGGTTGGGGTGCAGGGAAGGATTTGGAGTCAGGATTAGGGTGCAAAGGTGTAGGATTGGGATTCATGATTGGGATGCAGGAAAGGATTGGGATTCGAGGAAGCACGATTGGGGTGCAGAGGTGGGGATTCAGGATTGGGGTGCAGGGAAGGATTGGGATTCAGGATTGGGGTGCAGGGCTCTCCAACCCCTCCATGCTCCAGTGCTGCCACCCCTCAATTTAAGGACAAAAATGGGGTTTGATTGATTCGGTGGGGGGCTCACCCAAGCCCCCGTGTCCCAACACCCGGATCCCTTGGGGACATCACGGGGTGACCCGTGCGGTTGGCAGGGACACGTGGCAGGGACAAACAGAGCCTGGGGCGGGCACAGGGGGTGCCAGGGCACTGCCAGCCCCGTGTCACCCCCGGGTCTCGGTGTCCATACCGGTGTCCCCGGAGGTGTCGCGGGGCTGGCAGCAGCGGCAGCAGCACGGGTGGCACCTGGCTGGCTGGCAGCGTCCCCAAGGCGGCAGTGACGTCCCCGGGGGCCGTGCTGAGCCGGCCTCTCCCTGCCTTGCAGCGGATCCCGCAGCTCCCGGCGCCCTCGGCCAGGATGTTCCACCCACAGGGCTGCAGGAGGAGCTTCCCCAGGGAGGTACGTGCGCCTGGGAGGAGGGATCTCCTGGGAAAGCTCTCTTGGGGATCTTCCGGGGCTCTCCCGGGACTCTCCTGGGTTGGGGCTCCCCTGCGTTGGAGCTCTCCTGGTTTGGGGCTCTCCTGGAGCTCTCCTGGGTTGGGGCTCTCCTGGAGCTTTCCTGGGGCTCTCCTGGGTTGAGGCTCTCCTGGAGCTGGATTGGGGCTCCCTTGGGTTGGAGCTCTCCTGGGTTGGGGCTTTCCTGGAGCTTTCCTGGGTTGAGGATCTCCTGGAGCTCCCCTGGGTTGGAGCTCCCCTGGGTTGGAGCTCTCCTGGAGCTCCCCTGGGTTGGAGCTCTCCTGGGTTGGGGTTGTCCTGGAGCTTTCCTGAAGCTCTCCTGGGTTGAGGCTCTCCTAGAGCTCTTCTGCGGCTCTCCTGGGGCTCCCCTGGGCTGGGGCTCTCCTGGGTTGGAGCTCTCCTAAAGCTCTCCTGGGTTGGGGCTCTCTTGGAGCTCTCCTGGGTTGGGGCTCTCCTGGAGCTGGGTTGGAGCTCTCCTGGGTTGGAGCTCCCCTGGGTTGGAGCTCTCCTGGGTTGGGGTTGTCCTGGAGATTTCCTGAAGCTCCCCTGGGTTGGAGCTCTCCTGGAGCTCTTCTGCTGCTCCCCTGTAGCTCTCCTGGGGCTCCCCTGGGTTGGGGTGGGAGCCCAGCATCGCCCTGGAGCCACCCTGGGTTCCCCCTGCCCAATCTCCACCCCTGGGGATGCTGAGGAGCCAGGAGAACACCAGGCTGGGGAGGAGCCCTGGATGATGTGGGCTCTCCCAGGGCTCCCCATCCCTGCCTGCTCCTGGGGCTCTCAGGGCTCTGATCTCTCCCCAGCCTGCTCCATGGTGGGATGGACCGTGGCCGTGTCCCCCTGATGGCCCTCAGGCCGCCTGGGACAAGCCACCATGGGATGAACCACCCTGGGACAAGCCACCACGGGATGGGCCACCACGGGATGAACCACCCTGGGACAAGCCACCATGGGACAAGCCACCACGGGACGGGCCACCACGGGATGGGCCACCATGGCATGAACCACCACGGGATGGGCCACCATGGCATGAACCACCATGGGATGAACCACCCTGGGACAAGCCACCATGGGACAAGCCACCACGGGACAAGCCACCACGGGACGGGCCACCACGGGATGGGCCACCACGGGACGGACCACCACGGGACGGGCCACCACGGGATGGGCCACCATGGCATGAACCACCACGGGACGGGCCACCACGGGATGAACCACCATGGGATGAACCACCCTGGAATGGGCCACCATGGGAGCAGCAGCCCAGGGGACGCCGGTGCAGGAGGGGCCTGGTAAGGGACAGAACCGGGGGGAGATGTCCCAAGGATGGTGACACTTTGTCAGGGAGACCCGGCCAAGTCACCAAATGCCATCCCCAAAACCATTCTGGACATGTCTGCATCCACTCGTGGTCCCCCAAACACAGACAGGAGTTTGGGGCTTTCTAAATTCCCAAAAGGAGTCTGGAAATGTTGGGATCCAGCAGAAATCTAAAGGATTTCACAGGTGCACCCCCCACCCCAGGATTAAGAATGGCAAAATAAATATATTTACACGGGTATATGTAATATACCTATGTAAATGTATTTATATATATATATGTATTTATATATATATACCTAAATATAAAAATAAATTTATATATATATACCTATATTAAAATTTTTTTAATATATATAGGTGTATATATATACATGTATATATATGTACATATATATACATATATATATGTACATATATATATATACATATATATACACATATATATGTATATACATATATATATATAGGTGTGTGTATATATATATATATATATATGTATATATATATATATATATACACACACACACATATATATATACACCTATATATAAAAACAAATCATTTATTTCTTTCCATGGATGGCCAGGACCTCCACCTGGCCATCCATGGAAATAAATAAATTATTTATTTTTATTTATTAAAAATTTATTTTTATTATAAAATATATTTTATTATAAAAATATTATACAATATTTTATTATAAAAATATTGTTATTTAATTTTTTTTATTTATTATCACTAATCTGCAGTGCAGTGGGGATTGGTGTTATGAATGAGGTCCTGTACGTCTAATTTATTAAACCACAAAATCAGAACTTAGCAGCAGTTTTAATTGAGCAGCAATTTTATATAAAATTAATACAACCAAGTAAGCATGTACAGAGTGAATTTGGCAGTGATTTCAAGGCTGATTCCTTAATTATGCCAAGGTCTGTTCTATTTTGGGATGTTACTTATCTCAAACTACATCCTGTATCCTATTTTCTCATGAACATCTGAAAACATCTGTTTTGTGGCACTAATTACATGTCCTTTTCCTCTGGTACTTTTGATGCCGAATTTTGCCCCAAAAGGCGAGAATAACTGCCTAAGAGACTCAGCTTGAGTCAAATAGGCAGGAGGTATTTTATTGCGACGCGTCGGAGAAATCACAAAAGGGATTTCTCAGTATCCCGTAACAAAGCAGGCCTTTTATACAGTTTTGGGTGCAGGGTTACATCATATCACATACATAATCATGTCTTTTCATGCATATTCATGAGGGGCGTGGTGTAGGCGGAGCGTGGGCGGAGACTTCTCTTTTGAGGATCATCTTGGTGGTCGTTCCAAAGAATTTTCATAGATGGTATTTCCATAGGTGGTACTATATTTTGTTAGTGATAGGTTAAGCATGTATGTTCTAACAAAAGCAGTCAGACAGTTCTTATTTTAAACACTTTTCACTTGGCGTTTCAACTTGCATATTGGTTTGCCTGGCATTTATATGCAAAAGATAAACATTGAAGTGTCAGACTTTGTATTTCCTTACGAGAAGTTGAGAAAAGAAAAATGCTGCAAAGTTAAAAACAATTAATTTTTCTGAGGTTTTCTACTGCTTTTACTGTTCTCACACTTGAAGTAAAGCAGAACTGGAAAATACCATCTTTAGGGGAAGTTATATATGATAAACTTTTAAATACAGCAGAAATAAAAAGAAAAAATGCATCTGAAAATTACAGTAAAAGCATAGGTCTGCCAAGAGGCTTTCTGAGCAGTACTATTTTTTGTGGTCACACTACAGTTAAGGCTAAGTAGATCATTCCATCAGAAATTGATATTGGGTTGTTTATAAACTTTTTTATGATATTTTGTGAAGATTGACATTTCTGATGATATATCTATCCTAAATATATATCTTGGTCGTTCCGGTTGCCTTCATCGTGGGCAGGGGTCTCCTGATGAGTCTTCCTCCTTAAACTTTGAACTCCTATCCTAATATGGCCAATTCCCGGTGTACTTGGCTTGGTCCCCATGGCTTGGCAAGGCTCTTGGGGTCAGTTTGACATTGTTGGCTCCGAACATGCTCAGCTCATCAATTCCCCTATCCCTATCTCTCTTTCTTGTCATTATGTTCCACGCTTTAGCCGATTTATTGCTCTATGTGTTTCTTAAATGCTATGCTTTCTTTAAATGCTTCACATTCCATGTTTTAACTCATTGTTTCTTGAAGGTTATCTGTTTTGGGGCTTCACTTTTTAACTAATATTTTCTAAAATATCAAGATATTTACAATTACAACAGATTTTTATTATTTATTATATATGATATTGTATAATACATGTTATATATAATATATAATGTATAATGTATAATATACAATATATAATATATATAATGTATTATATATTATATAATATATTATACATTATATATAATATTTATAATATATTATATATTATACATTATATATTACTATACTATAGTATATAGTACATAATATATATAGTATATAGCATATAGTATATAGTATATAGTATACAGTATATAGTATATAGTATATTGTATATAATATATACTATATTATATATATATATATATATATATATATATTTACAAATACAATATGTTTACAATTGTTAGCCCGAATCACATTCATTTATCACAATGGTTACACCAGGGCACTGCTAATTAAATCAATATTTTCAAAATTAATTAGCAATTACAGTTCAGATTGTGTTGCGCAGCCGGACCCACACAAATCTCTTTGGCTCACTCCAGGAGTGACCCCGAAGGGCTCCATAAACGAATCCACACTCACTCCATGGAAATTCCCCTGTGGAGCCCCAAACTGCCTTTCCAATCAGCATTTTGCCACCTATGTACCTTGCTACTGCACAAGAACATAATTTTGTTTTCAGTGGTACTTATAGGGCATTATTGATCAAAATGCTTAGGCAGCGCCACAAACTGAAAATCAATCCTACACAGTCCTATCCCATCCCACGGTTAGCTACTGACGCGACCCCTAAATTTGGAGCCACATCCCACATCACCGGCGGGTGGTCTCACGTTATGATTCAAGGGGGTTCGCCCCATCCACATTCTGGAATTGCTGATGGTGCTGTGCGCCAGGTTACTCATTAATCCCGAAAGCAATCCTGGTGGATTCTTCTGTTGGAAGTTTGGTAAGCAGGGCAAACAGGAAAGAGAGATAGGGATAGGGGAATTGATGAGCTGAGCATGTTCAGAGCCAACAGTGTCAAACTGACCCTAAGAGCCTTGCCAAGCCATGGGGACCAAGCCAAGCACACCGGGAATTGGCCATATTAGGATGGGAGTTCAAAGTTTAAGGAGGGAGACTCATCAGGAGACCCCCGCCCACGATGAAGGCACCGGAACGACCACCAAGATGATCCTCAAAAGAGATGTCCCCGCCCACGCTCCGCCTACACCACGCCCCTTATGAATATGCATGCAAAGACATGATTACGTATGCGATATGATGTAACCCTGCATCCAAAACTGTATAAAAGGCCTGCTTTGTTACGGGATACTCAGAAATCCCTTTTGTGATTTCTCCGACACGTCGCAATAAAATACCTCCTGCCTATTTGACTCTTAGGTAGTTATTCTCGCCTTTTGGGGCAAAATTCGGCATCACCTGTTCAAAAGTGGAGTTCAGCTTTTGCAGCATGAAATGACGGATGTTGGGGAGTTTGTGGAGCATTTCTCCTTAAAAAAAATCAAATTGCTGCGCTCTGGTTCCTCCCAGGAAACATCTGCCCCTGTTCCCTGCCAGTGCCGTTTGCTCTCGGGGTTTCACATCCTCGTGGGGTTTCATTTTGGGATTTTTGAGTCGCTGCTGCTCTCAGGGCTCTCCAGCACTGCTGGCAGCCTGATCCTCCCCCTCCACTGTTTCTGATTTTAACAGCCAGGTGAAATCTGAGCTGGTTCACCCCTAATTGCATCCTGCTGCTGCAGGGAGGGATTTACCCACAGCCCCCAAAGCAGCGAGCAGGAGAGGCACAAAGAGCTGAGGGTCACAACGGGGAGGGGGAGCAGCAAGAAATCACAAAAATCCCAGTGGGTTTGTGGGGAAAAAATCCCAAAAATCCCAGTGGGCTCATTGGAAAAAAAAATCCCAAAATTCCCATGTTGAGCGTCCTCACCGTGGCCGTTCCCTTTGCAGCCCAGCCCCAGAGCCTTCCCTGGCCCTGGGGACGTCCATTGGAATGAGGAGGAGCAGGACAGGAGGTGGGCACCCCCCGAGTGTCCCCTGCCACCGCCCTGGCGTGACAGAGCAGCCGTGCCAGGAGCTGAGGGTGCCTTTGGAGAGTGCTGGTACCAGGTGAGGGCTGGTGGCACCTGGCCGTGGTGGCACCGCAGTGGTGACAGGGGGCAGGGGACACTCACTGCTCTGGTGACAAGGACAGCGTGTGGGCATCCTGTCCCATTCCTTAATCCCAGTTTTTCCCTGCAGGATCTACCTCCTGACCCCTGGCCTGAGTACCCCAAGGAGGAGCGGTGCCAGCCCTGCCCCCCGTCCGGCCCTGCAGGGTGGGTGACAACGAGTGACACCAGCACGGCTGTCCCTGCCTGTTGGCATCGCACAGAGACCCCTCCCAAGCCAGCCCCCCTCCCCACGCTGGGGCTGGCTGGAGGAATCCCTGAAGAAATCCAAAGAAATTCCCGAAATTCCTGCAGGAATCCAGGGAATTTCCACCAGCACCGCCCGCCCTGGAGCCACCACCCGGCTGGGACACGACGGAGCCGCCCCCGGCAGCTGCTCGTGGTGCCCCGGGCGTGGTGTCCCCGACCCTCCCGAGGTCTGTGCTGCCCCCAGGCCGGCTCCTCGCTGCTCCCCATCCTCTCCCGGGCCAGCCTGAGGAGTTTCCGCCGCTGTTTCCCACCCTGCAGGGCACAAGCCGCGCTCCAAGCCCTCCTGTCCTGCCCCGTCCAGGAGGAGCCAGCCCGGGGCCACGAAGGAGCCGCAGCCCCCGGAGCCTCCCCAGCGCCCGGAGCCGCCCCCGGGGGCTGCAGAGAGGCAGGAGCAGCCGCAGGTGAGGGGTTTTACCTGTCCCACCCCATCCCGCAGCAGGGCTGTGCTCACCCCGAGCCCGGCACGCTGTGCTGGTTCCCTGCAGGATGTGCCAGCGGGGACTGGGGATGTTCTGGAGCCCCCCAGCCCGGCCAGGAGCCCTCTGGAGAGCCCGGCTGCTGATCCAGGTGCTGATCCTGGTGCTGCAGAGCTGCAGGTAGGAGATTTCCCCATCCCAGGGGTGCTCCCAGCCTGGAGCTGCCTGGCTCAGGGCTGTCCGTGGCTGCTGGGGCGTCTCCCTCCTGTCTGATCCAGCCCTTCCCCTCTCCACATCACTTTTTGCCAGGTGTGGAGGTTTTCCAGGCTTTTCGCAGTGTTTCCTGTGGGTTTTAAGTGTCCTGTTCATCCCATCCCATCCCATGGATCCCATCCCATTGATCCCATCCCATTGATCCTACCCCATGGATCCCATCCCATTTCATCTCATCCCATCCCATGGATCCCATAGATCCCATCCCATTGATCCCATCCTATCCCATCCCATTGATCTCATCTCATCCCATCCAATGGATCCTATCCCATGGATCCCATTCCATCCTATCCCATTGATCCCATCCCATCCCACCCCATTGATCCCATCCCATTGATCCCATCTCATCTCATCCCACCCCATGGATCCTATCCCATTGATCCCATCCCATCTCATCTCATCCCATCCCATTGATCCCATCTCATTCCCACCCCATGGATCCCATCCCATCCCATTGATCCCATCCCATCCCATCCCATCCCATCCCATCCCATCCCATCCCATCCCATCCCATCCCATCCCATCCCATCCCATCCCATTGATCTCATCTCATCCCACCCCATGGATCCTATCCCATTGATCCCATCCCATCCCATCCCCTTGATCCCATCCCACCCCATAGATCCCATCCCACCCCATGGATCCCATCCCACCCCATCCCACCCCATTTCCTGTCCCCAGGTGGAGCTGGCAGCTGGGCAGAGCCCCGTGGGCAGCCAGGGTCAGGATCCCTGTGCTCCAGGAGCAGATCCAGCCCCTCCTGAGGAGACCTCCAGGAATCCTGAGATCCAGGAGCACCGTGAGGTACGGGACTGCTGGGGAGGGACACAGGACCAGCTCCAGGCTCCCCAAACCCTCCCCACCAGCAGCACACAGCTTCCCCTGGGGATGGTTTCTATTTTTTTTTCTATTATTTTTTCTCTCTTTTTTTCTATTTTTTTCTGTTTTTTCTATATTTTGTATTATTTTCCCTGTTTTTCTCTATTGTTTTTCCTATTTTCTAGTATTTTTCTAGTATTTTTCTATTTTTTTCTATTATTTTTTCTATTTTTTCTATTTGCTATTCCCACCCTAAAGCACAGCCTGCAGGGAGGCACAGCCCCTTTCCCAAACCCTCTGATCCCCTCACTGTGGATTCCACAATGCCCCTGCACAGTGTGGGAGCAACTAATCCCACTCTGAAATTTAAGACTTTAATTAGTGATAATAAATAAGTATTTATTTATTACTTATGTTATCTATTTATTATTAAATATTGATTATTTAAGGATTTAATTTTTATTATTTATTATTTATTTACTTACTAAATAGGAATTTATTTATTATTATTCATTTAGAAAAAAGTATTGTTCATTATATTACTTATTAAATAAATATTCATTTATAAATAAGCGCATATTTATTTATAAACAAATATATATTTATTCATAAATAACTATTTATTTATAAATAACTATTTATTTATTTATAAATATCTATTTATTTATAAGTAAGTCTATATTTATTTATTTATAAATAAGTATTTTTATTTATTTATAAATAAGTATTTATTTATAAGTAAGTCTATATTTATTTATTTATAAATAAGTATATTTTTATTTATTTATAAATAAGTATTTTTTATTAAATCAGTAAAGCAGCAGTGGCAGTGCTGCAGCCAGAGGCACACACGCACACTTTTCAGTTCTTTGTGCTGCTGCAATTGCAAAACTTCCTCAAATTTCTTGGCACATTCTCAGGGCAAGTTTGCCACAGCTCCACCCTGGGTTGCTGCAGGGTCTGAGGGTCCATCCAGGACCCTCCCCTGGTTTTCTCCTGATGCCACTTGATCCCTGGCATTCTCGTTTTGTTCTCTGCCTCTGCTATCTTGGTTCTGCCTTTTGTTATCTCCCGTGCCAGCCTTGCTTTGTGCACATTTTCAGTTACTCAGCCCACAAAAGCCATTGCAAATTCGCCTTCTGTCTGGAAGCTGTTAGGACTCACCAGCAATTCCCGTTTCTAACAGCAATAATTTCCCGAATTTGGCTGTTTGTGACGCGCAGGTGGAGCCGTGCAGTGTCCCCAAGGCTGGCAGCGGTCACGGGTCCCCTCCCCGGAGCCCGGCAGCCCCTGCAGACCCTGCCAGGAGGGAAATCCTGGGGTGCAGCTGCTGTGGGGCGGCAGAGCTCAGCCCTCCTTCCTGTGCCGCTGGGGAAACTGAGGCACGAGCTGCCCAGGCTGGGGTGAGTTTGGGGCGTGGGGCAGCTCCGTGTCCCCATCCCAATGGGGGACAGCGCTGTCGCCGTGTCCCAGCACAGCCACTCTCTGTCCCTCAGCCTCTGCAGAGCCTTCAGCCTCCTGAGAGCCCTCAGCTTCCTCCAGGACCTGCAGCAGAGCGCAGAGCCCGGCCCAGCCCGGCCTGCACCCCACCAGAGGCCTGCACAGCGCCCCAGAGCCCGCCTGGCGCTGGGGCCACCAACCTGGTACGGGCTCTGCGTGCCCCCCAGTGTCCCCCCGGGCTTGGGGACACTGCCAGGACCCAGGGGGATCCCTGTGGCTGCAGGATGTGGGGTTTGGGGGTGGCTTTGTCTGCAGGCACAGCCCGTGTCGGCCCTGGAAAGCAGCCAGGGCAGGAAGCCGAGGCTCAGGGGTGTGACAACAGTGTCACAGCAGCGTGTGGAGCTGCTGCCAGACCCACAGAGCACGGCCACAGGGTCAGAACCCCAAAAGCAGCACCAAAACACCCCGATTTTAACCCACAAACATCATCCAAACCCCTGCAGGGCACGACCATGGGGACAGCACCCCAAAAGCAGCACCACACAGCCCCTGCTTTTAGCCCACAAACCTACATACATCCTCTGAGCCCATGCAAACCCACAGCAAGCTCCCCAGAACACCAAATTCACCACCCAGCATGGCTCCCAAAGCTCCTCAGGTGAGATCCCCCCATCCTGGAGCAGGCAAAGGGTCAGCACCCCAAAACCAGCCCCAAACCACCTCTATTTTAGCCCACAAACCCACAAATATCATCCAAACCCCTGCAAGCCCCCCAAAACGCCAAATTCACACCCTCACCACTCAGCATGGCTCCCAAAGCTCTTCAGGTGAGATCCCCCCATCCTGGAGCTGCTCCCAGACCTGCAGGGCAGGGTACAGGGTCAGCACCCCAAAACCAGCACCAAACTACCTCGATTTTAGCCCACAAACCCCTGCAAACCCACAGTACCTCCCACTGCACGCTCCCCCAAACACCAAATTCACCATCCAGCATTGTTCCCAAAGCTCCTCAGGTGAGATCCCCCCACCCTGGAGCTGCCCCCAGACCCTCAGGGCAGGGCACAGGGTCAGCACCCCAAAAGCAGCACCAAAATACCCCTATTTTAGCCCACAAACCCCCAAATATCATCCAAACCCCTTAAACCCACAACACAAATCCAGTGTCACACAACAGCGTGACAGCAGAGTGTGAACAACCCTGGAATGGAGCTCTGAGGAAGCCAAGGAGAACCCTCCAGAGCAGCTTAATTACTGCTAATGAGGGAGAGAAGCTGGGGCAAAGAGGGGGAGTGAGGTGGCACCCAAGGGAGGGGTGACAAAGCAGTGACAAACTGTTGGCACGTAATACGAGTGATTAGTAAATTTTGAACTTTATTGTATTAGTGTTAATGAATTGTATGCATATTGTAAAGGCGAGCTCACTATTGGCTAGTTATTTATTAGGTAACTACGCTTACTTTTGTATTTTTGTGGATATTTTATTGAATTTTTTTTTTCGTATTCTTGCTAAAGATGTTCTTTCCTATCTTACTGTTGCACTAAGGGCACAGTGGTTTTGCTTTTTACTGGACGCTGACCACTGACTCTTACACTTGTCTCTTTCAAGCTTAACTAATGGCATTATGTGACCTTTCTCAGCTGGCTAACTGTCTGCAAAGCTCTCCACAACAAACCAGTGGCTCCTTCCACGGGGTGACCACTCCTGGGCTGGTGACTGACCAGTGTGGCTCAGTCCCTTTCTCCTCTGAGCTTTCCTTGGGGTTTTTGTGTCACTGCTGCTCTCAGGGCTCTCCCGATCCTCTCTCCACTGCTGATTTCCACCGTCAGGTGAAATCTGAGCTGATTTCATCCTGCTGCACAAATGGGGGCTCACCCTTTGCCTTTCCCCCTGGCAGGCTGTGTGTGGCCAGCAGCAGCTCAGCTCAGAGCCCCCCTCGCCATTCCCAGCTGGAATCGATTCCCGCTCTGCTGCTGTGCTCAGGAGGAAGGCCAAGATCGAGCTGGTGAGTCCTGGGGGGCACCTGAGGGGCTGGGGGCAGCTCCAGGATGGGGGGATCACACCTGAGGAGCTTTGGGAGCAATGCTGGGGGGGTGAATTTGGTGTTTTGGGGAGCTTGCTGTGGGTTTGCAGGGGTTTAGATTATGTTTGTGGGTTTGTGGGTTAAGATAGGGGTGGTTTGGTGCTGGTTTTGGGGTGCTGAGCCCATGGCCCTGCCCTGAGAGTCTGGGGGCAGCTCCAGGATGGGGGGATCGCACCTGAGGAGCTTTGGGAGCAATGCTGGGGTGTGAATTTGGTGTTTTGGGGAGCTTGCTGTGGGAGGTGCTGTGGGTTTGCAGGGGTTTGTGGGCTAAAATAGGGGTGGTTTGGTGCTGGTTTTGGTGTGCTGACCCTGTGGCCGTGCCCTGAGGGTCTGGGGGCAGCTCCAGGATGGGGAAATCTCACCTGAGGAGCTTTGCGAGCAATGCTGGGTGGTGAAGGTGTGAATTTGGTGTTTTGGGGAGCTTGCTGTGGGTTTGCAGGGGTTTGGATGATGTTTATGGGTTTGTGGGCTAAAATCAGGGTGGTTTGGTGCTGGTTTTGGTGTGCTGACCCTGTGGCCCTGCCCTGCAGGGATTTGCAGGGGTTTGGGTGATATATTTGGGCTAAAAGCAGCCCACAAACCCACAAATATCACCATTTGGTGCTGGTTTTGGGGTGCTGAGCCCATGGCCCTGCCCTGCAGGGGTTTGGATGATATTTGGGGGTTTGTGGGCTAAAATAAGGGTGTTTTGGTGCTGGTTTTGGGGTGCTGACCCTGCGGCCCTGCCTTGCACGAGTTGGCAGGGGTTTGCAGGGCTTTGGTTGATATTTGGGGGTGTTTGGGCTAAAATAGGGGTGTTTTGGTGCTGGTTTGGGGCGCTGACCCCGCGGCCCTGCCCTGCAGGGGTTGGGATGATATTTGTGGGTGTTTGGGCTAAAAGCAGGGTGTTTTGGTGCTGGGTTTGGGGTGCTGACCCCGTGGCCCTGCCCTGCAGGGATTTGCAGGGGTTTGGATGGTATTTGGGGGTGTTTGGGCTAAAATAGGGGTATTTTGATGCTGGTTTTGGGGTGCTGACCCCGTGGCCCTGCCCTGCAACGGTTTGGATGGTATTTGTGGGTGTTTGGGCTAAAATCGGGGTGTTTTGGTGCTGGTTTTGGGGCGCTGACCCCGCGGCCCTGCAGTCGTACCAGCAGTTCAGCCTGAGCGTCGCCGTGGTGGCCACGATGCTGCTGCACCAGGAGCCCTCGATGGAGGCGGCGCTGGGGGTGGCGCTCAGGGCCAACCTGCGCCAGGGCCGCCTGCACCACCTGCAGCAGCTGGAGGAGTTCATCGACAGCCTCGACTCCGTGGGCTCCAGCAGCCTCTGAGGGCTGCCAGCCCCTCCTGCCCTGCGACAGGGCTGGGACAGCGCCCTGGGGTGCTCAGGAGCCCGCGGGAGCAGCTGGGAGGTGTTGGCAGCCCCCGTGGAGAAGGAGGGTGAGCAGGATGTGTTTGGTTTTAGCCCTGCCCAAAGCCCTGGGGGCAGCCAAAAGCGTCACTGGTTTGACTGGAGGGAGGGCAGCAGTGCCTGTCCTCCTTTTCCTGCTGGCCAGGAGCGCGCCCCCAAACCCCAGGGAGTGTTTTTGGGTTTAAATCTGCAAATAAACCGTGTCCTTTTTGCAGCCCCTGCTGTGCCATTGGTGTGTTCCTGCAAGGGAGGGGTCCCACAGGGAACCCCGGCAGTGGCAGAGGGCACAGATCACCCCTGGGGACCTCCCAGCCCTGGTGACAGTGCCAGTGTCACAGTGGGCTGGGAAGGAGCAGGGCAGAGCCTGAGTTCAGATTTCAGCCAGGTTTTATTGGGGTTTGTCACCTGAGACCAGAGCTGTGCCCTGGTCCCCTCCCTGTGGTGGCAGTGGGGACACAGTGCCACCAGGGATGGAAGAGGTGGCAGTGGGGCCCTGGTGACACTGTCACTGTCACAATGGGCTGGGAAGGAACAGGGCAGAGCCCGAGTTCAGATTTCAGCCAGAGTTCAGATTTCAGCCAGATTTTATTGGAGCTTCGTCTCTGGTCCCCTCCCTATGGGGACACGGTGCCACCAGGGATGGAGAGGGGTGGCAGTGGGGCACGGAGCAGCCCGGGGCAGGACACCCCGCGTTCCCCAGCGCTGGGGGGACGCCGGCAGCTGTCCCTGTCCCCACCTGCCGCCTCGAGGGAGGTGCTGGGGCCGGCCCTGCCCCGCTCCCTTCCTGCTTTACCTGTTCCTAATTGCGGGAGAGCCGGGCAGGAATGGCAGGCTCTGCTCTGCTCTGCTCTGCTCTACTCTGCTCTGCGGGGGCAGCGACCCCAGCAGCTTCTCCCACCAACCTCGGGCACCTCCAGGATGTGGCTGGAGCGCGTTGATGCCCTGGCAGGAGCTGGCAGTGCCCGCTGTCAGCACACGCTGCAGTGCTTGGCCGTCCTGCCCCTGCCCCTCTGCACGGGCTCCCTGCCCGGGGAGTTCATGCCGGGCTTGGGGATGGGCTTCCCGAAAAAGAAACCCTCCTCCTCCGAGTCTGAGTCCGAAGATGAGGAGCAGGTGGGGCACCAGGAGTCCTCCTCCTCCTCCTCCTCCTCCTCTTCCTCTGTGCCGTGCCCTGCCCGGGCGCCGTGTCGGGGACGGGAGGTGCCCGCCTGCAGCTCTGCCGCTCTTCGGGGTTCAGGGGACCCCAAAAGGGCTCTGGGCTCCTTGGGTGGCTCTGGGCCGGGCTGGGGGGCTGCGGGGTGGCTGCCTGCGGGTCCCAGCACCCCTGGGTGCTCCTTGGCAGCGTCGCTGCTCCGCTCGCGTGGGGCTGGGCCGAGATCCTGGCGGCTCCTGAAGGCGGGGTGCACCGGGGGCTGCTCTGAGAGCGCCTCTGCGAGAAAGGGGGAAAGGAGCGGGAGGGAGGGAGGAGAGGCTGAGCCTGCCCGCCCACAGCCCTCCCACAGCCAGGGGTGTCTCGGGCCGGCACCCAGCTGTCACCGTGGGGAGTTGGTCACCAATTCCCACGGTGTGACATTCCCAGCAAAGTCCCCAGAGCCTGGATTTGCTCCCACTCCATGGCAGAGGCTCCTACCATCCCCAAAGTCCCCAAACTCCCCTGGATTTTGTCCCACCCCATGCTGGAGGCTCCTACCATCCCCAAACTCCCCAAAATCTCCTGGATTTGCTCCTACCATCCCCAAATTCCCCTGGATTTGCTCTCACCCATGGCAGTAGGGTTCCACCATCCCCAAACTCCCCAAACTCCCTGGATTTGCTCCTACCACCCCCAAATCCCTGGATTTTGTCCCGCCCCATGCCGGAAGCTCCTACCATCCCCAAACTCCCCAAAATCCTTGGATTTGCTCCCATCCCATGGCAGAGGGTCCTACCATCCCCACATTCCCCAAATTCCCCTGGATTTGCTCCTACCATCCCCAAACTCCCTGGATTTGTTCCCACCCCATGTTGGAGGCTCCTACCATCCTCAAACTCCCCAAAATCCCTGGATTTGCTCCTACCATCCCCAAAATCCCTGGATTTGCTCCCTCCCCATGCTAGAAGCTCCTACCATCCTCAAATTCCCCTGGATTTGCTCCCACCCCATGTCGGAGGCTCCTACCATCCCCAAACTCCCCAAAATCCCCTGGATTTGCTCCCATCCCATGGCAGAGGCTCCTGCCACTCCAAAATCCCTGGATTTGCTCCTGCCCCATGCCGGAGGCTCCTACCATCCCCAAACTCCCTGGATTTGCTCCTACCATCCCCAAAATCCCTGGATTTGCTCCTACCACCCCCAAATCCCTGGATTTGCTCCCACCCCATGCCAGAGGCTCCTACCATCCCCTTGCCCCCTGTCCCTGCCGCTCCCCGCCGCCGAGCTCGGGGCCGCGGGCGCGCACTCGGGGGACGGAGCGGAGGCGATGGCGGAGTCGGAGGAGCCCTCGGAGCCGTCGGAGGCCTCGGAGCTTTCGGAGCCGTCGGAGCCGTCCTGGCCGCGGCCGCAGGGCCCGGAGCAGAAGAGGCGGCCCCGGCGGAGGGCGAGGGGCTGCCCCCGCAGCGGGGCCCGGCAGCGGCTGCAGCACAGGCAGGGCGAGCGGGCGTGCCAGTGCAGCCCCTGGTGCGTGACCCGCTCGCTGTCCGCGCCTGGGGGCAAACACGGGGCAGGGGGAAAGGGACGTCAAAATTAAATTTAAAAAAAAACCAAAAAAAAAAAACCCACAAAAAAAACCCAAAAAAAAACACACACACAAAAAAAAAAAACACCAAAACAAAAAAATCCAAAAAACAAAAAAACCCCAAAAAAAAACCCACAAAAAAAAAAAAAACACTCCCCAAAAAAACCCCAAAACAAAAAAAAACCCAAACCCCCCCCCCAAAAAAAAAAAAAAAAACCAAAACAAAACAAAAAAAAAAAAAAAAAAAACAAAAAAACCCCAACAACTACGAAACAAAACGAAGGAAAAAAAAAACAACAAAAAACAACCAACCAACCAACAAAACGAACAGAAATGAAAAAACCCCAAAAACAAAACAACCCCCCCAAACCCCCCCCAAAAAAAACCAAAAAAAAAACCCAAAAAACAAAACCCCAAAACAAAATAAACACCCTCCAAAAAAACAAACAAACAAAAAAAATACACACAAAAAAATCCTAAAAAAAGCCACAAAAAAACCCCAAACCGAAACAAAATACCAAAAACAAATGCGCCTCCCCAAAAAAAAAAACCAAAAAAAAACCCCAAAAAAATCAAAACAAAAAGCCTACAAAAACCCCCCAAAATAAAGCCCCTAACACCCCAAACCAAAACAAAATAAAAAAAAATCAAAACAACCCCCCACAAAAAAAAAACAAAAAGCAACAACAAAAAAGCCAAAGAAACAAAACAAACAAAAAAAAAAACCATAAAAACCCACCCAAAACCCCTAAAGAAACACAAAAAAAACTGAAAAACCCAAACCAAAACAAAATACCAAAAACAACTGCGCCCCCAAATAACCCCCAAAAAAACCCCAAAAAACCCACAAAAAAACCCCAAAATAAACCCCCAAAACGCAAAACTAAACAAAATAAACAAAAAAAAAAAACCCCAAAACAACCCCCCACAAAAAAAAAGCCAAAAAGCAACAACAAACACCAAAGAAACAAACAAAACAACCCACACAAAACCCCTAATTAAACCCCAAAAAACCCCCAAAACAAAACAAAACAAAAAAAAAAACCCCAAAACAACCGCCCAAAAGAAAACCCGTAAAAACCCAAAACCCCCCAAAAATAAAAAAACATAAATAAATTAAATAAATTTTAAAAACCCCAAACCGAACAAACAACAAAAAACCAAACAAAAAAACCCCCAACCAACACAAAACAAAAAACCAAAACAAAACAAAAAAAACCACCCAAAAGAAAACCTGTAAAAACCCGAAACCCCCCAAAAATAAAAAACATAAATAAATTAAATAAATTTTAAAAACCCCAAACCGAACAAACAAAAAAAACCCAAACAAAAAAACCCCAACCAACAAAAAACAAAAAAAACAAAACAAAGCAAAAAATAACCACCCAAGAGAAAACCCGTAAAAACCCGAAACTCCCCCAAAAATAAAAAACATAAATAAATTAAATAAATTTAAAAAACCCCAAACCGAACAAACAAAAAAAACCAAACAGAAAAACCCTAACCAACAAACAAAAAAAACCCAAAACAAAACAAAAAAAAAACCACCCAAAAGAACACCCATAAAAACCCGAAACCCCCCAAAAATAAAAAACATAAATAAATTAAATAAATTTAAAAAACCCCAAACCGAACAAACAAAAAAAAAACCAAACAGAAAAACCCCAACCAACAAAAAACAAAAAACAAAAATAAACCAAACAAAAAAAACCCCGTAAAAACCCGAAACCCCCCCAAAAATAAAAAGTAGAAATAAATTAAATAAATAAAAAAACCCCAAAACCGAACAAACAAACAAACAAAAAACCAAACAGAAAAACCCCAACCAAAAAAAAAAACAACAAAAAACAAACCACAAAAAAAACCCCAAAAAAACAAAACAAAAAAAAACAAAAAAAAAAAAAAAAAAAAAAAACCACCAAAAAAACCCAAACAAACCAACAAAAAAAAAAAAACCAAACCAAACCAAAAAACCCAAAAAACCCCAAAAAAACCCCAAAATCCACGCTCCAAAGGCCAGGGGAGCCCCGGATTTCGGTGGCCGTACCGATGGGGTCCCCGCAGGCCTGGCACGGCTCGGCGAAGCGGCTCTCGAAGCAGCCCCGGCAGCAGGGCCGCCCGCTGCGCATCACGTAGCGCTGCCCGTGCAGGGGCACATCGCACTCCAGGCAGCAGAAATGCTCCGGGTGCCAGCGCCGGCCCTCGGCCTCGATGCACTCCTCCATGAAGATCAGCTGGAACGGGAACGTGGTGAACAGGTGAGATGTTGATACGGTAATTGATAAGAGAGTTAGGAGGTGTAACGACAAAAACGAAAGGGAGAGGATCCATCCTCCATCCCCCCCTTTCCTGCAAATGTTCAAGGACAGGAAAAAGCAGGAGATAACAGTTGCTAAAAATGCTAAAGTTGGGTCCATTGGAAAATGTTAATGATATGATATTTGTTGCTTTGATGCTTAAATATAATATTATGTTCGATTATACTGGCTTGGTGCGCATGTGTAACCCAAGGGTGAGTTGAAGGACGTCGAGGAAGAGGAGAGGCCTTCATCAAACACGAGCCCCAAAGAGAAAGAGTTATGTGAGCACCAGAACGAGAGGTGGAGCATGCACGGAGGTGTAATGCCAAGAAAGAAAGGGAGAGGATCCATCGCCCCCCCCTCTTTCCTGCAGATGTTCAAGGACAGGAAAAAGCAGGAGATAACAGTTGCTAAAAATGAACAGAAAGAAGGGAAAATCGGGTTGGGTCCCAGGAAAATGTTAATGATATGAGATTTATTGCTTTGATGCTTGAATATAATATTATGTTCGATTATACTGGCTTGGTGCGCATGTGTAACCCAAGGGTGATTTGAAGGACGTCGAGGAAGAGGAGAGGCCTTCATCAAAAACGAGCCCCAAAGAGAAAGAGTTATGTGAGCACCAGAATGAGTGAGCATGCACGAAGGTGTAATGCCAAGAAAGAAAGGGAGAGGATCTATCCTCCATCCCCCCCTTTTCTGCAGATGTTCAAGGACAGGAAAAACCAAGAGATAACAGTTGCTAAAAATTAACAGAAAGAAGGGAAAATCTGGTTGGGTCCCAGGAAAATGTTAATGATATGAGATTTATTGCTTTGATGCTTAAATATAATATTATGTTCGATTATACTGGCTTGGTGCGCATGTGTAACCCAAGGGTGAGTTGAAGGACGTCGAGGAAGAGGAGAGGCCTTCATCAAAAACAAAGAGAAAGAGTTATGCGAGCACCAGAACGAGTGGTGGCGCATGCACAGCAAAGGCGGTGATGAGGGCGGAGGTGGAAGCGTGATGAATCGAAAATGGGAGGAGATGGCACTGCCACATGGCATTTAAGGGGGGAATCTTCACTTGGCAAGCTCGTACTGAGGTGGCACAGGTCCAGAACCCCACAGTTATCTTTGGCTTATGCGCTATTATTGGAACCAAATTACCCTTATTTTTAATACTGACAACTGTTTTCCCGTTGTTCAGTGACTAACGGACCTTAAAGCTTGCTTTCACTTCAATCTCACTTCTAGTTTCCGTATTCTCAAAATCTTTTGCCAGGCAATCCCATTTACAAGGCTTTCCTGTTCCGTGCTGCCCAACGGGCGCCCACCTGGTCGCAGGAGGCGCAGCGGGGTCGGAAGAGCTCGGCATGGTGCCGGCCGCAGTAGATCCTCCCATCCTGCTGGAAGTAGATGAGATCCACCAGCTGCTGCTGGCAGAAGTGGCAGGAGAAGCAGGACGGGTGCCAGAACTGGTCGCCCAGGCGAGACGCCGACACCCCCGGGTCCCCTTTGTTCAGCCTGCGGCCGCACTGCAAGGCAGAGAAGGAGGTGAGGTTTGGGGCAGGGCTTTTGGGGCCAGCTCCCTGCCGGGGGGCGGCAGCTGGAGGGACGGCTCACCTTCCTGCAGGGACAGCCGTGGCAGGGCCCTGGCACGGGGCACGCCAGGCCCTGGCCCAGAGCCTCCTGTCGGCGGCGGGCGCTGAAGGCGCGGAGCTGGCGCCGCTCCTCCTCGGCGAGGCCGGGGCAGTAGCGCTCCTGTGGGGCACGGGGGTCAGGCTGGGCTCTGCTGGGGCACCCCCATGCTATCGCCTCTTCTCTCCAAAAACACTCCCAGCACAATTACAAACACAGCCAAAACCTCCTTCCGAATCAGCCCGATCCCAACAGCAATCTATATCCACCCCGGAGCAGAAAGCGTCACCTCCTTCTGGGAATGAAGGTTCATTATAAACTTCAAAATCCCCATCAGCCTAAAAAGAGACTTCTGCTCCCTTGCCTTCTTCCCCATTGCACTATTTGTATCATGATCTATCCTACATATGGCCTCAGACCCCTACATTACAAAATTTTTTACCTATCTGCTATTCCTCCTCATCGCCATACTCATCCTCATCATCACCAACAACCTATTTGTCCTACTCATTGGCTGAGAAGGAGTCGGAATCACATCCTTCCTTAGGAGTTTAGCCTTTATCTTTTCCAGACATTTATAATCCTGTAATTCTTTAGAGGTAAACTCTAAACTTTAGTGGTAAACTCTAAACTTTAGTGGTAAACTCTAAACTCCACACACAGCGTGAGCTGCTGCTTTCCCATTTTTACACAATTCCTTTCCAGGCCTGGGAATCAAACACCTCACTGGTCAGTCCCTGAGAGATGGGAACAAAACTGAGTTAGGGGAGCAAATTTGGAGTCAATGACTTCATTACCTGAAGCTGTAATTGGAAAATTAACCCCCAATATGCAAATGGCCCAAACTTATAAAAGTGTGAAAACCCCGTGACCCGTGGTCCATTTTTGGGTGGGCTTCAGCTGCATTTAGTGCAGCTGAATAATGAATAAAACTGCTTTTTATTCCCTTAATTCGGCCTGGCCTCTGTTTTTGGGTAATGCCAGCAGCAGGTGGGCCCGGGGAGGGGAGCAGCAGCCCGAGAAGGGGGTCTCACATCGCAGTCCTGGGGGGGCAGCTGCTGCAGGAGCGCTCTGGCGCGGAGCCGCGTCCGGTCGCGGTCAGAGCCCGGCTGGGGCGAGCACGGCGGCACCTTGGGGGAAACAGCGAGTTCAGAGAGGGATTCGAATGCGTTTAAGGGGCTGAAATGTGTGTTTAACCCCAGAAACGGGGTGGGAAGCACCCACCTCGGGGGGCTCCAAGTACTCCTCCAGGGCACAGCCGGAGTCGCTGTCGGACGAGGCCGGGGGGAGACCCCCGGTGGTGCCGCAGGGAGAGGGCTCGTCCTGCTGGGGCCATGCAGGGCTCGGCAGGGACATCAGCTGGGGACACAGAGAGAGACAGAGGGGTCAGACACGGGGCAGGGAGCAGGGATCCATCCCTGGACATGGATCCTGTGTCCCTGTGGCAGCAGGACAAGCAGCTCCTTGTCCCTCAGAGGGACCCTGGGCCATGCAGGGCTCTGCAGGGACATCAGCTGGGGACACAGAGAGAGACAGAGGGGTCAGACACAGGGCAGGGATCCATCCCTGGACACAGAGCCTGTGTCCCTGTGCCAGCTCTTCATCCCTCAGAGGGACCCTGGGCCATGCAGGGCTCGGCAGGGACATCAGCTGGGGACAGCGAGGTGTCAGACACAGGGCAGGGAGCAGGGATCCATCCCTGGACATGGATCCTGTGTCCTTGTGCCAGCTCTTCATCCCTCAGAGTGACCCTGGGCCATGCAGGGCTTGGCAGGGGGACACAGAGAGAGCCACAGGTGTCAGAGTCAGGGCAGGGATCCATCCCTGGACATGGATCCTGTGTCCCTGGGGCAGCTCCTTATCCCTCAGAGGGACCCCTGTGCCATGCAGGGCTCGGCAGGGACATCAGCTGGGGACACAGAGGTGTCAGACACAGGGCAGGGAGCAGGGATCCATCCCTGGACACAGATCCTGTGTCCCTGCCGCAGCAGGACAAGCAGCTCCTTGTCCCTCAGAGGGACCCTGGGCCATGCAGGGCTCGGCAGGGACATCAGCTGGGGACAGAGAGGTGTCAGACACAGGGCAGGGAGCAGGGATCCAGCCCTGGACACAGATCCCGTGTCCCTGTGCCAGCAGGACAAGCAGCTCCTCATCCTTACAGGGACCTGGGGCACGTCCAGCTGGGATGATGCTCCAGGGCACCACGACCTTGAGACCTCCAGCTGAACCACTGCAGGGATCCAAGGGATTTTTGGGGGGCTCCTTTCTTTTTGGGGGTTACAGCAAACCCACACTGATGATACAGGCAGGCACTTGCTGAGCAGGAAGGGATGGGATGGGATGGGATGGGATGGGATGGGATGGGATGGGATGGGATGGGATGGGATGGGATGGGATGGGGATGGGATGGGATGGGATGGGATGGGATGAGGATGAGGATGGGGATGGGATGGGATGGGATGGGATGGGATGGGATGGGATGGGATGGGATGGGGTGGGATGGGATGGGATGGGATGGGATGGGATGGGATGGGATGGGATGGGATGGGATGGGATGGGGATGGGGATGGGATGAGGATGAGGATGAAGCCAGGCAGGTAAGACCCCAAATGCCCAAGCTCTGCTGGAACAGATTTTAGAAAACAGCAACACCCACAGCAGGAGCTTTCCCCCAGCTGCCACGGCTAATCCCAGGTTTAGTGGCCCATCCCTGAGTGGGAGCAGACCGAGGTTGAGCCCAACTCAGTGGAAAATAATTCCCTCCCCTCGGGCTGCCATTGTTCTGCCCAGGGCTGTCCCAGCCCACAGCACAGCCTGGCTCGGGGTCAGGCAGTGAAACCCATCCGGAGCCCTCCCCTCCTCCCCACGTGGGCTCTTTCCATCACGCCGCTTCCTTCCTGCCCCGGCTTCCCAAAACAAAGGCCAGATGCTGATGTGGTGGCTCCTGGGGTTCCCTGGATGCCAGCCCAGAGCCTGACGCCCTCAGCCCACACTTCCTGCCGTGCCATGGGGAGCCAGGGTGGGATGGAGGGGAAAATCACGGGGCTGTGACCAAACACAGCCAGGGGTTCACCCCTGCAACGCCCACCACGGACGGATCAACCCCTCTGGAAAATGTTCCAAGCACAAAACAGTCTCAGGGATGAGCGGTGAGAACCCCCAGACCATGAAATTTTGTTCCTCCTCCACCTCTGCCACCACCAGGATCCATTCCCTGCTCCACACTGGGATGGTGCTGGTGTGTCCCCCCTGCCAGGGACAGCCCAGTGTCCCCAGTGCTCCCACAAACAGCACCTGGGGCTGCCGGGCTGTGGCAGGGGCAGCTCCGGGGCTGGCAGCAGGTGGCATCAGCTCCGGTTTCCCTGCCCTGCTGCCGGGTCAATGATTAACACATCGCCTAATCAGCGAGATTAAACAAAAGCGCTGCTGGCTTTTTCCTGCCGTTTGGGGTCTGGAAGCCTGGGGGGATGCAGGGCTGGTTGTAGGGTGTTGTTCAAAGCTGTGCTTTGGGATAGGGATGAAATAATCCGGTTTGACTGGGTGTTTGCTGCCCAAAAAGAGCCCCTGCCTTGCTGGCTGGGCCAGGGAGACCCTGGGGTGCTGAGTGGGGACCCTCGTGTCCAGCCCAGCTCTGCTGCTGCCTGCTTTGGGAAATGTCCCCATTTCTCCCTCCCGTGGGATGTGGGGGCACTCCCAGGCCGAGCTCATTAAGCCTCCAAGCTGCATTTGTGTAATCTCTTGGAACTTTGCTGTTAATTGGACCCCTGCGATGCCCGGGGCACTCGGGGGGGGGGGTTGGCAGTGCCAGCCTGGCCCCATTCCCGAGGGGTGGCAGCGCCAGCCTGGCCCCATTCCCGAGAGCCACAGGGACCCCATGGCAGGGCCACCAGCACGGTGGGGCGACACCGGCGTGGGGAGGGCGGCTTGGGCAGGGCGGGGATGCGCCGGAGAGCGCGGCCCAGCCCGGTTTGATGTGATTACCCCGGCTGGCAGCCGTCTGGGCTGGAAACAAGTCCCTGTAATTAGCCCCAGACGGTGACAGAGGTACGCGCCTCCCATGCTAAAGAGCCAGGCAGCCCCAACAGGTCCGGCTCCTCCGCTGCCCTGCCCTGTCCCCTCTTCCTTCCTGCCCTCCCTCGCTGCCTGCGGGCTCTGCCCTGCCCTGCCCTGCCCTGCCCAGGGATGCGGGGATGCTCCCAGCCTGCAGGAGGTGGCACCGCGGTGGCACTTTGGGGCAGCTCCTGTCCCTGCCAGCGAGTCCCCGAGAGGGGACGTGCGACAGAGCCGTCGGGCAGGCTGGGTGGCACCTGGCTGTCATTTGCCTTGGCTGCAAACCCTCCCTGCTGCCCGTGGGAGCTGCTCCGGATGCGTTTGCCCGAGCTCCTCTCTCGCTCTCCCCAAAGCATCGGAAGCCGTCGCGGCTCCCTGGGCGCAAGAGGCTGAAATTCCTGGGAATGTTAATCGGCTTTGGCTCGGCGGGAGCAGCCCCCGTCTCCAGCTGGCTGTGGGAGCCCGTGCGGGCTCTGCTGCCAAGGTCACACATTAACTTGGAGCTCGGCCGCGCCAGCCTGCTCGGAATTCAGCACGGGCTCCGCGTTCCCAGCCCGCGCAGGGAGCTGCATCCCATCCCCGCCTCAGCTTTGCTTCCGCAGAGTCCCCAGGGAGACACAACAACTCCTAAAAGCCCCTCAAAGCAGCGCTGGAAGCTCCCAGGGGCACGGATCCACGCTGGCCTCACCCACGGGAAAAGCTGTTTGTGCTTGAGCTGCCATCAACACAGCTGCAGGAACAGAGATGCAGAGGAATAAAATGCCGAGAAATAAAGATGCAGAGAAATAAAGATGCAGAGAATAAAGGTGCAGAGAAATAAAGGTGCAGAGAATAAAGGTGCAGAGAAATAAAGGTGCAGAGAAATAAAAGTGCAGAGGAATAAAGGTACAGAGAATAAAGATGCAGAGAAATAAAGGTGCAGAGAATAAAGATGCAGAGGAATAAAGGTTTGGAGAAATAAAGGTGCAGAGAATAAAGGTGTAGAGAAATAAAGATGCAGAGAAATAAAATGCAGAGAAATAAGGATGCAGAGCAACAAAGATTCACAACAACAAAGATGCAGAGCAAAAAGATGCAGAGAAATAAAGATGCATAACAACGAAGATGCAGAGCAAAAAGATGCAGAGAAATAAAGATGCATAACAACAAAGATGCAGAGCAATAAAGATGCATCTTTTGGGGTGAGATAAGCTGAGGTCTGGCAGGGAGAGCAGGAGCAGCCAGTCCTGCCCGACCTGGAGCCGGTCCCACCGAGGGGCCCACGGTGCCTTTTTGGAGCTGGGGTGGCACCAGCTGGAGCAGCCCTTGGTGCCACTGCTGGGCACAGCAGAGTCGTGGCCCCCGCTTTAAAAACGCCTTTGCAGCCTCCCAAATGATGAGGGAGGGTCTCAGCATCTGCTCTGCCACACAGCACGGTGTCACCAGAGGGGACCGTGGCCTGTTGGCTCACCAGGGATGTGCCAGCTCTGCCAAAGGCTTTTCCTGCGTTTTCCCGCAGGAGCAGTAATCCATTAACCCATTAACCCATTAACCCACCCTGGCTCGCCCATTCGTGCACCCGCAGGTACGGACCGAGACCCCCGCCCCTCCTCTCCCTGAGGCCACCGGGATGGAGATTCGCGACCCCTCCTCTTTGGTGGCCACCAGAACGGAGCCCCCCACCCCTCCCAGTGGCCACCAGGCTTCACCCCGGCAGGTCCAAGGGTTCCAGCTCCATCCCCAATCCCGACTGATCCCAGCAGGGATGGTGGCACCAGCGCTGCCCGCGCACCTGGCAGAGCCTGGCACGATGGGACGCGCGTCACCTCCTGCTCTCAGGGGACAATTCCCGAAAACAAAGACAGCGATGTTATCTCCTCCCAGAAAATCTCGGAACAGCCCAAATCCCCCTGCTCTGCCTCATCCCCTTCCCCTCGCAGAACCCTCCCGCTGCCCCCCGCTCTTAATCCCCGTCTCCCCCAGCTCCATCTCCCCTCGGAGCGGGCAGAGCCGAGCCCGGGATTCCCTCCCAGCCCCACGTACCTGCCTTATCCCGGGATTCCGGGATTCCCTCCCATCCCCACGTACCTGCCCTGTCCCGGGATTCCCTCCCAGCCCCACGTACCTGCCCTGTCCCGGGATTTCGGGATTCCCTCCCAGCCCCACGTACCTGCCCTGTCCCGGGATTTCGGGATTCCCTCCCAGCCCCACGTACCTGCCTTATCCCGGGATTTCGGGATTCCCTCCCAGCCCCACGTACCTGCCCTGTCCCGGGATTCCCTCCCAGCCCCACGTACCTGCCCTGTCTCGGCGCTCCGGGCCGCGCTCGCCGCCGCTCCGGGCTCGGCCGCCCGCTCCAGCCCCGCCGTCCCGCCCTGCTCCGGAGCACGCCAGGGAATGGAGCCCGGGCTGCGAAAACTCCGCAAAGCGAAAGGAAAACATCCAAGCTCAGCCGGGGAAACACTTTTTTTCTGGTTTTTTCTCCTTTCTTTCCTCTCTCTCTATTTTTTTCCCCCCCTGCCTGCCCAGGCACTGGCTCCGCGGCTGCCGGGGTCCTAATTAGAGGCTTTTTAGCCTAAACCTCGGGAGGCAGCCAATGGCTGGAATTCCAGGGCAGGCAGGGAGGGGAAAGGGGGGGGGACATTAACCCTACAGGGGAAGGAGCTGCCGATGACATCTGGCTCGCTCCTACCTCTCATTTTCCGAGCGCCCGCGCCCTTCCCTCCATCTGCGGCTCGGTTCACCCCGGGTTGCCGTTTGATGGCTTTTTATGATCCCGCGCGGTGATTTATTTCCCTGCCGAGATCACAAAGAGTTGAAGCTTCATGAAAGAGGGGGAAGTGTCATTACACCCCAATTTAGAGGTGGAGAAACCTTGGCTGGGCTCTCACAAAGGAGTTAGCCAGCGGCAAGTCAGGATGTCCCAGTTTCCACAAGCCCTGCACACCTGACGAGGCTCCTCCAGACTGCTGCAATTCCACCCAGGCAGGAGCCAGGGGAAAAACTGATCAGAGCACAGCGTCCTGCTGGTGTTCCCGTGCATTTCTCACCGCGCTGTAAGATTTTCCTGCCCGCTGATGTGGTTTTGGGGGTGAGAACTGACACAGCATCCCCCAAAACCCCTCCAATTCCGCAGGGACCAGGCTGGATCTCTGCCACCTGCGTGGTCCTGGGAGCTGGGGCTGCTTTGGGGAGCCCTGAGGGGTGCAGATGGCTGGTGTTGGTGCTGGGATCAGGGCTGGGAGCGCAGCCAGAGCTCACGGGGGTGGCGGTTTGGCACAGGAGGTGCCAGGCTCCGTGACAGTGCCCGTGGCACTGCTGGGCGAGGCCGTGCAGGGCGGCGCTGGGCACGGCTCGTGGTGCTGCTTTGTGGAAGTGGTTTCCCCATCCCAAGGTCAGGTTGGATGGGGTTTGTGATGCTTTCTTAGGATTTTAGCTTTTCTCTTTTCCATACATTTATAATCCTGTGATTCTTAAGTGCACAACTCTAAACTCCACACACAGAGTCAGCTGCTGCTTTCCCATTTTGACACAATTCCTCTCCAGGCCTGGGAATCAACAGCACCTCAGGCCCTGAGAGATGGCAACAAAACTGATTTATTTAGGGGGAGCAAACTTGAGGTCAATGACTTCATGACCTGAAGCTGTAATTGGAATATTAACCCCCAATATGCAAATGAACCAAACTTATAAAAGTGTGAAAACCCCGTGACCCGTGGTCCATTTTTGGGTGGGCTTCATCTGCCCTAAATGCACCTGAAGGCCCTTCAATAAATAAATAAATAAATAAATAAATAAATAAATAAATAAATAAATAAATCTGCTTTTTATTTTATTTGATCTCTGTTATTAGGTAGCCTGGATAAGGAGCAACCTGGGACAGTGGAAATTGTCCCATTTAAAAAGGGATTTTTAAAGTTCCTTCCAACCCAAACCATTTGAGGATCCTGTGCACAATCCCCTGAGCAGGAGGAGGAGGAGGAGGAGGAGGAGGAGGAAGCACCTCCATGCTGCTCTCCTCCCCTCTGCAGGGTCCCTGTGAGGTCCCCAATGTCCCCACGCTGTCGTTCTGCTCCCTGCACCTTTATCTCGGCCCCGTTGCTGTTGGACTTTGTCCCCGCGGGTGGTGGCAGAGCCCCCCCCCGTCCCCTGCTGCCCCCACGCTCCTCCATCCGTCCCCAGGGAGGAAAAATTCCCGGGCAAAGTCCTCCCTGGGCACGGCGAGGGGGACAGAGGGGTCACCGGGGCTCTCCTGTGTCCCCTCGAAGGGCAGGACACGGCTCGGTGGCTCCGTGTGGCCGCAGTGTCCCCAAAGAGGGCGGGACACGCTTGGTGGCGCTGCCATGAGGAGCTGGCAGCTCCCCCGATGGCCCTCTAGAGTCTCTGTCTGCTCCAGACACCCCAAATCCCCCTCCAGGGACCCCCGAGGGCATCCTTCCATCCCAGAGCCCCCCAAATCCCCCTCCAGTGATCCCCCTCCAGCAACCCCCAAACCCAGACCCCCAAATCCTCCTGTGATGCCCCTCTCCTTCCCCAGACCCCCAAGCCCTCTCACTGACCCCAAAATCCTCCACTGACCCCCCCAAACCCTCCCCAGACCCCCAAAACCTTTCCACTGACCCTCCTCAGATCCTCTCCTTCCCCAGACCCCCAAGCCCTCTCACTGACCTCAAAATCCCCTTTTTCCCAGACCCCCAAACTCTCTTACTGATCCCCCAAACCCTTTGTGACAACCCCAAACCCTCAACTGACCCCCTAAACCCTCCACTGACCCCCAAACTCTCCCCAGACCCCCAAATCCTCTTCCCCAGACCCCCCCAAGCCTTCCACCGACCCCCAAACACTCCCAGTGACCCCCCAAAACCTTCCCCAGACCCCCAAACCCTCCACTGGCCTTCAAACCCTCTCAGTGACCCCCTCAAACCCTCCCCAGACCCCCAAAACCTTTCCACTGGCCCTCCTCAGATCCTCACCTTCCCCAAACCCCCCAAAATCCTTCCGGGACCCCCCAAACCCGCCCGTCCATCATCTCCACCATGACCACGCCCACAAGACCACGCCCACCCAAGCCACGCCCATCAGGCACCGCCCCCTCGGCGCGGCCGCTCCCCCTGGCGCCCCCTGGCGGCCGCGCGGCGCTGTCGCGGTGTCGCTGCTCCGGCGGGCCCGGCCCGGCCCCGATCGCTCCGGGCCCCACCGGGGACCCCCGGACCCGCCGGGCCGGGCAGGGCCAGGGCCGGGCCGGGGGCCCCGACGCGCTCCGGGCCCCGGGAAAGGCCGGGCCGGGGGCTCCGGGCCGCAGGTCCCGGACGGCGGAGCCGGGAGCGCCTCAGGTACCGAGCAGCGCCCGGAGCGAGCGGGGCCGCGGCATCGCCCCCGTCCCCCTCCCCTCGTGCCCTCCCCGGGCTGCCCCCGCCGCTCCTCGCAGCCAAATCCCCGGGAGCCCCCCGGGACTCGCCCCTTCTTCCTCAGGGCCCTCGTTCCCACGGGCTCTGCAGGCCCGTCCTTCTCCCTCCATCATTTTCCCCATCCCTTCATCCCCTTCCTCATCCCTCCATCCCCTTCCTTCTCCCTTCATACCCTTCCTCATCCCTCCATCCCCTTCCTCTTCCCTCCATCCCCTTCCTCATCCCTTCATCCCCTTCTCTCCGTCCCCTTCCTCCTCCCTCCATCCTTTTCCCCATCCCTGCATCCTTTCCTTGTCTCCCCGTCCCCTTCTCCCTCCCTGCAGCCCCTCCTCAATCCCCCCATCCCTCTCCTCTTTCCCCCATCCCCTTTTTGCCCCTCCTGCCCCCAGAGCTGCCCCCCTGCTCCCTCCTTTTCCCGGCTCTGTCCCTGCGTGTCCTGGAGGGGCTGGTGTGGGTCCAGCTGCTTTTCCACACCTGGTGTCCGTCTGTCCCTTTGCAGGGGGTGTCAGGGAGCCCCCCTGAGCCTTTGGGATTCGGGGAACCTTCTCCAGCTCTGGCTCTGAGGAGGGTGAAGGCACGAGGGGGTTTTGGGAGGATGGGAACAACCTGGGAATTTGGGAGAGGCTGCTCCAGGCAGGGCTGAGGAGGGTTTGGGTTGGGATGTGGGTGTCTGGATGGGGCTGGTGGCCTTAGAAAGGACCCTGTCCTGCTGTGGGGACACTGCTGGGCTCTTGGGGTGGTTTTAGGGCCTGGCTGGGCTCTGAACTGGCAAACAGGGCTGGGGAGGAGAGCTGGAAGTGCAGAGCAGGAGCCTGGGGAGTTGGGAATCTCTGTGGAAGGGATGCTGCTGAAATATTCACCTGCGAGGAGCAGGGGGAAGCACCCAGGGAGTGCTCAGGGAGCTCCTGCTGGCTTTTTGGTTCATTTGTTCTGTTTTCAGTGTAAAAACTGCCCTTGGTAAGCCACAGCACTTCAGGCTGACCCCTCACAGATGGGGTGGAGGGAGAGGAGTGAGGAAAGAGGAGAAAAGGCAGAATGTTTTCTCCTTGCTGTTATTCCTGAGGGAATTGCTGGGGTGGGAATGGGAGAGCCCAGGCAGAGAGGAGCCAGCCCCCAGCGCCCAGATGAGCTGGAGCAGGATCTGTGCTAAATTCCTCTGAGGGAATAAATAAATAAATCCCTCAGCTGGCTGGAGCAGGGTGTGGGGTGGCACAGGGGAAGGGCTGGTGCTGCTCTAGGGCTGGCAGGTGTGTGCAGGAGGGCACCTGGCACCGCCTTTGTTTGTTCTCAGCTCGCACAGAAAGAAACTTTTCCTTCTCTCCTGGGCACTTGGCAGGGTGTGGGGCACGGTGGGGAATTCTGCAAGGGCCGAGAGGTGCAGTGGGAGGTGATTTATGGAGCTGGTTTTGGTGTGTAGAAATGGAATGGGACCCTTGGGCAGCTCTGCCACTCTGTGAGCTGTGGGTTCATTGGGAGGAGGGGGAGGCAGAGCCTGGCAGAGGGAGAGGCTTGAAATGGAAAGAGATTTCCAATGGAAAGAGATTTCCAATGGAAAGAGATTTCCAATGGGAAGAAGCTCCAATGGAAAGAGGTTCCAATGGAAAGAGGTTCCAATGGAAAGAGGTTCCAATGGAAAGAGATTTCCAATGGAAAGAGATTTCCAATGGAAAGAGGTTCCAATGGAAAGAGATTTCCTATGGAAAGAGGTTTCCAATGGAAAGAGGTTCCAATGGAAAGAGGTTCCCAATGGGAAGAGGTTCCCAATGGAAAGAGGTTCCAATGGAAAGAGATTTCCAATGGAAAGAGGTTCCAATGGAAAGAGGTTCCAATGGAAAGAGATTTCCTATGGAAAGAGGTTTCCAATGGAAAGAGGGTCCCAATGGAAAGAGGGTCCCAATGGAAAGAGGTTCCCAATGGGAAGAGGGTCCCAATGGAAAGAGGTTCCCAAAGGAAAGAGGTTTCCAATGGAAAGAGGTTTCCAATGGAAAAAAGTTTCCAATGAAAGAGGTTTCCAGTAGAAAGAGGTTCCCAGTGGAAAGACATTTACAATGGAAGGAGGTTTCCAATAGAAGGAGGTTCCAAATGGAAAGAGGTTCCCAATTGGAAGGAGATTTCCAATGGGAAGAGGTTTCCAATGAAAAATAAGTTTTCAACGAAAGAGGTTTCCAGTAGAAAGACACTCTCAGTGGAAGGAGGTTCCCAAATGGAAAGGGGTTCCTAATGGAAAAAGGTTTCCAATAGAAAGATATTCCCAATAGATATTCCAATAGAAAGATAAAATGGAAAGAGATTTCCAATGGAAGGAGGTCCCAAATTGCCGTTTCCTGCCCTGGTGCCAGGCTGGGGATCCTGGTGGATCAGGTGGGGACACTGAGCTGCTCTCAGGGCACACCTGGCATCATCCACTGTCACCTGCCCAAGTTTCCATCAGGAATCGCAGAATTTCCCATTTCTCACTACAATTAAAAAAAAAAAAAAATCAACAGAAAAACCTAGGAGTATTTCTCACTGTGAGTGCCAAACACAGGAGTGTTCCTCCCTGCCTGATCCTTGCACTGACCGGGTCAGATATCAGAATTTTTGTGTTTTCTGGGTCAGATATCAGAGTTTTTGTGCTTTCTGTGTTTTTTTTTTCCTTCTCCTCCTCCAGAGCAGAGCAGCTGCTGTTCTCTGACCCTGAAGGACCTTCCCTGCTCTGAAGGCACCTTCACATTCCTCAGCAGCAGCTGCCTCACCACCCCTGGCTGCTCACTTTTATTTCCTTCACCCTGCTAAACCCCACTCCTCTCTAAGATCCCAAAGCCAAGAAATAAAATATCTCTTATTTAAATTTTTTTTAAAAATTATTTTTAGCTGCGTATTTTTCATTGGCCGCGCAGAGTTTTCTGTGTTGATATAAATGTAATTAATTCAACACAAAATGCACCTGCTTTCCCTGGGTTGTCTGAAGGGAAGTTCAGTCACTCTCCCACCCCCTGCTTTTTAATTTTCTCTGCTTTTATCATTGTTTAATTGTGTTCTCCTTGCCAGGTGGAAGATGGGATGTTTTAGGTGAAACCTGCTTGCCATGAAATCCCGAGGGAGATAGAGGGACTGCAGTGGGAACTCCTTCTCACTCCTCCACAACAAATCCAACAACTGCCTGATGGTGAGAATTGGCTTTAATTAACATTTGTGACGTTAATCAAGGAGCAGAGCAAAGAGTTGGAGCTCCAGCCCCGCTGGGACGGGGAGGGCACAGCCGGAGAGGTGGGATTGGGATTTGGGATTTGGGGTTTGGGATTTGGGATTATCTGATTGTGCCGCCTTTTGTGCCCTGTCCCCAGGGATTTCCTCTCTGCCTGGCGTCATGGGGAGCTGCTGCAGCTGTCTGTGCCCAGACAGCATCCCAGACAACCATCCCACCAAATTCAAGGTAAATTTGTGCCCTTCCCACCCCATCAGAGGGTCTGGGACATCTCGGGGGGGAGCAAACTCCTGCGCACCAACATTTGCAAATTCATCACTTCTTGCTTTGGGGTTTTTTTGTTTTATTTTTCCCCCTTTTCCTTAAGAAACTCCCACTGAAAATGTGATTGTGTTTGCTGCTAAACGGCCTGTGCTTGGGAAATGCAAGGAAATGCAAGGAGAGAAAAAGCTTTTATTGCTCAGGGCTGTGCTCCAGACAGGGCAGCTGAGCTGCCAAGGGCTGCCAGCTCCTGCCAGCCACGGATCCCTGCTGGCAGCTGGGGAAAAGGCAGCAGGAAATGGGGGAAATCCGTGGAATTGCAGGAAATGGGGGAAATCCTTGGAATTTTAGTGCCTGGGGCTGCCCAGGAACACCTGGGGGCCCTGTCCAGCTCTGGGTGCTCAGAGCAAGGGGGATGTGGAGGGGCTGGAGGGAAGGGAATGGGGCTGGAGCACCTGGAGAAGGGTCTGGAAAATCCTGAGGGAGCTGGGAAGGGGCTGAGCCTGGAGAAAAGGAGGTTTAGGGGCAATTTGGGATCTCATCCCAGGGAACAGGGACAGGAGGAGAGGGAATATCAGTGATGTTGAGAGACTGAGAGATGGTCACAAAATTATTGTGGACTAAAAATCCAAATTTATCGTGGACTACCTATGCTCATATACTATTTTGGGAAGGTTAGAAATGTTTTATTACAATGATTGGGTTAATCATCACATAAAGAAATTTAGTATTTTACAACATCTCTCGCTTGCAGAGATCTTGGTGTGATTTTCTTATCCAGCAAGTCAGCTTGGCTTAATCTTGCAAGCTTCAAAGCTGGTTGTTCTTGTAAAGGCATCCTGATGATCAAATCTCTTATGGTAACCAGATCCAAAGTGTTGTGTGTGTCCCAAAAAGGGGAGGATTGGGCTGGAAAGCAGCAGGAATTTCCTCATGGAAAGGGTGGTCATGCCTTGGAAGTGCCCAGGGAGTTCCCCACAACTTTCCCAATCATTGTTCTTGGGAAAGGCTGTTGAGAAGATCAGAAAAAAGAATGAAAAACAATTCTGATGTTAACCTGTTACTGTGAACACGCGGAGTGAGTTATGGAGATGACAAAAGGGTGGTTTGTTAATTAACCAAGGTTAATTTGTTAATGAGCACTGGTGTCCCTGCAGGTGACCAACGTGGACGACGAGGGGCACGAGCTGGGCTCGGGGGTGATGGAGCTGACGCGGCGGGAGCTGATCCTGCACTCGCACAAGCGCGACGCCGTGCGGTGGCCGTACCTGAGCCTGCGGCGCTACGGCTTCGACTCCAACCTGTTCTCCTTCGAGAGCGGCCGCCGCTGCCACACCGGCCAGGGTCAGTGCTGGGGAGCTCCCTGGGACAGGGACAGGGACAGGGACAGGGACAGGGACAGGGACAGGAGCAGAGCAGGAACAGGGGCTGGGACAGGGGGCTCCTACTCCAACCTGTTCTCCTTCGAGAGCGGCCGCCGCTGCCACACCGGCCAGGGTCAGTGCTGGGGGCTCCCTGGGACAGGGACAGGGACAGGGACAGGGACAGGGACAGGGACAGGGACAGGGATGGGGCAGGGGCTGAGACAGGGGAGCTCCCTGGGGACAGGGACAGGGCAGGGACAGGGACAGGGACAGGGACAGGGTGGCTTCAACTCCAACCTGTTCTCCTTCGAGAGCGGCCGCCGCTGCCACACCGGCCAGGGTCAGTGCTGGGACAGGGCACGGACAGGGACAGGGCAGGGACAGGGACAGGGACAGGGACAGGGACAGGGACAGGGCAGGGACAGGGACAGGGCAGGGACAGGGACAGGGCAGGGACAGGAGCAGAGCAGGAACAGGGGCTGGGACAGGGGGCTCCTACTCCAACCTGTTCTCCTTCGAGAGCGGCCGCCGCTGCCACACCGGCCAGGGTCAGTGCTGGGACAGGGCACGGACAGGGACAGGGCCTGGGGGCTCCCTGGGGACAGGGCAGGGACAGGGACAGGGCAGCGACAGGGACAGGACCTGGGGGCTCCCTGGGGACAGGGACAGTGCCTGGGGCAGTGCCTGGGACAGGGCAGGGACAGGGACAGGGCAGGGACTGGGGCTGGAACAGGGACAGGGGCTGGGACAGGGGCAGGGGCTGGGGGACTCCCTGGGGACAGGGATAGGGCAGGGACAGGGACAGGGGCAGGGGCTGGGACAGGGGGGCTTCAACTCCAACCTGTTCTCCTTCGAGAGCGGCCGCCGCTGCCACACCGGCCAGGGTCAGTGCTGGGGGCTCCCTGGGACAGGGACAGGGACAGGGACAGGGCAGTGACAGGGACAGGACCTGGGGGCTCCCTGGGGACAGGGACAGGGCAGGGACAGGGCCTGGGGGCTCCCTGGGGACAGGGACAGTGCCTGGGGCAGTGCCTGGGACAGGGACAGGGCAGGGACAGGGGCAGGGGCTGGGACAGGGGGGCTCCAACTCCAACCTGTTCTCCTTCGAGAGCGGCCGCCGCTGCCACACTGGCCAGGGTCAGTGCTGGGGAGCTCCTTGGGGACAGGGACAGGGCAGGGACAGGGACAGGGACAGGGACAGGGACGAGGGCTGGGACAGGGACAGGGGCTGGGACAGGGACAGGGGCTGGGACAGGGACAGGGACAAGGGCTGGAACAGGGACAGGGACAGGGACAGGGACAGGGCAGGGACAGGGACAGGGCAGTGCCTTGGGACAGGGACAGGGGAAGTGGCAGTGCCTGGCCAGGGTCAGTGCTCAGGCCAGGGGCAGGGCCTGGGGGCTCCCTGAGAGCAGCAATGCTGAGATTTCTCTCCCCTCGATGCCTAGAGAGGCTGCCTAGACAGAGTTAAAGGAGTAAAGTAGGACTTTGTTAAAACACAGTGACCTCTACTTATTAAAATATAGTGACAGAGCTGCTGGGGAAGGGCTGTCCCTGTCCCTTCACCTTGTCCCCCATCCTGCCTGCCCAAGGTGAATCTTCAAGGATACAGCACAAGAGCCTTGGCTCCTTCCAACATGGACTCAGAGTCGTGAATTTTCACACTTTTATAAGTTTTTCTCCATTTCCCTGTTGGGGTTAATTGTCCAGTTCCAGCTCCAGGTTGTGCAGTCCCATCCTCCCAGTTTGCTCTCCTCAGTTTGCTGGTTCTGTTCAGAGCTCTGATTTTGGAACTCTGTGACAGAAGAGAAGGTTTCCCACCACGTTTCCCTGATGCTGAGGGCATGGAGAGGGAAGTGACTCACCCAGGAGCTGGTGCCAAGTCACAGCAGCACTGGGAATAGTCTGGGAATTGAGGAATCACAGTTTTACACTGGTGCCTCCTGGTTCCTTCACCAGTCTGGCCCTGATGCTTTTTAAAAGACCCAAACATTTCCTTGGCATCTGCATCCCCTGGGAGAGAAGCAAAAGTTGTTTCCTCGTTCTGTTAATGCATTTGTAAACTCCAAAAGGGCGCCCGTGAGTGCTCAGGCTCTGTGTGAGTCTGCACTGGCATCTGCTGCTCTTTAATGTTTATTTCATTGGGTTTTCCTCTCCCAGCAGGGAATTTGTCCTTTGGTTTCTGCTTTGCCTTTTGCAGTGGTGAAAATTTAATCCAGGGATAGAAGTTGTGCCCTCTGCATGGTTTGGTTCTGTTCAGGCCCAGGCAGAGGGGATGAAGCAGAGCTCTCGCATCCTGCAGAGTTTTTATCGGGCAGAAATGAGAGGGGTGATGTGTTTTGTTGAATTTTCTCCCTTCTTTGAAGGATTTTATCCTGCTTATTAATTTGACCTGGAGCCTTCCTTGCTGATGATGCTGCCCACCTGATGCAAGGCAGATCGAGCTGGGTGTTTTTGGTGGAAAATGAGGATGTTTGGGAGCAGCCCTTGTTGCCAGGCTGCTCCTGTTGCCATGGCTGTGCTGTGTGTGTGTGTGCCAGCCTGGGATTGGCTCCTGGGCTGGGCAGCTCCTTCAATCCCAGAGATCTTTAAAAAACATTTTTATTTTATTTTATTTTTATTTTACTTTATATTTTATTTTATTTTATTTTATTTTATTGTATTTCATTTCATTTCATTTCATTTTTTATTTTATTTCATTTTTTATTTTACTTTATATTTTATTTTATTTTTTTATTTTATTTTATCTTATTTTTTATATTTTATTTTATTTCATTTTTATTTTATTTTATTTTATTTTTTATTTTACTTTATATTTTATTTTATTTTATTTTTTATTTTATTTCATTTTATTTTATTTTTTAAAATTTAATTTAATTTAATTTAATTTAATTTATTTATTTATTTATTTATTTTATCTTATTTTTTATATTTTATTTTTTATATTTTATTTTATTTTATTTTATTTATATTTTATTTTATTAATTTTATTTAATTTTTTATTTTATTTTTTATTTTACTTTATATTTTATTTTATTTTATTTTATTTTATTTCATTTCATTTCATTTTTATTTTATTTTATTTCATTTTTATTTTCTTTTTATTTTACTTTATATTTTATTTTATTTGTTTTAATTTATTTTATTTTACATTTCCATCCCTCCCTCCTGTGCACGGGGCCCAGCCCAGCTTTGAGGAGTCACTGCCTGGATTTTCCTTTGGGAAAGGATGGAGGGGGTTCAATGGGAGAGGGGAGCAGCTCCCCTGGCCCCCCACACCTGTGTGGGGTGAGATTCCACTGCACTGAGGGGATTAAAGCCAGCCTGGGCTTGTGGCAGGCTGGGAGTGGAACTGGATGATCTTTAAGGTTTCTCCCAACCCAAACCATTCTGTTTTCCATGATTTCTGCTGTTATTTCCTGAATAATCCACAGGGTTCTTGGTTGTGGCTTGATGGTGCTAAACAACAGCAGAATAAATCAGAATTCATTTAGAAATGGGAACAACACATCTTTTTAAAATTTTTAATTTTTTTTTTAATATTTTAAAATATTTTTAAAGCAGAATAATTCCCTTGCTGTTCTCACCCTCCTCTCTGTCCCTGGCAGGGATTTTTGCCTTCAAGTGCTCCAGAGCAGAGGAGATCTTCAACCTGCTGCAGGACCTGATGCAGTGCAACAGCATCAACGTGGTGGAGGAGCCCATGGTGGTCACCAGGAGCAGCCACCCCTCGGAGGGGGAGCTGGCCCACAGCCCCCAGGGCCCCCCCAGTAAGGGACAGCACAGGGACACAGGGCTGGTGTGGAAAGTCTGCTAAGGAAGGCAGGAACCTGCCTTGAAATGGAGAATTTAAACCCCCTTCCTCCTAATAATTGTAATTTTGAAATTAAGGGGTTCTCAAGGGGAAGATGTGTGATAGGAATAACAGTTATTAGGGAAAAAAAATTAAAAATAAAGTAAAAATGCAGTAATACAAAGCAGCCCTGACAGAATCAAAGCAGGAGCTGGGTGGTGGCACAGTCCCATTCCATGGTGGCAAGGGGACAGCACAGGGACACGGGGCTGGTGTGGAAAGTCTGCTAAGGAAGGCAGGAACCTGCCTTGAAATGGAGAATTTAAACCCCTTCCCTCCGAATAATTGTAATTTTGAAATTAAGGGGTTCTCAAGGGGAGATGTGTGATAGGAATAACAGTTCTTTGTTGGGGAAAAAAATAAAAATAAAATAAATTAATTATAATCCCTCCTGATTATTGCAGTCAAGGGGTTCTCAGGGGAAGATATGGGAGGAGGAATAACAGTTTTTTTAATTAGGGGAAAAATAAAAATAAAATAAAAATGCAGTAATACAAAGCAATCCTGACAGTCAGAATGTGGCCTGACACTCTGTAGGTCAGGGTGGTGGCACAGTCCCATTCCTTGGTGGCTCAGCCCTCCTGTGTTCTGCTGGAGCATTGGAATGGCTCAATTCCTGTCTCCATGAGAAATTCTTTAGATTTAAAGGAGGGCCTGGCCCTTCTGTGTGTACTCCAGCCTCCTAGAAAGGCTGGTTTTACCTTCCAGGGTGTCCACAAGAGCCCAGCTCCCTCTGGAAGTGTAATAATTCAATTTTGTACCAATGTCATGCTCCTCTGCCTTGATTCCCTCACAGGTCTGGGCTACACTGGGCTTCCCAATGGATTTCACAGCTTCCCTGGAGAATCCCTGTCCTGCCCTGCAGCCCAGCAGCCCTCAGTGAGCAGCCTGAGACATTCCTCTGTGGGGGAAGACTCTACCCATCCCCTGCTGGGGCCTGACGAGCAGGTAAACCCATCCTCAGCTCTGCTGGCTGCACTTCTGCGTTTCCCTCACCCAAAGCTCAGGGGATCCTCACACCTTGTCACTCTTTTTATTCTCTTCATTTCATTTTGCTCCTGGCGGCTCCTGCTCTTTGAGACTTCACTAGAAGCGGTGTTCTGTCAAAAAAAATCTGAGTTTTGTCCTCAGCTCATTGGTATTTGGGAGGCAGTGACCTGCCAGCTGTCACAAAAACAGCTAAATAAATTCATAAATGAAAGCTAAATGAATTCATAAATTCAGACTTAGAAGGCTTAATTTATTATTTTATGATATATATTATATTAAAACTATACTGAAAGAATAGAAGAAAGGATTTTATTAGAAGGTTAGCTAAGAATTGAAAAAGAATGATAGCAAAGGCTTGTGACTCACTGAGTCTGGACAGCTGGACTGTGATTGGCTATTAATTAGAAATAATTAATATGGACTAATCAAAGATGTACTTGTTGCATTCTACAGCAGTAGATAATTATGGTTTACATTTTGTTTCTGAGGCTTCTCAGGAAAGGATTTTTCATAAAACATGTCTGTGACAGGGAAATTCCTGCAGCTGTCCATCCATGAGGACGCACAGTGAGATTGTGCCGCTGCGCTCTCATCCCAGCCCACAAAACCCAAACCAACTTCTACATTTTACCTCCCAAAACCTCCCCAAAACTTCCAAAATCCTTTCTCCTCTGAGGAATCCCCCTCTCCTGGTGGTTTCTCAGCTGCTTTGCCCTGGCCTGTGCTGTCTCCTCCTTTCACTGTCCCTCTGCTTCTCTCTCCTTGCAGTCCCACACCTACGTCAACACCGGCGAGCCGGAGCCGAGGGGCCGCCACTGTTTGCACCCCCTGCCTGAAGCCCACCCTCCTTTCCCCCCTAGGAACCACAGCTGCTCCCTGGAAGACCGAAACCCCCAGGTCTTCCTGCAGCCAGGGGAGGTGAAATTCGTGCTGGCTCCCACCTCGGGTTACCGCCGGCTGTGCCGGCAGCCCCGGCCATGCCGGCCTCACCTCTGCGCCCCCAACAACAACAACAACGAGTGCCAGCAGGGCTGTCCGTCCCCACAGTGTGTCTATGAGAACCTCAACGGGCTGGTGGTGCCCAGCAGCTCGTCCCTGTGCCGGGCTGGCCGCTCCAAGGCGTCCCGGGAGGACGGCGGCTGCTCCCAGCGCCGCTCGGCGCTGCTGCACTACGAGAACCTGCCGGCGCTGCCGCCGGTGTGGGAGCTGCAGCCGGCCCAGCACAGGGATGAGGACGCCGGCATGGCGCCCACGCCGTCCCCAAACGGCTTCTCTGAGGCTGGAGAGGAGGAGCCCCTGCAGAACCCCGCGGGCTCGGAGCCGCGCCGCGCTTTCCTGCCCAGGCCCCGGCGCAGCCGCCTGCCCAACGTCTTCAGCTTCGACTTCCCCCGGCCCTGCCCGGAGCCGCCGCGGCAGCTCAACTACATCCAGGTGGAGCTGGAGCCCGAGGCCTGCAAGGGACAGCAGGAGCCCAGGGTGGCGGCCCCTGGCAGCCCCGGTGCCCGCCGCACCGACTCCTACGCCGTCATCGACCTCAAGAAGACGGCGGCCATGTCCAGCCTGCAGCGGGCCCTGCCCAGGGACGATGGCACCTCGAGGAAAACTCGCCACAACAGCACTGACCTGCCCCTCTGAGGGCCCCAAGTGCCAGCCCCGTGTCGTGGCTTTGGTCCCTGCCCCTCGTTGTGTCCTGTCCCCCCTGAGTGTGGCTCCCTCTCTCGCCATTGCCATCGCCGGGGCCCAGCGGGGCTCCTGCAGCTGCTGCTCTTGAGGCTCTGTCTGTCTGTCTGTCTGTCCTCCCCTCTCTGTGTGTTGCTCGTTTTTCAAGCCTTGTGGGATGTGTGGTGGTTTTTCAAGCCTTGTGGGATGTGTGGTGGTTTTTCAAGCCTTGTGGGACGTGTGGTGACTCTGAGGGTGGAATGGCGGTGGCACAGCCTGGGCTGGGGCAGGGCACAGGCAGCTGGGCAGTGCCTGGGGCAGTGCTCCCAAAACTGAGCTGCTCCAGGAGCTCTGCGCAAATGGAGCCTGTTCCTCGTGGATTTCACACCTCCAGGAGAGCTCTGTGGTGAGGCCACTCCAGAGCTGGGCTTTGCCTTGTGCTCCCACTGGTGCCTGGAGATGAGGAGTTCACGCCGTGGCCTTTCCCCCCTCAGCTCGCTGCTCGTTCCTGAAGCTTTTTATCCTTCTGTCCCTGTCTCAGATCCAATTTCAATTGGGCAGCTGCAATGAAACCAGGAGGACACAGAGCCATGGGCACACACTGTGATCACAGAAACCTGATTGCCTAAATCCTTAAATTCCCTCCCCTGCTTTAGAAGAGGAGGGAAAGGCCACAACCATGAGGGAGACTGAAAGTTTGGTCTAGAAAACTTCACTTGTGCCATACCCTGCTTTGTTTTTTGTTTTTTTTTTTTTTTACCAGGGTTCTATTTGGCAGCTGCTGAGAAGTGCTGTGGGTTTATTTATTTGTTTACTTATTTATTTATGAGCTGCTCCTTTGCATCCCAGTTCGTTGCCAAACTGGTGCCAGTCTGCAGCCTGTGCTCGCCGGGGCTCGCTCCTGCTTGGGAGGGCAGGTCCCAAAAGAGCTTGGTGGCTTTGCTGAGCCACCAACTGGGGGAAAACCACAGCGGAGAGGAGCAGCTGGGCATGCAGAATGTGTGAACTGGGGGGGCTGAGTGTCGGGGGGTGGGTGGGAAATGGAATGGGAGCCGTGGGAGTGGGAGCGGAGCCGCCAGGCAGCCGAGCTTGGAGCGGCATCAAAGCGACACCCACGGGCCCGGCTGGGGCTGGGAGCAGCCCAGCTCGGTGGCACGAGGGGATGAGCACTTTGTTCTCTCAGCTGTGGGCCTGGCAGGGCTCAGGTTCCGGGTACATTCGTGGCCTTTTGCTGTGGATTTCTGTCCCGATGCCGGGGTGGCGCTGGGCTGCCCCGCGATGTCCCCTCGTCCCTCCCCGTGGGACACGTGGCACCTCGGCCTTTCCCTGGATTTCTGTGCCTGTTCTGATGGAGAGCGGTGCTCTGGGGTGCTCTGGGATGCTCTGGGATGCTCTGGGATCCTCTGGGATTCTCTGGGGTGCTCCAGAATCCTTTAGGAGGCTCTGGGATCTTCTGGGATGCCCTGGGATCCTCTGGGATGCTCTGGGATCCTCTGGGATGCTCTGGGATCATCTGGGATGCTCTGGGACCCTGTAGGAGGCTCTGGGATCCTCTGGGATGCTCTGAGATGCTCTGGGATTTTCTGGGATGTTCTGGGATCCTCTGGGTTGCTCTGGAGTGCTCTGGGATGCTCTAGGATTCTCTGAGGTTCTCTGGGATGCTCTGGAATGCTGTGGGATCCTCTGGCGTGCTCTGGGATTCTCTGGGATGCTCTGGGACCCTTTAGGATGCTCTGTGATCCTTTAAGATTCTCTGGGATTCTCTGGGGTGCTCTGGGATCCTCTGGGATGCTCTGGGATCCTTTAGGATTCTCTGGGGTCCTTTAGGATGCTCTGGGATCCTCTGGGATTCTCTGGGATGCTCTGGGACCCTTTGAGATTCTCTGGGATGCTCTGGGATCCTTTAGGATGCTCTGGGATCCTTTAGGATTCTCTGGGATGCTCTGGGATCCTCTGGGATGCTCTGGGACCCTTTAGGAAGCTCTGGGGTGCCCTGGACCCGCCCTCCGTGCCAGCTGTGCCCGTGTTCCTGCTGGGACAGGGGCTGGCTGCAGTGCCAGCCCTCGTGTCCCCCTTGTCCTTGTCCCTCTGTTGAGCCCCATGGGAGAGGAAGGAGCCCCATCCCCCAGCTCCAGCTCCAGGCCTTGCAAATTCACAAGTTCTGCCTTTTTTTATTTTGTTTTTTTGGTGCTGTCCTGTCCTGTTGAGCCGTGACCCTGTTGGGGACAAGGCCAGGTGTCCCCAGTGCCATGTTTGTGTCGCAGAACGTGCAGTCCTTGGCTTGCTGTTGCACTGTCAGTTCCAAGTGTGCCACCTGCTTCAATCCACTGGTTTTTCTTTTCATTTTGGAGGTCCTTGTGCTCGTCTTCCATTCTTTCATCTGTCCCTTGTGCCACCTGTAACTGAAAGGAGACCCAAGTAATATATTTTTATATGTATAACAAATGACTTTATTTGAAGGGAAAAAAAAAAACAAAATAAAAAACAGCCCCCAACCCCAAGTAATGTATCCTCCTAAATCCAGCTTTCATTTAGGGAAGTGAGAGAAGAAATTGTTTATATCTATCTATCTATATAAATATATATATATACATATATATATATAAAAGTTAACTGCGTTAAGCTTTAAATAAAGTATTTAAATAAAGAATTTCTAAGCTGTCTGTGTCGCCCTGTGGGACAGCACAACTCCCTCTGGAGCCTCTGTAGGAACGCTTCTTTTTTCTACCTTTTCCACCCTTTTTCTACTCTGTCAAGGTCGGGATTGAAGATGATGTTTTGTGTTCCGGTCAAACGCAGAAAATCCAAAATTTTCAGCATCCACAACTCCAGCACTGGGGTTCCTTAAAAAATCTGGCAAAATCTCATTTTGGTGGCTCCGCCAGAGCTTTGTGTTGGGAAATCGCTTCTTTTTAAAATTTTAAAAGTTTAATAGTAATAAAATGGTTATAAAAATAGTAATACAGTTGGAGTAATAATAATTTGGACAATTTGGATTGGGACAATATGAGACAATAAAAACAAAAAGTTATGGACAGGCTGGGTATACCTTTTTGTGGGCAAAATAAACCCGAAAAAGGACCCACATTAACAAAGGATTAACCCTTAAAAACAACAGCCTGTTGCATATTCATACACCTCATCCATGATGCATAAATTGCATTCAAACACAGGATTCTGTCTGGTCAGTGCCAACTTCTTCCTCCTAATCCTCTGAGGTGGAAAGAAATTAATTTCTTCTGATAATGGGGCAATAAATTCCTTTTCTCTGAAAGATTCAGGTGTCCTGTGGCTGATAATCTCACTGCAAGTCCTTTCTTTTAAAAAAGCATCCTACATAGCATAGTTTCTATTTTAACTTTTTTTATATAACCTAAAACTAATATTTAACACACTACTTAAGAGAATTAATACAGCATCACTTTCTAACACAACACATATAATATTAATTTGAATATTTGCCAAAAGCCAATTATAAAATATGCATTTTTCACATCTAAACCTATATTTAACACACTACTTAAGAGAATCAAACCAGCATAACTTCCTAACGCAACACATACAATATTCATTTGAATATTTGCGAGAAGCCAATGATGAAATACGCATTTTTCACAGGATTCTCCCGGGGTGTTCGGGGCTGTCCCCACACTTTTGGGACTCTCCCTGAGCAGTGTCGCAGCTTCCTCTAGTGGCCGTGGGGGAAACGATACCAGAGGAGGGTCGGAATTCCAGTCCGTGCTCCCTCATCCCTTCAGTTCTGTGATTTGGGCTCTGTTTTTCCCTGTGGTTGTTTTATTCTGGTTAGGAATCTTCCCCCAGTCTGCTGTGTCCTTATGGAACCCTGTAAAAGTGGATTTTTATGGATTTTCCTTTGGGTCTGACACTTTCTGTTGGGGTTTCCCCTGGTGAAGTCTATAAAAGTGGAATTTTTTGGATTTTCCTTTGGGTCTGACACTTTCTGCTGGGGTTTCCCCAAAAGTGGAATTTTTTTGATTTTCCTTTGGGTCTGACACTTTCTGCTGGGGTTTCCCCTGGTGAAGTCTGTAAATGTGGATTTTTATGGATTTTCCTTTGGGTCTGACACTTTCTGCTGGGGTTTCCAGCTCCCTGTTTTCTCATCGTCTCTCCGTGCGACGCTGCTCGAGTGGAGGATCATTAATGAATGACTGTTAATGAACCCCATTTCCTAATTGCAGCCCCTGGGAAGGCTGCATTGACTCTTCCTGGGAATTGTGTCTTCTCCCCAGGCCTGGCTGGTCTGGAAGTGCCGCTCAGAGGCAGCAGAACAGGTTTGGGTTCCTGTGCTGGAGGTGGATTCATTACTGAGAGCCCCGGCAGCTTTGAAGTTGGCAATTACAGGCCAGGAGATGGAAAAAGCTCCTTGTAAAAGATGGGATCTCGTTTGTTTTCCCTTCCCTGAGTGAATGGGATTTTTCCAGGCGCTTCAGTGTCACCTCCAGCTCCTGCTGTCATTGTCACCTGTGCTGGGGCCGCTGAACATTTCTGTGTGGCGGAGAAGCAAAGGTGCTCTTTGGGTGATTCCCAGGGAAATCCAGGCTGAGCCTCTCTGAGGAGCAGCTCTGTGTCCTCAGGAGGCTCCTGAGGTGTGGAACTGCACAGAATGAATGCAGTGGGGTGGTTGTACCTGCTGGGAGACCTTTCCAGGACAATTCCTGGTGCTGCTTCCCCTCCAAAATCCCTCTCCAGCTCCCTTAGAGCCCCCTTTAGGTTTTCATCATCAAGAAGTGCCTGATCCTCACCTGGTTTGGGAATTTAAATACCAGACCTGGAGCCCAACCATGTATTTACACTTTATTTACCCGTCTTTTGCTCACAGGAAAAAGAGGAATCTTTATTTGGATGTGAGGGAAGCTGTTCCTGTGTGCTGTGACCTCTGTTTTGGAAACAAAGCACCAAAAGCAGCTCGTGAAGGATCCCAAGTGCTTGTGTGGGTTCATAAACACAGCTGCTCTGGGGGCAGAGAATGCCAGACTGGTTTGGGTTGGAAGAAAATTAAAAATTATCTGAATCCACCCTTGGCATGGCAGGGACACCTCCCACTGTCCCAGATTGCTCCAAACCCCATCCAGCCTGGCCTGGGACAATTCCAGGGATCCAGGGGCAGCCACCAGCCCCTTCCACCCTCACAGGGAAAAATTCTTTCCAATATCCAACCTGAATTTCCTCTCTTTCAGCCTGAACCCCTTCCCCCTTGTCTCTCTCTCCAGTTCCTGGTGAGCAGCCCCTTCCAGCTCCTTGCAGCCCCTCCAGGTCCTGGAAGGGGCCGTGAGGAATCCCCAGAACCTCCCCTGCTCCATCTCCCATGGGTTTGGGTGCTGCAGAATCCCAGGAAATCTCCTGGTGGAGAGGTGGAACTCGCTGAGCTGGAGCTGGGCCACCAAGGCAACGCTGAAGAGAAACTGAAAGCAAAGCAGAGGGAATGCCCAGAGCCTGGCCCCGAGGGAAATGTGGGTGTGAGATCCCTGCTCTGTGTGGGATCACCGCACCTCTGCTGCTGGAATTCCTAAATCCTGATGGAAAACCCAAATCCTGATGGAAACCATAAATCCTGATGGAATCCCTAAATCCTGCTGGAAACCCCAAATCCTGATGGAAACCAGAAATCCTGATGGAAACCCCAAATCCTGATGGAAACCATAAATCCTGATGGAAACCCAAAATCCTGATGGAAACCCTAAATCCTGCTGGTGTCCCTAAATTCTGCTGGAAACCCTAAATCCTGCTGGAATCCCTAAATCCTGATGGAAACCCCAAATCCTGATGGAAACCCCAAATCCCAATGGAAACCCTAAATCCTGATGGAATCCCTAAATTCTGCTGGAAACCCCAAATCCTGATGGAAACCCAAAATCCTGCTGGAAACCACAAATCCTGCTGGAAACCCAAAATCCTGCTGGAAACCCTAAATCCTGATGGAAACCCTAAATCCTGCTGGTATCCCTAAATCCTGCTGGTGTCCCTAAATTCTGCTGGAAACCCTAAATCCTGCTGGAATCCCTAAATCCTGCTGGAAACCCAAAATCCTGCTGGAAACCCCAAATCCTGCTGGAAACCCTAAATCCTGATGGAAACCCCAAATCCTGATGGAAACCCAAAATCCTGATGGAAACCCAAAATCCTGATGGAATCCCCAAATCCTGATGGAAACCCTAAATCCTGATGGAAACCCAAAATCCTGATGGAATCCCTAAATCCTGCTGGAAACCATAAATCCTGCTGGAATCCCTAAATCCTGCTGGAAATCCAAAATCCTGATGGAAACCCCAAATCCTGCTGGAAACCCCAAATCCTGCTGGAAACCCCAAATCCATAATTCTTGCTACAGCAACTCCCTCAGGTGTCTTCTCCAAGAGCTGTCTTGCTTGGATTTGGGATGCAAGCAGTGGAAAATATCTGGGTATCAGCCCCTTTGCTGGAAGATATTTCATATTTTTCAAAAAAGCTTTGGTTTGTTTGCTAGAAAATATTTAGACGGTGACCAAACCCAACTGGGGGATTTCTGTCCAAATAGTGAAAGCAGGAGCAGGTAGGACAGCTCTGGGGAACACCTCGGAGCAAAGCAGAGAAGGAACCTGGGGACCATCCTGGAGGGAATGAGAGGAGGAATCTGGGACCACCTTGGAGAAAACAAGAGAAGGAACCTGGAGAACATCATTGAAAAAGGAAGAGAAGGAACCTGAGGATCACCTTGGAGGAAATGAGAGGAGGAACCTGGAGAACATCATTGAAAAAGGAAGAGAAGGAACCTTGGAGAAATGAGGGAGAACCTGGGGATCATCCTGGAGGAAATGAGAGAAGAAGCTGAGGACCATCCTGGAGGAAACAAGAGAAGGAACTGGGGATGCCCTTGGAGGAAATGAGAGAAGGAAACTGAGGACCATCTTGGATGAAATGAGAGGAAAAACTTGGGACCACCTTGGAGGAAACAAGAGGAGGAACCTGGAGAACATCGTGGAAAAACAGAGAGAAGGAACCTGGGGATCATCCTGGAGAAAACAAGAGAAGGAACTGGGGATGCCCTTGGAGGAAATGAGATGAGAAACCTGAGGACCATCCTGGAGGAAATGAGATGAGGAACTTGAGGACCACCTTGGAAAAATGGAGAGAAGGAACCTGATGACCATGCTGGAGGAAACTGGGGACCACCTTGGAGGAAATGAGAGAAGGAACTGGGCATCACCCAAGAGGAAACGAGAGGAGGAGCCTGGGGACCACCTTGGAGGAAATGAGAAGGAACCTGAGGACCATCCTGGAGGAAATGTAAGAAGGAACCAGGGGACCATCCTGGAAAAGGCAAGAGAAGGAACCTGGGGACCCATCCTGGAGGAAACAAGAGAAGGAACTGGGGATCACCTTGGAGGAAATGAGAGGATGAACTGGAGAACATCATTGAAAAAGGAAGAGAAGGAACCTGGAGACCACCTTGGAGGAAATGAGAGGAGGAACTGGGGACCATCCTGGAGGGAATGAGAGGAGGAACTGGGGACCACCTTGGAGGAAACAAGAGGAGGAACCCGGAGAACATCATTGAAAAAGGAAGAGGAGGAACCTGAGGATCACTTTGAAGGAAATTACAGGAGGAACCTGGGGATCTCCTTGGAGGAAATGAAAGAAGGAACCTGGAGAACATCATTGAAAAAGGAAGAGAAGGAACCTGGAGACCACCTTGGAGGGAATGAGAGGAGGAACTGGGGACCATCGGAGGACACCACAGGAGGACCCTGCTGTTCTCCATCTCCTTGCCCGTGCCCTCCCCGCCTCCATCCCTCTCTCCAGGGGCGGAAGGCGAGCAGACCAAAGCCTTTCCCAAGCACCGAGTCCCTTTGTCCCGCGGCCAGGGCTGGCGAGCAGCTCCGGGGATTTTGGCCAGCGCAGCCCGGACACAGCGCGGTGACGTCGGGTCCCCGGTCCCTGATAAGAGCTGCCCCTTATCTCTCGCTGCCCTTTGATGGCGCCGATCCCGCAGCGTCCCGGGGCACAAAGCCGCCCTTGAGGCCGGCCCGGATCAGAGCCGGCGCTGCCTCCCGGGATAAAAGCGCAGCCCCGGCGGGCTCTGCCCCTCCCGAGGGCTGCGAGCACCATGAGGTGGCTGCCGGTGGTGCTGGCGTGGCTGCAGCTGGCCCAGGGCGCCGTCAGGTGGGTGACAGGGACAGAGGGGATGGGGAGATGGTGGGAGCCAGGAGGATGCGCGGGGGGCACAGAGCGGGGCAGATCCTGGGGGATGGAGAGATCCTGAGAGAGCATGGAGGGATCCTGGGGGATGGAGAGATCCTGGGGGATGGAGAGATCCTGGAGGATGGAGAGGTCCTGAGAGAGCATAGAGGGATCCTGGGGGATGGAGAGATCCTGGGGGATGGAGGGATCCTGGGAATGGAGAGATCCTGGGGGATGGAGAGGTCCTGAGGGATGGAGAGATCCTGGGAATGGAGAGATCCTGGGGGATGGAGAGGTCCTGGGCATGGAGGGATCCTGGGGGATGGAGAGATCCTGGGCATGGAGAGATCCTGAGGGATGGAGAGATCCTGGGCATGGAGAGGTCCTGGGGGATGGAGAGATCCTGGGGGATGGAGAGATCCTGGGCATGGAGGGATCCTGGGCATGGAGAGATCCTGGGGGATGGAGAGATCCTGGGGGATGGAGAGATCCTGGGGGATGGAGGGATCCTGGGGGATGGAGAGATCCTGAGAGAGCATAGAGAGATCCTGAGGGATGGAGAGGTCCTGGGGGATGGAGAGGTCCTGGGCATGGAGGGATCCTGGGCATGGAGGGATCCTGGGCATGGAGAGATGCTGGGCATGGAGAGATGCTGGGGGATGGAGGGATCCTGGGGGATGGAGAGATCCTGGGCATGGAGAGATCCTGGGGGATGGAGAGATCCTGAGAGAGCATAGAGGGATCCTGGGGGATGGAGAGATCCTGAGAGAGCATAGAGGGATCCTGGGGGATGGAGAGATCCTGGAGGATGGAGAGATCCTGAGAGAGCGTAGAGGGATCCTGGGGGATGGAGAGATCCTGGGGGATGGAGAGATCGTGGGGGATGGAGAGATCGTGGGGGATGGAGAGATCCTGGGCATGGAGAGATCCTGGGGGATGGAGAGATCCTGGGGGATGGAGGGATCCTGGGGGATGGAGGGATCCTGGGGGATGGAGAGGTCCTGGGGGATGGAGAGATCCTGAGGGATGGAGAGATCCTGGGAATGGAGAGGTCCTGGGCATGGAGGGATCCTGGGCATGGAGAGATCCTGGGAATGGAGGGATCCTGGGCATGGAGAGATCCTGGGGGATGGAGAGATCCTGGGCATGGAGAGATCCTGGGGGATGGAGAGATCCTGGGAATGGAGAGGTCCTGGGGGATGGAGAGGTCCTGGGAATGGAGGGATCCTGGGAATGGAGACATGCTGGGATTTGGAGAGATCTTGGGGGATGGAGAGCAGATTCTGGACAACGAGAGATCCTGGGGCATGGAGGGATCCTGGGAATGGAGGGATCCTAGGGATGGAGAGCAGATCCTGGGAATGGAGAGATGCTGGGATGTGGAGAGATCCTGGGAGAGCATGGAGAGATCCTGGGCATGGAGAGCAGATTCTGGGCATGGAGAGATCCTGGGTGATGGAGAGATCTTAGGAGAACATGGAGACATCCTGGGGCATGGAGGGATCCTGGGAGATTGAGAGATCTTGGGATGTGGAGAGATCCTGGGGATGGAGAACAGATTCTGGACAACGAGAGATCCTGGGCATCAAGAGATCCTGGGAGAACATGGAGGCATCCTGGGCATGGAGAGCAGATTCTGGACAATGAGAGATCCTGGGCATGGAGAGATCCTGAGGGATGGAGAACTCCTGGACATGGAGAGCAGCTCCTGGGATGTGGAGAGCAGTTCCTGGGGATCTGCAGAGCTCCTGGGCATGCAGAGCTCCTGCCCTGTCTCAAAGGAGCCCAGAGACCAAGCCCTTTGAAAATGCTGAAATTTTCTGATTTCCTGCTGTGCTCTGCTGTGCTCTGCCTCTGCCCGTGCAGGATCAGCCTGAAGAAAGGCCTGTCCATCCGGGACCAGATGAGGGCAGCTGGGGTGCTGGATGATTTCCTGAAGCACATCAAATACGATTCGGTGAAGAAATACCAGCCCAGCCAGGGCTCCGTGGTGAGGGAGCCCATAGCCAACCACCTGGATGTGAGTGCCCTCCTGCCCGTCCTTCCCACTGCCTCCAGCACCCCTGAACCTCCAGCAGTCAGAAACTGCTTGATCCCCACCCTAAATTGCTTTTCCCCCCACCCTTAAATTGCTTTTTTCCCCACCCTTAAATTGCTTTTTTCCCCAGCCTTAAGTGGTTTTCCCCTCCACCCTTAAACTGTTTTTCCCCCACTCTTAAATTACTTTTTTCCCCACCCTTAAATTTTTTCCCCACCCTTAAATTTCTTTTCCCCCCACTCTTAAATTGCCTTTTCCCCACTCTTTAATTGTTTTCCCCCCCCTCTTAAATTGATTTTTAACCCACTATTAAATTTCTTTCCCCCCACCCTTAAATTGCTTTTTTCCCCCACCCTTAAATTGCTTTTCCCCCACCCTTAAGTTGCTTTTTCCCCAGCCTTAAGTGGTTTTCTCCTCCACCCTTAAACTGTTTTTCCCCCACTCTTAAATTACTTTTTTCCCCACCCTTAAATTTCTTTCCCCCCCCCACTCTTAAATTGCCTTTTCCCCACTCCTAAATTGTTTTCCCCCCACTCTTAAATTGATTTTTTACCCACTATTAAATTGCTTTCCCCCCACCCTTAAATTGCTTTTTCCCCCGCTTTTTAACTTCTGGTTTGAACCCCAAGGAAGTTTACCCCCAGCCACAACGAGCCAGGCTTTTCTGTATGAAACAAACCCACAATAATGATTTAATATTTCATTTTTTGGGGGAAGTAGAAGCAGGATAAAAGCTCAGCCTGGCTGGGGGATGCCAGAGGGGAACCTGCTCTGTCCCTGATCCCACGGCCAATGAAAATTCCCTTTTTTTCCCCCCAGTCCTCCTACTTTGGGGAGATCAGCATTGGGGAGCCCCCGCAGAAGTTCCTGGTGCTCTTTGACACCGGTTCCTCCAACCTGTGGGTGCCATCCATGGACTGCAAAAGTCCTGCTTGCTGTGAGTAGCCCGGGATGCTGTGAGCAGGGAAATTCCTGCTCCTAGGAGTAAATCGTGGTCATTAATTAGTGCCAATTATCCCAGCACTGTGGGGCTCAAGGCTTGATGTGTTTCAGAGCACTCCAGGGTGGGTTTGGGTGCCACAGGTGCCCAAAGCCACATCCTTGTCCCTGTTCTCCCCCTGTCACCTTGGGGACATCACGATGCCAAACAAATGACCCTGGGATGCTGATCTGGGGTAGCTGGTGCCTTTCTTGGGGAGCTCAGAGCCCTCAGATCCTCACAGCCACCCCAGGGATCTCAGGGGTGCTCCCTGACCATCCCAGCAATCTTCTGGGGGCTCCCTGGCCATTCCTGGCAATCCCACTGATGGGGCACCCAGAAATGAAATCCCACTGCAGAACAGGACCTGCACCTTGGGGATTATCCCATGGAGCACCCAGCAGTGAAATCCCACTAATGGGGCACCCAGAAATGAAATCCCACTGCAGAACAGGACCTGCACCTTGGGGATTATCCCATGGAGCACCCAGCAGTGAAATCCCACTGCAAAACAGGACCTGCACCTTGGGGATTATCCCACGGAGCATCAAGCAATGAAATCCCACTGATGGGGCACTCAGAAATGAAATCCCACTGCAGAACAGGACCTGCTCCTTGGGGATTATCCCAATGGAGCACCCAGCAGTGAAATCCCACTGCAGAACAGAACCTGATTCCTGAGAATTATCCCAAGGAGCATCAAGCAGTGAAATCTATCTGATGGAGCACCCAGCAGTGAAATCCCACTGATGGGGCACTCAGAAATGAAATCCCACTGCAGAACAGGACCTGCTCCTTGGGGATTATCCCAATGGAGCACCCAGCAGTGAAATCCCACTGCAGAACAGGACCTGATTCCTGGGAATTATCCCAAGGAGCATCAAGCAGTGAAATCTAACTGATGGAGCACCCAGAAATTAAATCCCACTCCAGAACAGGACCTGCTCCTTGGGAATCACTCAAGAATCATCCAGCAGTGAAATCCCACTGATGGGGCACTCAGAAATGAAATCCCACTCCTGAACAGAACCTGATTCCTGAGAATTATCCCAAGGAGCATCCAGCAGTGAAATCCCACTGATGGGGCACTCAGAAATGACATCCCACTGCAGAACAGGACCTGCACCTTGGGGATTATCCCAATGGAGCACTCAGCAGTGAAATCCCACTGCAGAACAGAACCTGATTCCTGGGAATTATCCCAAGGAGCATCAAGCAGTGAAATCTAACTGATGGAGCACCCAGAAATTAAATCCCACTCCAGAACAGGAACTGCTCCTTGGGAATCACTCAGGAATCATCCAGCAGTGAAATCCCACTGATGGACCACCCAGAAATGAAATCCCACTGCAGCACAGGACCTGATCCCCAGGAATTATCCTAAGGCACCATCCAGCTCCCTTAGGATAATTCCAGGGGATCAGGTGGAATCCCATGTGAAATCCCATGGCAGAACAGGACTTGCTCCTTGAGAATTACCCCAAGGAGCACCCAGCAGTGAATTCCCACTGCAGAACAGAACCTGATTCCTGGGAACTATCCCAGGGAGGTTCCAGCAGTGAAATCCCACTGCAGAACAGGACCTGCTCCTTGGGGATTATCTCAGGGAGGTTCCAGCAGTGAAATCCCACTGATGGAGCACTCAGAAATGAAATCCCACTGCAGAACAGAACCTGATCCCCAGGAATTATCCCAGGGAGGTTCCAGCAGTGAAATCTCACTGCAAAACGGGACCTGCTCCTTGGGGATTACTCCAAGGAGCACCCAGCAGCGAAATCCCACTGATGGAGCACCCAGCAGCGAAATCCCACTGCAGAACAGGACCTGATCCCCAGGAATTATCCAGGGACCATCCAGCAGTGAAACCCCACTGATGGAGCACCCAGCAGTGAAATCCCATGGCAATACAGAACCTGATCCCCAGGAATTATTCCAGGGAGGTTCCAGCAGTGAAATCTCACTGCAAAACGGGACCCGCTCCTTGGGGATTACTCCAAGGAGCATCCAGCAGTGAAATCCCACTGATGGAGCACCCAGCAGCGAAATCCCACTGCAGAACAGGACCTGATCCCCAGGAATTATGCAGGGACCATCCAGCAGTGAAACCCCACTGATGGAGCACCCAGCAGTGAAATCCCACGGCAATACAGAACCTGATCCCCAGGAATTATTCCAGTGAGGTTCCAGCAGTGAAATCCCACTGCAGAACAGGACCTGACCCTTGGGAATCACCCCCAAGGAACACCCAGCAGTGAAATCCCACTGCATGGCATTTCGCTGCCCATGCCCAGGGCTTTCCCTCTTCTTCCTCCCCCAGTCAACCACGCCAAGTTCCAGCCCAGTGCCTCGGCCACCTTCACGCCCAGGGGCCAGTCCTACAACGTGTCCTACGGCAGCGGCTCCGTCACCATCGTGCTGGGCTCCGACACGCTCAGGGTGAGTGCCCAGGGCCAGCTTTATGGGTAGCTGGGTGGTTGGGGTGAGTGTGTAGGGTAGCAGGAGGAAGATGATGAGGGATGTTAAAATTAAGGCTCATTTGTGTCCTTTTTTTGTCTAGGGGCGTTATTGGTTTTTTTGTGATAGGTTGATAAACTATAGTTGGAGGGTTGAGAGTCGGTTAGTTGTCACAGACATCTTTTCATGAAAAACCCTTTCCTTGGGAGTTTTCCTCCTGAGAAGCTGAGAGGCCTCAGGAACAAAATGTAAACAATGGTTATCTGCTGCTGTGGAATGCAACGGGTGCATCTGGGATTGGTCTCATGTGGTTGTTTCTAATTAATGGCCAATCACAGTCAGCAGGTTCGAGCTCTCTGTCCAAGCCACAAACCTTTGTTATCATGCCTTTCTATTCTTAGCTTAGCCAGCCTTCTGATGAAACCTTTTCTTCTATTCTTTTAGTATAGTTTTAATGTAATATATATCATAAAATAATAAATCAAGCCTTGTGAAACATGGAGTCAGATCCTCGTCTCTTCCCTCATCCAAGAACCCCTGTGACAAACCCAGTCACCAGCTGGCCTTTGGCTGGGTTTTGCCCCAATTCCTGTTTTTTTTTCCCAATTTTCCCCTCTGCCTGGTGCTGTTGGCACCTTGGGAGCAGCAGCCCCTCCTCAGATCCCCTTTCCCTGCAGATCCAGAGCATCACAGTGACCCAGCAGGAGCTGGGGCTGAGCCAGGAGGAGCCCACGCAGCCGTTCTACTTCGCGGCCTTCGATGGCATCCTGGGCATGGCCTTCCCCTCGCTGGCCGTGGGGGGCATGGCCACGGCGCTGGGGGGCATGCTGGAGCAGAACCAGCTCGCCGAGCCCGTCTTCAGCTTCTACTTCTCACGGTGAGAGCCCTGCAGGGCGCTCTGAGTGTCCTGGTGTGCCCTGCATGTCGTGGTGTCCCTTATCTGCATGTCCTGGTGTCCCCTATCTGCATGTCGTGGTGTCCCCTGATCTCATGTCCTGGTGTCCCCATCCCTCATGTCCTGCTGTCCTCCATCTGCACATCTTGGTGTCCCCTGCCCACTTGTTGTGGTGTCCCCTACTTTCACATCCTCATGTCCTGGTGTCCCCTGCGTGTTGTGGGGTCCCCTGCCCTCATGTCATGATGTCCCCTATGTGCACATCCTGCTGTCCCCTGCCCTCACATTGTGGTGTCTCCTGCTCTCACCTCCTGGTGTCCCCTGCCCTCATGTCCTGGTGTCCCCTGCTTGCACGTCCTGATATCCCCTGCCTGCATGTCACAGTGTCCCCTGCCCTCACATCTTGGCGTCCCCATCCCTCACGTCCTGGTGTCCCCTATGTGCACATCCTGGTGTCCCCTACTTTCACATCCTGGTGTCCCCTGCCCTCATGTCCTGCTGTCCCCTATCTGCACGTCCTGGTGTCCCATGCCCTCATGTCATCATGTGCCCTGCACATCCTGGTGTCCCTCACATTCTGCTGTCCCCTGCCTGCACATCCTGGTGTCCCTCACATTCTGCTGTCCCCTGCCTGCACGTCCTGGTGTCCCTCACATCCTGCTGTCCCCTGCCCGTCCCCCTGAGGGTTCCTCGGGCACTCCCCCCTCTCCATCCCACGTTGACCACAGGGCTCTCCTGGCTCTGTTTCCTCACAGCCAGCCCACCTACGACTACGGGGGCGAGCTCCTCCTGGGGGGCGTGGACCCCCAGCTCTTCCAGGGGGACATCACCTGGGCACCGGTGACACAGAGGCTCTACTGGCAGGTGGCACTTGAGGAGTGAGTGGTGTTTGCACCCCTGGCCATCACACCCTGCTCTGCAGGGCTCCAGGCTCGATGCTTGGGGTTTAAGGGTGCCCAAAGCCACGTCCTTGTCCCCATTGTCCTGCCAGGGTTGCCATCGGGCAGTCAGCGACCGGCTGGTGCAGCCAGGGCTGCCAGGCCATCGTGGACACGGGGACATTCCTGCTGACCGTGCCCCAGGAGTACATAGAGAACATCCTGGAGGCCCTGGGAGCCCAGGAGACCAGCTATGGGGTGAGTGTGGGGGTTTGGGGGGTCTGGAGCAGTGGGGAGCCTGCGTGGGAGTCAGAGCCCTGGGTTTGACCAGGTCCCACAAAACTCAGGTGGCACCTGCAGGAAAAGGGACTGCAGGGGGACATCAGGCTGAGAAAGGTGGGGATGCTCAGCCTGGAGAAGAGAACATTGTGTGGGAACCTCACAGCCCATTCCAGGATCTGAAGGGGCTACAGGGAAGCCAGAGAGGGACTTGGGAGAAAGGTCTGGAGTGACAGGGCAAGGGGAGATGGGTTCAGAGTGAAAGAGAGGGAATTTAGGGTTGATGCAGGGAAGGAATTCCTCCCTGTGAGGGTGGGGAGGGGCTGGGGTGATGTCCCAGAGCAGCTGTGCCATCCCTGGCAGTGTCCCAGGCCAGGCTGGAGCACCCTGGGACAGTGGGAGGTGTGGGATCCATGGTGGCACTGGATGGGCTTTGAGGTCCCTCCAACCCAAACCATTCCAGGATTCCATGGGCAGGTTTAGATGGGATTTTGGGAAGAAATACTGGGAGAGGGGCTGGGGTGGAATTCCCAGAGCAGCTGTGGCTGCCCCTGGACCCCTGGCAGTGTCCCAGGCCAGGCTGGAGCCCCTTGGGGACACTGGGAGGTGTCCCTGCCATGGCAGGGGTGCCACCGGGTGATTTAAATTCCCTTCCCACCCAAACCTTTCCATGATTCCGTGGTGTGGCACTGCCAGGGGCGGGGTGTTTGTCCCCCCCCGTGTCCCCTGGCTGCCACGAGCCCTGTCCCTGTCCCCTCAGTACGCTGTGGACTGCAGTGACACCCAGAGCATGCCCCAGCTCACCTTCGGCATCGGCGGCGCTCGGCTCGCGCTCCCTCCGAGCGCCTACGTCCTCAACGTACGTGTGGGCTCTGTGGGGTCCAACCCAAAATTCCACAGGGTTCCATGGGTACTGGGATCCATCCCCAGGGTTCCCAGGGTACCAGGGACATCCCCAGGGTTCCTGAGAGTTCCCCAGGGTTCCACGGGTACTGGGAACACCTCCAGGCACTGGGGAACATCCTGAGGGTTCCTGAGAATTTCCCAGGTACCAGGAGCATCCTGAGAGTTCCCAAGAGTTCCCCAGGTTTCCATGGGTACCAGGGGCATCCCAAGAGTTCCTGAGAGTTCCCGAGGCACCGGGAACATCCTGAGGGTTCCCCAGGGTTCCCAGGGTACCAGGGACATCCCCAGGGTTCCTGAGAGTTCCCCAGGGTTCCACGGGTACTGGGAACACCTCCAGGCACTGGGGAACATCCCGAGGGTTCCTGAGAATTTCCCAGGTACCAGGAGCATCCTGAGAGTTCCTGAGAGTTCCCCAGGTTTCCCTGGGTACCAGGGGCATCCCAAGAGTTCCTGAGAGTTCCCGAGGCACCGGGAACATCCCGAGGGTTCCCCAGGGTTCCCAGGGTACCAGGGACATCCCCAGGGTTCCTGAGAGCTCCCCAGGGTTCCACGGGTACTGGGAACACCTCCAGGCACTGGGAACATCCCGAGGGTTCCTGAGAATTTCCCAGGTACCAGGAGCATCCTGAGAGTTCCTGAGAGTTCCCCAGGTTTCCCTGGGTACCAGGGGCATCCCAAGAGTTCCTGAGAGTTCCCGAGGCACCGGGAACATCCCGAGGGTTCCCCAGGGTTCCCTGGGTACTGGGATCCATCCCCAGGGTTCCTGAGAGTTCCCCAGGGTTCCACGGGTACTGGGAACACCTCCAGGCACTGGGAACATCCCGAGGGTTTCCTGAGAATTTCTCAGGTACCAGGAGCATCCTGAGAGCTCCCAAGAGTTCTCCAGATACTGGGAACACCCCAAGCATTCCCAAGAGTTCCTGAGGCACTGGGAACACCGCAAGCATTCCCGAGGCACTGGGAACATTCTGAAAATTCCCAGGAGTTCCCCAGTCACTGGAAACACCCCAAGAATTGCCCAGGCACTGGGAACTTCTCAAGCCTTCCCGAGGCACCAGGAACATGCTGAGAATTCCCGAGGCACCAGGAACATCCCAAGCATTCCCGAGGCCCTGGGAAGATCCCGTAGCTCCCTCTGTGCTGCTGGAAATGCTGACCCCCCGTTATTCCCCCCTCCAGAGCAATGGCTACTGCACCCTGGCCATCGAGGCCACCTACCTGCCCTCCCAGGACGGGCAGCCCCTCTGGATCCTGGGAAACGTTTTCCTGAAGGAATTTTACACCGTCTTCGACATGGCCAACAACCGCGTGGGCTTCGCCCCCTCGGCCTAGAGGAAGCAAATTCCAGCCCCTCTCCCGGCCCACGGGGTGCCACAGCATTCCCAGGGACATTTCTGCTCCTTTCTGTCCCCATCCCTCGGGATTTGTGTGCCCACGGATCCTGTAACAAATAAACCCTGCCATCCCAAATGATCTCTGAGCTCCTGGGTTTGTGGGGAGCAGCCTGAGGGGTTCCCTGGCTCACAATTCCCTTCTCCAGCAAGGTAAGTGCTGGGATGAAGCCCCAGGGATGGGATTCCATCCCCATCCCTCGGGATTTGTGTGTCAGTGTGCCCATGGATCCTGTAACAAATAAACCCTGCCATCCCAAATGGTCTCTGAGCTCCTGGGTTTGTGGGGAGCAGCTTGAGGGGTTCCAGGGCTCACAATTCCCATTTCCAGCAAGGTAAGTGCTGGGATGAGCTCCAAGGCCTGGGATAAATCCTCAAGGATGGGCTTTCCATCCCCATCCCTCAGGATTTGTGTGCCCATGGATCCTGTAGCAAACAAACCCTGCCATCCAAATCTCTCTGAGCTCCGGGGTTTGTGGGGAGCAGCCTGAGGGGTTCCAGGGCTCACAATTCCCTTCTCCAGCAAGGAAAGTGCTGGGATGAGTTCCATGGCCTGGGATAAATCCTCAAGGATGGGCTTTCCATCCCCATCCCTCGGGATTTGTGTGCCCACGGATCCTGTAGCAAATAAACCCTGCCATCCCAAATGGTCTCTGAGCTCCGGGATTTGTGGGGAGCAGCCTGAGGGGTTCCCTGGCTCACAATTCCTGAGGGGTTCCCTGGCTCACAATTCCCATTTCCAGCCAGGTAAGTGCTGGGATGAGTTCCATGGCCCGGGATAAATCCTCAAGGATGGGCTTTCCATCCCCATCCCTCAGGATTTGTGTGCCCACGGATCCCGTAACAAATAAACCCTGCCATCCAAATCTCTCTGAGCTCCTGGGTTTGTGGGGAGCAGCCTGAGGGGTTCCCTGGCTCACAATTCCTGAGGGGTTCCCTGGCTCACAATTCCCATTTCCAGCAAGGTGAGTGCTGGGATGAGCTCCAAGCCCTAGGATAAATCCCCAGTCCCCACCTCCAGCCCTCGGGAAGCCTCAGAGGAGAAGCCCCTGAGCCTCTCTGCAGCTGGAGAGGCTTTGCCAAAGCCCCGTGGTGTATCCAGGTGGGATCCTGAGGCTGTGGGGTGAGTCAGGACACCCAAATGACCCCTGAGCCCTGAAATGGGGCTGGAAAACTGCACTGGAATATCGGGAATGGCAGGGTGTGCCCCAAGGGGATGGGGAACACCCCGGACAAGGGGAGGTTGGGTGACCCCGCTGTTTCCCAGAGTTTCTGAGAAGTTCTTTATCACCAGAGCTGAGTCACGACATCCAAATGACCCCTGAACCCTGAAACGGGGCTGGAAAACTGCACTGGAATATCGGGAATTGGGAATACCGGGATGGGGAACCCTGGGCAGGGGGAGGTTGGATGACCTCCCTGTTTCCCAGAGTTTCTGAGAAGTTCTTTATCGCCAGAACTTCTTTATCACGACACCCAAATGACCCTTGAGCCCTGAAAAAAGCCTGGGAAAACCTCATTGGAATATCGGGAATGGCAGGGAGTGGCCCAAGGGGATGGGGAACACCCCGGGCAGGGGGAGCTTGGGTGACCCCGCTCTTTCCCAGCACGCAGAGTGGGTTTTTAGGTTTTTAGCAGTTCTTGATCCCCGGAGCTCGCTCTCAGATGCGTTCGGGGCTCTGTCACCTCCCGGGGGAAGGACACAAAGTCAAAATATTGACACAGGCTGAGCGCGCTGAGACCGAGATTAGGAGGGCACCGACAGCAGGGAAGGGCATTCCTCATCCTCCTCCTCCTCCTCCCTCTGGAATGGGAATTTTCTGCTGGAAACAGGGCGGTGGTGCCCAGCAAAGGCTGACCACGTCCCTCTGCTCTTCGCTGTCCCCTTTGCTCCCTGCAGGACCTGCCCGGACCCATCAGGAACCTCGTGGGGATTTCGCGAGCTTCTGAAGGATTCCCAGCATCATTCCACGGCCAAAAGCTTGGATGGGAGCTGGAAGGCTCCTGCCCATTCCCAGAACATCAGCAGCAGGAATTTCCACTTGCTGGAAGGGGTGTGTGCGGCTGTGCCTTTGTTTTCCGGAAAGCTGGAGCTGGGAGAAAAAAAAATCCTTTAATTGGGTGATAACGACGGCGTTTGGCTTTTGATCGGCGTCCCGTGTTCGGGCTGGGGGTCAGGAGGGGGATCAGGGTGGATGTGGGGACATTGTGCCCTGCCAGGGCCACAATGCGATGGAGGATCGTGCAAGGAGCGGTAAAAACCCGGTGTGAGGAGCTCCAAGAGCCCCGTGTGGTGCCAGTTCAAAGGGATGTAGGATCCTGGTCCAAAGGGATGCAGGATCCTGCTCCAAAGGGATGCAGGATCCTGCTCCAAAGGGATATAGGATTGTGGTGCAAAGGAATGCAGGATCCTGGTGTAAGGAGCTCCACAATTCCCCTGTGGTCCCAATCCCAAAAGATGCAGGATCCCGGTCCAAGGATTTCCACGATCCCCCGTGTTCCTGACAGAAAGGGATGCACCATCCTGCCTCAGGGCACTGCACAACCCCAGCACAGCGCTGCCTTCACCTCCCACCCCATCCCTCCTCTCCCGAGCCGTTTTTGGGGTGGAAATTCCCACTTCAGAGGAGAAAACACACATTTTGTTTTCTCCTCCGTTTCAGGGCAGGAAAGCGCCGAGCCCGAGCTCCGCCGTGGCCGGGCGGGGACTACAAGTCCCGGCAGGCGCGGACTGCAGCTCCCGGCGTGCCCGGGACCGGCAGCGCAGCGAGGGCAGCGGAACGGGCCGGGCGGGCGCTGCTGCTGCCCTCCCTCGGCACGGGGCCGAGCCGGGCCGAGCCGAGCCCAACCGGGCCGGACTGCGCCGAGCCGAGCGGAGGAGCCCGACAGAACCGAGCCGAGCCGAGGGGTCCGACGGAACCGAGCCCAACCGGGCCGGGCCGAGCCGAGCGGAGGAGCCCGACAGAACCGAGCCGGGCCGAGTGGAGCCGAACTGAGCCGAAGAATCGAGCGCAGCCGAGCCCAGTCGAGTGGTGCCGAACCGAGCCGGGCCGAGCGCAGCCGAGGGAGCCGAACAGATCCGAACCAACCCGAGTGGGGCCGAACTGAGCTGAGAAGAGCCGAGGAGCCGAACCGAGCCGGGCCGAGCGCAGCCGAACGAAGCCGAGCCGGGCCGAGAGCAGCCGAGCGAGGCCGAACAGAGCTGAACCGAGCCGAGGGCCCGAACCGAGCGAGGCCGAGCGGAGCCGAGCGCAGCCGAACCGCTTCGTTTCCTCGCCCTTCCCCACGGGTGAGTGCGGGGCCGGGGGTCCCGGGGGTCCCTGTGGACAGGGGGGGCTCGGCAGCCGCGCAGCGGGGCCCCCTCGGCTCGGAGCCCACCTTGTGGGTCGCTGGGGCGGCTTTGGGGTGCTCCCCCCTGTCCTGCGCCATCCCGGAACTCGGAGTTGCCTTTTTCCCCCTTATTTTGCTGTAAATAATCGCCCTCCCTCGCCCCCGGGAGGCTCCAGAAGCTCGTCCCGGTGCCCTCTCCCAAAACTCGGCGGTCCCAGGGGTTTTGAGACTCTCGGCAGCTCGGGGGGACCTGCCCGGGTCGCTTTTCCCATGGGGAACCCCCCCGAACACGCCGGGGGAAACTGAGGCACGGATGCTCCGGGACACCTGGCACCCCCCCGGTTCGGGGGGCGCAAAGTGGGGACTTTTCCCATTTAGAACAAATGGTAAAATTGGGATACCTCGTGTCACTCGGCGTTTGGGGGGGTCGCCAAGAGGACACACAGCGTGTTCCTCCTTCCTGGGGAAATCTGGGGGGGAATAGAGGGGGCTGCCCCGGAGCGATTAATGACATTCATGAATTAATTACGAGGCAGGAAAGGATTACGCAGCCCCCAGAGCTTGGGGGCAGTCAGATGATGGGGGGGAAATTTCCTTAAAAAAAGTAAAAACAAAAAAAAAAAGTAAAAAAAAAAAAAAAGAAGAATAGAAACACGAAGAAAATCTGGTGGTTATTGTGCTGGTGTAAGATAAATAAATAAACCGGTGCGAGTCCGAGGAAAGCAGGGCTCGTTTCCAGGAATCCCGGCGTGTTCCCCCCCTTGGGTGTTTTTTATATAACAGAGGCCAGCAGGCAGCGGAGGGAGCCTTTGGGGGGGTTATTTTATTTTTTCTTTGCCCCCCCTTCTCTGTGCTTCCCTGCCGTGATTGCTTGGCTTCATGCACGGCTGCTCCGGGCTGGGAGCGGGGCTGGTTTGGCCCAGCCTGCTCTGGCTCACCTGCTGCAGGAGGGGAGAAATCCCAAAGCTGGGCAGGGATGGGAGTTTGGCAATGGGGTGGCTGGGTTTGGGGGGGATACCCAGATTTAATGGCTGGATTTGGGGGGAAATACCCAGATTTGGGGTGGCTGGATTTGGGGGGGATACCCAGATTTGGGGTGGCTGGGTTTGGGAGGATCACCCAGATTTGGTGTCTGGATTTCAGGGGAACAGCCAGATTGGGGTGGCTAGATTTGGGGGGAATACCCAATTTTGGTGGCTGGGTTTTGGGGGGAACACCCAGATTGGGGTGGCTGGATTTGGGGGGAATACTCAGATTTGGTGGTTGGACTTGAGGGGAACAGCCAGATTTGGGGTGACTGGATTGGGTGGGAACACCCAGATTTGGTGTCTGTATTTGCGGGGGAACACCCAGATTTGGTGGCTGGATTTGGGGGGAATACCCAATTTCGGTGGCTGGATTTTGGGGGGAACACCCAGATTGGGGTGGCTGGATTTGGGGGGAATACTCAGATTTGGGGGGAATACTCAGATTTGTGGTGGCTGGGTTTGGAGGGAATACCCAGATTGGGGTGGCTGGATTTGGGGGGAATACTCAGATTTGGTGGCTGGGTTTGGGGGGAATACTCAGATTTGGGGTGGCTGGGTTTGGGGGGGATACCCAGATTTGGTGGCTGGGTTTTGGGGGGAACACCCAGATTTGGTGGCTGGGTTTTGGGGGGAACACCCAGATTTGGTGTCTGGATTTCAGGGGAACAGCCAGATTGGGGTGGCTGGATTTGGGGGGAATACTCAGATTTGGTGGTTGGACTTGAGGGGAACAGCCAGATTTGGGGTGACTGGATTGGGTGGGAACACTCAGATTTGGTGTCTCTATTTGGGGGGGAACACCCAGATTTGGGGTGGCTGGGTTTGGGAGGAACACCCAGATTTGGTGTCTGTATTTGCGGAGGAACACCCAGAATTGTTGGCTAGATTTGGGGGGAATACCCAATTTTGGTGGCTGGGTTTGGGGGGAACACCCAGATTGGGGTGGCTGGATTTGGGGGGAATACTCAGATTTGGGGTGAATACCCAGATTTGGGGTGGCTGGGTTTGGAGGGAATACCCAGATTGGGGTGGCTGGATTTGGGGGGAATACTCAGATTTGGTGGCTGGATTTGGGGGGAAATACCCAGATTTGGTGGTGGTGGGTCAGGGCAGCACATGCAGAGGAGCAGTGGGAATTTGGGATTGGGGTGGCTGGGTTTGGGAGGAACACTCAGATTTGGGGTGACTGGATTTGGGGGCGACACTCAGATTTGGTGGCTGGATTTGAAGGGGAACACCAGATTTGGGGTGGCTGGATCTGGGGGGAACACCCAGATTTGTGATGAATACCCAGATTTGGTGGCTGGATTTGAGGGGGAACACCAGTTTTGGGATGGCTGGATCTGGGGGGAACACCCAGACTTGGGATGAATACCCAGATTTGGGGTGGCTGGATTTGGGGGGAATATTCAGATTTGGGGGGAATATTCAGATTTGGGGTGGCTGGATTTGGAGGGAATACCCAGATTTGGGGGGAACACCCAGATTTGGTGCTGGTGGTGGGTCAGGCCAGCACGTGGAGTTGTTTTCCGAGGGATGCTTGGTTTGTTTCCTGCTGAATTCTGGGTTTGTTTCCTGCTGAATTCTGGGTTTGCTTCCCGAGGGATGCCGGCCCCGCGTGTTTTGTGTTTTCTGAGCCATCTGCCCGCCCTTATCAGTAGGAAACTGCAAACTGTGCTGGGGTGGAGCTGCTGCATGGGGCCATCCGGGTGTTTGGGATGGAGCCCTGAGCCCAGCCTGGGATTTCAGATTTTATTGCTTTTTCCACTCTGCACGTGTGTGTGTTCTCCTGGTCTGCCCTGCCCTGTTTTCCTGGAATGCTGGAATGGGGATGGGAAAAGCCCCTTGGGATGATGTGTGGGGTGACCATTCCCAGCACAAAAAAAGCAGGGAAATGGGATTTATGGAGGGTGTCCCCCTCTAAAAATCCACAGTGCTGAGGGTAAAAACATCCTGGTGTTGTGGGGTGTTGGAATGGGGAGCTGGGGGTTTGGATTTAATGTTTCTCCCTCATTGCCTGGGGTGTAGATGGCAGGGATGGAGCTGCCACACCCCTGTCCCCTCTGTGGGGACAGAAATTCCCATCTGGAATTTTTTTGGGGTGGTTTTAGGGGGCACCTCAAGCTGGGTTTGCCTCAAGGGAGCTGTTTTGTCAGTGCCCTGTGTGGGGTTATCCCATATCCCAGGCAAAGAGGAAGCGGGCAGGGGCCAGCAGCAGTCAGGGGCAGTCAGGTGATGGGGGAAATTTCCTTAAAAAAAATATTAAAAACCCAAAAAAACCCCCAAGGTGGCCTTCACCACCTCCGTGAGCCTTTCCAAGCTGTGTGGAGGCAGCTGGGGTCACTCTGGTGGCTCTGTGACACTTTGGGGGGTCTCAAAGTGGGGATTTCTCCCTGACCACACTGGGATTTTGTGCTCATCTCTTTTTTCCTCTTGCTGGACAGCCCCCCATGGCTGTGCCCTCATTCCTCCCAAATTCCTGTCCCTCCTGCTGGCACCTGGCTGCTGCTTGGGGCAGGATTTCCCTGTGGATTTCCCAGTTTTTGGGATAATTTCTCCCCACTTTATGGGTGGTTTCTCCCCAGTTTTTAGGATGATTTCTCTGCACTTTCTGGGATGATTTCTCTCCACTCTGTGGGATGGGCATGGGATGGTTTGGGTGGCATCACCTGGCTGGGCTCACCTGGGGAGGGCTCAAAGTGTCCCCAGTGTCCCTACAGGTTGTGCCACCTTGAAAGCGTCTTCTAGGATAATTTCTCCCCACTTTATGGGTGGTTCCTTCTCAGTTTTTAGGATAATTTCTCCCCACTTTATGGGAGGTTTCTCCCCACTTTATGGGTGGTTTCTCCTCAATTTTTAGGATGATTTCACCCCACTTTATGGGTAGTTTCTCACCAGTTTTTAGGATAATTTCTCCCCAGTTTTTAGGATGATTTCACCCCACTTTATGGGTGGTTTCTCCCCAGTTTTTAGGATATTTTCTCCCCACTTTATGGGTGGTTTCTCCCCAGTTTTTAGGATATTTTCTCCCCACTTTATGGGTGGTTTCTCCCCAGTTTTTAGGATAATTTCTCCCCACTTTATGGGTGGTTTCTCCCCACTTTATGGGAGGTTTCTCCCTAGTTTTTAGGATAATTTCTCCCCACTTTATGGGTGGTTTCTCCTCAGTTTTTAGGATATTTTGTCCCCACTTTATGGGTGGTTTCTCCCCAGTTTTTAGGATAATTTCTCCCCACTTTATGGGTGGTTTCTCCCCACTTTATGGGAGGTTTCTCCCTAGTTTTTAGGATAATTTCTCCCCACTTTATGGGTGGTTTCTCCTCAGTTTTTAGGATATTTTGTCCCCACTTTATGGGTAGTTTTCTCCCCAGTTTTTAGGATAATTTCTCCCCACTTTCTGGGATGATTTCTCTCCACTTTCTGGGATGATTTCTCTGCACTTTCTGGGATGGGCATGGGATGGTTTGGGTGGCATCACCTGGCCGGGCTCACCTGGGGAGGCCTCAAAGTGTCCCCAATGTCCCTACAGGTTGTGCCACCTTGAAAGCCTCTTCTAGGATAATTTCTCCCCACTTTATGGGTAGTTTCTCCCCAGTTTTTAGGATGATTTCACCCCACTTTATGGGTAGTTTCTCCCCAGTTTTTAGGATAATTTCTCCCCACTTTATGGGTGGTTTCTCCCCACTTTATGGGTAGTTTCTCCCCAGTTTTTAGGATAATTTCTCCCCACTTTATGGGAGGTTTCTCCCCAGTTTTTAGGATAATTTCTCCCCACTTTATGGGTAGTTTTCTCCCCAGTTTTTAGGATAATTTCTCCCCACTTTCTAGGATGATTTCTCTGCACTTTCTGGGATGATTTCTCTGCACTTTCTGGGATGGGCATGGGATGGTTTGGGTGGCATCACCTGGCCGGGCTCACCTGGGGAGGCCTCAAAGTGTCCCCAATGTCCCTTCAGGTTGTGCCACCTTATCTTGAAAGCCTTTTCTAGGAATCGCCCCCGGGGTTTTGTCACCTTTTGGCTCCAGACAAACTCCCCACACCCTGAGCTCTGCCTCCTTTGCTTAAATGGCTGCAAATTCCGGATAAACCTGAAATTCCCAGTGTGGGGATGGCCACGGGGGGTTCTTGGAGCCTCAGGGACCAGCAGAGCTGGCTCCTGCCCAGGCTGTGCCCTCGGGATTTTGGGAATATTTTGGGGGAAATGAGGAAGGGGCTGCACCCACCTGGCACAGATTGCTGCCAGCAGGTTTGGCTGAGCATTTTGGGCAAAAAGGGTCAGGAAAAGGAGAAATCTGAGTGGGAAAAAAACCTCTGAGCTCTTGCACTGCTCCAGGCAAACGTGCCTGGGAGATTTTGGGGAGTGGGAATATCTTGGGGGAAATGGGGAAGGGGCTTCACCCACCTGGCACAGGTGAGGAGAGAGCAGGTTTGGCTGAGCATTTTGGAGAAAAGGGGCAGGAAAAGGAGAAATCCCAGCTGGGATTTTGGGGGAGTGGGAACATTTTGGAGGAAATGAGGAAGGGGCTGCACCCACCTGGCACAGGTGAGGAAGGGAGCAGGTTTGGGCTGAACATTTTGGGCAAAACGGAGCAGGAAAAGGAGAAATCTGAGTGGGAAAAAAACCTTCCGAGCTCCTGCAGGGCTCCAAGCAGAGCAACGTGCCCGGGAGAAGGGGCACCGTGCCAGGCCAGGGGCTGGGCTGGCACCAGGGGCTGCCAGGGGAGCAGTTTGACCTTGAGGGAGCAGGAAAAGCTGTGGGCAGAGCCTGGCACCAAGGAGGGCACAGCACAAACCCCTCAGAGCGGGTGAGGTGGGCACGGCAGGGGATGCCAGGGGGGGGCTGGTTGGGGAGGGCAAGGCAGGGGCTGTCCCCGATTTGTTTATTTATTTCTGAGGCCTGGTTCCACGAGGAGCTCCGAGGCTCCGGGCCGGGTGCTGGGGGCTGGACGTGGTGTATTTATAAATGTGACATGCTTGCGGCAGCACGGGGATGGATGGAGGCGGTGGTGGGAGTGCCTCAGGCTCCAGGAAGGGGACAGGGGGTGGCCGCTGTCACCTGGTGCTGGTGGCACCAAGAGCTTGGGGCGCCCGGAGCTCCTGGGAGGGTTTTGTCGAGCATCGTCACTTTCTGGGGTGGTTTGTCCTCAGTTTCTGGGCGGTTTCTCCTCACTTTGTGGGATTATTTCTCGCCACTTTCTGGGGTGGTTTCTCTCAATTTTCTGGGATGATTTCTCCCCACTTTATGGGGTGGTTTATCGTCTCTTTTTAGGATGATTTTCCCCCAATTTGTGGGTGGTTTCTCCTCAGTTTTTAGGATAATTTCTCCTCACTTTCTGGGGTGATTTCTCCCCACTTTATAGGGTGGTTTCTCCTCCCTTTCTGGGATGGTTTCTCCCCCCTTTCTGGGGTGATTTCTCCCCATTTTCTGGGATGATTTTCCCCACTTTATGGGGTGGTTTATCCCCTCTTTTTCGGATGATTTTTCCCCACTTTGTGGGTGGTTTCTCCTCAGTTTCTAGGATGAATTGTCCACACTTTGTGGGATGGTTTCTTCCCCCTCTCTGCGATGATTTCTCCTCACTTTATGGGGTGGTTTCTCCTCCCTTTCTGGGATGGTTTCTCCCCCCTTTCTGGGGTGATTTCTCCCCATTTTCTGGGATGATTTTCCCCACTTTATGGGGTGGTTTATCCCTTCTTTTTAGGATGATTTTCCCCCATTTTATGCGGTGGTTTCTCCCCAGTTTTTAGGATAATTTCTCCTCACTTTCTGGGATGATTTCTCCCCACTTTATGGGGTGGTTTCTCTCTACTTTTCTGGGATGATTTCTCCCCCCTTTCTGTGATGATTTCTCCCCACTTCTTAGGCCGATTTCTCCCCTTTTTCTGGGGTGATTTCTCCCCATTTTCTGGGACGATTTCTCCCCATTTTTTGGGATGATTTCTCCCAATTTTTTGTGATGATTTCTCCCCACTTCTTAGGCTGATTTTTCGCCATTTTCTGTGATGGTTTCCCCCCCTTTTCAGGGATGATTTCTAGGATTTCGGGGCGGGTTGCAGCGCTGTCCCAGCCCCCTGGAGCAGTGTCAGCCCTGCCAGCTCCCCCGATTGCTCATTTATTTATGCGCTCCTTTCCAAAGGCCAACACCCAAACCCCGGGCCGGGCTTTTCCTTTTTCCCAAATCTCCTTTTTTCCCTCCTTTCCCGGGATGTGCAGCCGGACCTGGAGCCTCCCAAGGTCACCTCGGTCCCCTCCTCTGTCCTGATTAATCACCGTGCCCGGGGTGGTGGCTCTGCCCATCCTCCTGCCTTGTTCACACTTTTATTTTTAATTGCTGCCCCGGAGGGGGCAGGAGCTGTGAATTCCCGGTGATGTTTCCATCAGGGCTCTCCTGCAGCTCCTGCCCAGCTTTGTTTGGGGGGTCTGGGCCCTCTTTTGGGGGGTCCCTTTGTCTTTCTGTGCCCCCCAACCTGGCCAGGAATTACCATCCTCCCCATCATACCCAGCTGGGTGATGCTCTGCAGCCATCCCTATGCTGGGTGGGTTTTTGGGGGTAAAAAAGGTGATTTTTTTGGGGTGGAAAGACACCAGAGCAAGGCTGTGTGTGTGTTATTAACCCCTTAGTGGCTGCCGAGCCCAGCTGGGTGATGCTCTGCAGCCATCCCTATGCTTTTTGAGGGTAAAAGAGGCGATTTTGGGGTGGAGAGACACCAGAGCAAGGCTGTGTGTGTGTTATTAACCCCTTAATGGCTGCCATGCCCAGCTGGGTGATGCTCTGCAGCCATCCCTATGCTTTTTGAGGGTAAAAGAGGCGATTTTGGGGATGGAAAGCCACCAGAGCAAGGCTGTGTATTATTAACCCCTTAGTGGCTGCCATGCCCAGGTGGGCTCTGCTGCCCACACCTTGGCACCACCAAGGGGGTTTTTAATGGAAATGGGTTTTTAATGGAAACCGTGGCACAAAGGACAGATAGCCCTGTGTGAGATCAGGGCTTGATGCTTTTCCTCCACCAGCTCCCTGCTCCCTCCTGGGCGTGCCAGCCTTACCTGGCTGTTTGGGGAATGTTTTTTTTTTTTTTTTTTTTTTTTTTTTCCTGTGGGATCCCTCAGCCCTTTCCAGGGAACAGGGGGCAGGGCAAACACTTGGCCTCTGCCCCAGCTCCTGTTAACAGCGTCCAGCTCCACGTTGCTGACATGCCGGGGCTAAAAACAGCCCTGGTGACTCAGAGCCTCGGTGCTGCTGTCAACTGACCCCGGGCTGGCTCTGCCAAGCCCCTCCTCTGCCTGCTCCTCCTGCCTTCTGCAGGGCTGCGAGCTCGGGGTGTGGGCAAGGAGCCTCTGATGGAGCTGGGATGGCTCCCAGGGATCTCAGGAGCTTTGCTCCAAGCAGCTCCTGGGTGGAAGGAGCTTCAGGATGGGGTTTGGATGGTGCCCAGGGGTCACAGGAACTCTGATCATGGGTGGAAGGAGCCTCTGATGGAGTTGGGATGGTGCCCAGAACCCTGCCCCAAACAGCTCCTGGGTGGAAGGAGCTTCTGGATGGGGCTGGGATGGTGCCCAGGGGTCCCAGAACCCTGCTCCAAACAGGTCCTGGGTGGAAGGAGCTTCTGGATGGAGCTGGGATGGTGCCCAGGGGTCCCACACAGCTCCTGGCATGGCTCCCAGGGGTCCCAGGAACTCTGCTTCTGCGTGGAAGGAACTTCTGGGTGGGGCTGTGGGGCTGAGGTGGTTCTCAGGGGTCTCAGGAACTCTGATCCTGGGTGGAAGGAGCTTCTGGATGGGGCTGGGATGGTTCCCAAGGGTCACAGTAATCCTGTCCCAAACAGGTCCTGGGTGGAAAGAGCCTCTGGATGAGGCTGGGATGGTTCCCTGGGATCCTACACAGCTGCTGGGATGGTTCCTGGGGTCACAGGAACTCTGATCATGGATGGAAGGAACCTCTGATGGAGCTGGGATGGTTCCCAGAACCCTGCCCCAAGCAGGTCCTGGGTGGAAGGAGCTTCTGGATGGAGCTGGGATGGCGCCCAGGGGTCACAGGAACTCTGATCATGGGTGGAAGGAGCCTCTAGATGGGGTTTGGATGGTTCCCAGGGGTCCCAGGAGCTCTGCCCCAAACAGGTCCTGAGTGGAAGGAGCCCCTGGATGGGGCTGGGATGGATCCCAGGAGCTCTGATCCTGAGTGGAAGGGCTCTCTGATGGAGCTGGGATGGTTCTCAGAACCCTGCCCCAAACAGCTCCTGGGTGGAAGGAGCTTCTGGATGGAGCTGTGGGGCTGAGATGGTTCTGCAGTGTCCCCAGGCTCAGGTGTGCCTCAGAAACCCGAGCTGCCCCCTCGGGAGGCATTTTCCAGATTTAACCTCAGGGATCGTGTTACCCTGCGGGGGAGGTGGCACCGAGGTGGCACCGAGTGCCTGACGGGTGCCACACACCTCCTGCCACCCTCTGAGTGATGAGAACCCCCAAAGCCACTGCACCAGGGCCCTGCTGGGGTTTATTTCCAGCTCGATTGGGGCCGTCTATGAATGGAAAAATCAATGAGCAGCTCTGGGAGGGAGAGGGGACAGCAGGGAGACAGCAGGGGGACAGGGCAGGGAGCATCACCCACCCAGGCCCAGCTGGGCTGGGGACTGAGGGAAAAGGAGAAGAAAGAAGTGAAAACAGCTTTGTGTTCACCACGGGCCGGCCCAGCCTTCCCTTCCTTCCTTCTTTCCTTCCTCGTTTTTGGCTTTCAAACCTGAGGGTGGCAGGGAGGGAGCACCAGGGACCCCAGCCCGGGGTTTGTTCTGATGTCACCCAGGCGTCACCTTGCCATGCATCCAAACCAGACCATGTGTGCCCCAGTCTGGGGACGGGCTCTGCTGTCACCCTGCAGGGACAGGGGACAACGAGGCTGGGGTCACCTGGGTGCAGAACAGAGGGGCTGGGGGACCCTGGAGGTGTCAGCAGGTCACTGAGGGGTTTGGGGACCCTGCAGGTGGCAGGGCTAGCAGGTCAGTGAAGGGATTGGGGATCCTGAAGGTGCCAGGAGGACACTGAGGTGATTTGGGGACGGTGAAGGTGCCAGGAGGTCAGTGAGAGGATTGGGGACCCTCCCAGCCCAGGCCCAGGAGGTCACTGAGGGGATTTGAGGACCCTGCAGATCACTGAGGGGATTTGGGGACCCTGGAAGTGCCAGCAGGTCACTGAGGGGATTTGAGGACCCTGCAGGTCACAGAGAGGTTTGGGGACCCTGCAGATCACTGAGAGGTTTGGGGACGCTCCCATTGCCAGGCCCAGCAGGTCACTGAGGGGATCTGGGGACCCTGCAGGTCACTGAGGGGATTTGGGGACCCTCCCATTGCCAGGCCCAGCAGGTCACTGAGGGAATTTGGGGACCCTGGAAGTGCCAGCAGGTCCCTGAGGGGATTTGGGGACCCTGCAGGTCACTGAGGGGATTTGGGGACCCTCCCATTGCCAGGCCCAGCAGGTCACTGAGGGGATTTGGGGACCCTGCAGATCACTGAGGGGATTTGGGGACCCTCCCATTGCCAGGCCCAGCAGGTCACTGAGGGGATTTGGGGGCCCTGCAGGTCACTGAGGGGATTTGAGGACCCTGCAGGTCACTGAGGGGATTTGGGGACCCTGCAGGTCACTGAGGGGATTTGAGGACCCTGCAGGTCACTGAGGGGATTTGGGGACCCTGCAGGTCACTGAGGCATTTGGGGACTCTCCCATTGCCAGGCCCAGCAGGTCACTGAGGGGATTTGGGGACCCTGCAGGTCACTGAGGGGTTTGGGAACCCTCCCATTGCCAGGCCCTGCAGGTCCCAGCTCCCCCTCACCCCAGGCCAGCCCCAGTTCCTCATTTTCAGCAGCCACGAGGGTTGCAGGGAGGGGAAGTTACAAAAACTCCTCCTCCAAACCTGCTCGTTTGTTTTGTGTCCCTGCAGCCCCAGAGTGAGAAAAAGCGTGGAAAAATTGATACAGCTGCTGCCCCAGGGGACAGGGCTGGGTGTGTGCCAGGGACACCTCTGCATAAAGCTGTCCCTTGTCACTGCAGGGATGTGGCACACAGGGATCCCTCGCCCTCCGTGTGCCCAGGGTGGGGGCAGAGCAAGCACCTGGGTTGTGAAGGAAAAAGGGGCTGGAAAAGGCAAAGTTTGGGGAGCTGACAGGAAAGATTGAGAGCGAAAAGAGCCTGGAGAGCCAGGACAAGGGGGAATGGCTTCAAACTGCCAGAGGGCAGGGATAGATGGGATTTGGGGAAGGAATTCCATCTTGCACTCCCTCCCAGCAATAACAGGGTGGAGCTGCCATGCCATGGGCTCCTGTGGGCCAGGGGAGGGTGGGATGTGTCCCCAGGGTGGGCCCCGTGTCCCCATCCTGTCCCTCCTGACTCAGAGTGAAAGCAGAAGCTGCTCAGCATTTTTGGGGCTGGGGTGGGGAAGCCAAGCAGAACCAAAGGGGTTATTTTAAACCTGACCCAATTTCCCCCTTTCTCCTCACCAAACCAAGCCCTGGCCGCCCTTCCCCATCCTCATCCTCATCTCCTGCAGCTCTTCCTGGCAGTTTTTGGCTCTCCCAGCCCTGTTTTGTGTAAGGGGGGTTCCTGCAGCCAGGCTGGGTGGTGGCACCAGGGCCAGCAGGGCTCAGTGGGTGCTGTGGGTGGCTTCCCGTGACACCCACGAGTGCCAGCCCTTCCTGAGAAAAGCCTCCCTCCCTTCCCTTCATGTTTGGGGTTTTACATCCCCCGTGGGCATCCCCTGTGGGGTTCCCCCCTTAATTCAGCCTTGGTTTGGGGTTGTCCATCCCCATGGGTTTCCCTCTTCATTCAGCCTTGGTTTGGGGTTGTCCATCCCCTGTGGATTTCTCCCTTAATTCTTGGTTTGGGGTTGTCCATCCCCCATGGATTTCTCCCTTAATCCAGCCTTGGTTTGGGGTTGTACATCCCCCGTGGGTTTCCCTCTTAATTCTTGCTTTAGGGTTGTCCATCCCTGGTGGGTTTCCCCCTTAATCCAGCCTTGCTTTAGGGTTGTACATCCCCTGTGGATTTCCCCTTTAACTCAGCCTTGGTTTGGGGTTGTCCATCCCCTGTGGGTTCCCCCCTTAACTCAGCCTTGTTCCATCCTCTCTGGGGTCTTTTCCAGGGTTCTGTTTCTCACCCCAAATCCCCTCCCGTGCCCTCCTCCAGGTCTGTTCCCACATTTTCCTTCACGAAGCTCCAGTGGATCGCTATCCCGGGCTCTGGGCTCCCATCGCCCTGGGGCCAGGCCACCATGGCTGATGAATTCCCTTCCTCTAGTCCTCAGTAACTGCTCTTGAGCTGTGTCATCCTTAATTCCCCTCCCCTGACCGCTCAATAGCTGCTTCTGAGCTGTGTCATCCTCCCCACTGCCTTGATTTCATTTCCCCTCCGGGTAACTCTGTGGCACAGCTCGGTGTGGCTCTCACCACTGAGGCCCTTCCATGTCTGAACTTGCATTTAAACAGCAAAACCCTGTTTAAATTTCTCTGCTTTCCCCTCGCAGCTTTCCAGCTGCCTCCCGTGCTCCGCTTCCCTGCCATGCTGCTGCAGCATCTCCTGCATCCCAGTGGTGCTGCAGCATCTGCATCCCAGCGGTGCCACAGCATCTCCTGCATCCCAGTGGTGCTGCAGCATCTCCTGCATCCCAGCGGTGCTGCAGCATCTCCTGCATCCCAGTGGTGCCGTAGCATCTCCTGCATCCCAGCGGTGCTGCAGCATCTCCTGCATCCCAGTGGTGCTGCAGCATCTCCTGCATCCCTGCCATGCTGCAGCATCTCCTGCATCCCAGTGGTGCCATAGCATCTCCTGCATCCCAGCGGTGCTGCAGCATCTCCTGCATCCCAGCCCTGCTGGGGTGGCCGGGGGTGGCTCCTGGAGCCCTGCCAGGCGTCCCCCACCCTCCGGAGCCGCCGTCCCCTTTGTCCCAAGGAACAAGGGCCGCTCTGTGCCGGGCTGGGGCCGCTGTGGTCCCCCCGTCCCCGCGCTCGCGTGCGGCTCCGGCACAGAGCACAGAGCCGGCCTTGTCCCCAGCCAGCTTTGCCAGCTCCTGCCCCCGGGCTTTGCCAGCTCCTGCCCGCGGCTCCTGGCACCCTCCGGCCTTTTCTTGCTGCTCTGCCCTCACTTTCTGTTTCCCTTTCGCTGCCGGGCTCGCTCTGGGTTCCGCTGGCTCCGGGGTGAGTGCACAGCGCGGGGTCCTGGCTGCTCCATTGGGGTTCCCTTCCTGCCAAACCCTGAATTCTCCTCGCCAGTCCCATCTCTGGCCACCCTTCCCCATCCTCATCCTCGATAATTTCCCTTCTCTAGAGCTTCCTGGGGGTGCTTTTGGCTTCCTCAGCCTGGTTTTCTGTAAGGAGGCAGCTGGGGAGGGGGTCTCACAGCCAGGCTGGGTGGTGGCACCAGGTCCTCAGCCAGCCCTGGGATGCTCCTCCTGGTTTAATCATGAGCCAGAGTGGATGTCTCTCCGTGCCTCAGTTTCCCTGCTGTGCTGGGCTGTGGGTGATGTGCAGTGTCCTCCTGGCAGGCTGTGGGTGACGTGCTGTGTCCTCCTGGCAGGGTGACCTCTGTGACAGGGTGGGCACTCTGGGATGTCTCTCCGTGCCTCAGTTTCCCTGCTGTGCTGTGGGTGATGTGCAGTGTCTTCCTGGCAGAGTGACCTCTGTGCCACAGTGGGTGCTCTGGGATCTCTCCGTGCCTCAGTTTCCCCGCTGTGCTGGGCTGTGGGTGATTTACCATGTCCTCCTGGCAGGGTGTTGGTGACATGCCATGTCCTCGTGGCAGGGTGACCTCTGTGCCAGGGTGGATGCTCTGGGATGTCTCTCTGTGCCAGAGTGGGCACTCTGGGATGTCTCTCCGTGCCTCAGTTTCCCCGCTGTGCCAATCTGTGGGTGACATGCCGTGTCCTCCTGGCAGGGTGACCTCTGTGCCAGAGTGGGCACTCTGGGATGTCTCTCTGTGCCTCAGTTTCCCCATGGTGCCAGACTGTCAGTGCTGTGCCGTGTCCTAGGAGGCTGTGGGTGATATGCCATGTCCTCCTGGCAGGCTGTGGGTGACATGCCATGTCCTCCTGGCAGGGTGACCTCTGTGCCAGCGTGGGTGCTCTGGGATGTCTCTCTGTGCCTCAGTTTCCCCGCTGTGCCAGTCTGTGGGTAACATGCCGTGTCCTCCCGGCAGGGTGACCTCAGTGCCAGGCGGGCTGGTGGCCTCCGTCCCCGCGTGCCGCCATGGCGTCGCGCATCGGGCTGCGGATGGAGCTGATGAAGCAGCAGGCGCAGCAGGAAGCCGAGCGGGAGCGGGTGCAGCAGCAGATGATGATGAGCTACATGCAGCAGCAGCGCATGCCCGTGGCCTCCAGCCCCGCCATCAACACCCCCGTCCACTTCCAGTCCCCTCCGCCCGTGCCCGGGGAGGTGCTCAAGGTACCCTGGTGTCCCTCCAGGTGGGGGTGGTGGTCACAGGGGTGCCAGGGTGGGGGGAGAGATGACTTGACTCCATCTTTCAGGAGGCTGATTTATTATTTTATTGTATATATTACATTACATTACATTACATTACATTACATTATTATATTACATTATTATATTGTATTATAATATATAATATATTTTATATAATATATATGTTATATGATATATGATATATGATACATGATACATGATATATAATATATAATATATAATATATAATATATAATATATAATATATAATATATATAGTTATATATTATATATTATATAACATACTGTATATTATATATTATATTATACAATACTGTAATATGGTATGATATAATATAACATGTTACATTATATACATATTGCAATTTATTACACATTACGATATATACATATTATATTATATTATATTACATTACATCATATTATATTATACTATATTATATATATTATATTATGTTATGTTATGTTATGTTATATATATTATATTATTATATCGTATCATATCATATTATATGAAAATGATATACTAAAACTATACCAAAAGAATAGAAGAAAGGATTTCATCAGAAGGCCAGCAAGGAATAAAAAGGAATGGAATGATAATAAAATCTTGTGACTGACCAGAGTCTGAGAAAGCCAGACTGTGATTGGCCATTAATTAGCAACAACCACACCAGACCAATCCCAGATGCACCCATTGCATTCCACAGCAGCAGATAACCATTGTTTACATTTTGTTCCTGAGGCCTCTCAGCTTCTCAGGAGGAAAAATCCTAAGGAAAAGATTTTTCATAAAATGTGTCCGTGCCACCTCCACCCGGGTCCCTGATGGGTTCTGTCCATGCAGGTCCAGTCCTACCTGGAGAACCCCACCTCCTACCACCTGCAGAAGTCCCGGGACAAGAAGGTGCAGGCTTATCTCTCGGAGACCTACGGGAACAAGTTTGCTGCCCACGTCAGCCCCGCCAGCCACTCCCCCAAGCCACCCCCGGCCGCGTCCCCCGGCGTCCGGCCCGGCCACGTCCTGTCCTCCTCTGCGGGCAACAGCGCTCCCAACAGCCCCATGGCCATGCTCAACATCGGCTCCAACCCCGAGAGGGAGGTGAGCGCTGTCCCCTGCTCTGGAAATTCTCCAGAGTAGAAATGCAGTTTGGTTTGGGTGAAATGTGCATCTTTGAGTTAAGTGTGTGGTTTGAAAGTTGATGTTGAACCTGCGCCTCCTCTGGACTGTGGGTGAGAGGAGAGGGATGGAAGTGAGCAGGCAGCAAGCAGGGAAGGCTCTGTGTCCCTCCCACGTGTCCTTCCTGTCCCTCATGTCCCACATCCCCCTGTTGTGCCCCAAAGGAACTGGGGAGCCCAGGATGAGGAAGCTCAGGCAACATCTGGCTGCCTGTTCTCGTAAAAGCCCGTGCTCAGAGAAGCTGCTTCAGCCAAAAGTGGTGGCCAGACAGAGACAGAAAGACTGCTACGAGAGCAGGTCAACGTGACCCAAGAGTTCTTCCTGATAAAGAAGAATTAGTGGCAAATGTCACGCGAAATCTGTAAAAATATGTGTGAACCTGTTGTGAAATGGCAGGCATGGGTATTGAGAGGGGGATAAAAAAGGATCTGGAGCTCCCAGAGATGGGCATGTCTGTTAAAGAGAGTGATCTCCACATGCTCCAGCACTGTAGTAAACATTTACAGCTTTACAACTTTCACAAAATTGTAGAATTTGTTTGCTTTCCTCAGGCTGCCTGGGGAACTCAGGGTGTTGGGAATGGCAGAGGAGCCCACGGTCACTTGTCCCTTTCCCTTTCAGTTTGATGAGGTCATCGATGACATCATGCGCCTGGATGATGTTTTGGGCTACATGAACCCTGAAGTCCACATGCCCAACACGGTGAGTGGGGGTGACAGGGAGGGCCTGGGGGTGTCACAGCCCTGTCCTGGCAGGTACAGAGGTGGCACAGGGGGCACCTTCTGCCACGTCCCCACAGTGGTCCCTAAGCCAGCCTTGTCCTCGGAGGCAGTAACACCCACAAGAATCAATTTTCCAGCTTTTTTTCCCCTTGAGGACAGTTTGGACCCTTTGAAAAAGCTGGAGAGGTGGGAGAGAGGGTGGGGAATAGAGCCAGGAGAGGTTTCCCTGCCGGGACCTTCCCCAGAGCAGCACCAGGAGCAGATCCATGGGGCAGCTGGTGCCTCCCAGTGGGATTCATCCTGCCCAGCCCTTCTCAGGTGTGATTCACCTGCCCTGTTGTGGATGTTGGCCATGGGAGGGGATCAGCTGTGCCCTTTCAAGTCCTGTTTTCTTTCCTGCTCTGGTGAAAGCTGCTTTAAGGCCCTGGGAGGACAATTCCACCTGCCCAGCTGGGTGTGATCCCAGAGCTAACCCAGCTGTCCCTCTGCTTTCCAGCTGCCCATGTCCAGCAGCCACATGAATGTCTACAGTGGGGACCCTCAGGTGACGGCGTCGCTCGTTGGTGTCACCAGCAGCTCCTGCCCTGCCGAGCTCACCCAGAAGAGAGAGCTCACAGGTACGTGCTGGCCCCAGAGCAAGGGGCAGGAATGGGGGTACAGGGACCCCAGGGGCAGCTTTGTCCCCTCTGGGTGACACCCGGGGTCTCTTGCAGATGCTGAGAGCCGAGCCCTGGCCAAGGAGCGGCAGAAGAAAGACAATCACAACCTGAGTGAGTTCAGCTCTGCTTTCCCCATCACTCTGCATCCCCATTCCTCTGAGCTGGGCCCCCTTCCCATCCCAGCTGACCCTCAGGGGAGCCCCCTGAGCCCCTCCTTGCTGGCTGTGCACAGTGGGGACACCTGGGGGTATCGGGTTGGCTGGGAACCCTTTGGAAGAGCTGGAGAGGTGGGAGAGAGGGATGGTGAGGGAGCAAGGCTGGGGAGATGGGAGAGCCAGGAGAGGTTTCCCTGCCAGGACCTTCCCCGGAGCAGCACCAGGGGCAGATCCAAGGGGCAGCTGGTGCCTCCCAGTGGGATTCATCCTGCCCAGCCCTTCTCAGGTGGGAACCCTGTGGTGGCGCTCACAGGGGTCTCAGGATGAGGGAAGAGATGAGGGTCTGACTCCATGTTTCAGAAGGCTTGAGTTATTATTTTATGATATATATTATATTAAAACTATACTAAAAGAATAGATGAAAGGATTTCATCACAAGGCTAGTGAAGAATAGAATAAGAAGGAATGATAACAAAGGTTTGTGGCTCGGACTCTCTGTCCAAGCCAGCTGACTGTGATTGGCCATGAATTAGAAACAACCAACATGGGCCAATCACAGATTGCTGTTGCATTCCACAGCAGCAGATAACCATTGTTTACATTTTGTTCCTGAGGCTTCTCAGCTTCTCAGGAGGAAAAATCCCAAGGAAAGGATTTTCCATAAAAGATGTCTGTGACAAACCCAAAGGGAGGATCAGAGCTGCTGGGCCAGGCATGGAGCAGGGCTGGCTCCTGAGCTTCCTCATCCTGGGCTCCCCAGTTCCTTTGGGGCACAGCAGGGGGATGTGGGACATGAGGGACAGGAAGGACACATGGGAGGGACACAGAGCCTTCCCTGCTTGCTGCCTGCTCACTTCCATCCCTCTCCTCTCACCCACAGTCGAGAGGAGGCGCAGGTTCAACATCAACGACCGCATCAAGGAGCTGGGAATGCTGATCCCCAAAGCCAACGACCTGTAGGTATCCATGGCTCCTGCAGGAGTGGGGTGGTGCTCACAGGGGTCTCAGGATGAGGGAAGAGATGAGGATCTGACTCCGTGTTTCAGAAGGCTGATTTATTATTTTATGATATATATTATATTAAAACGATACTAAAAGAATAGAGGAAAGGATTTCATCAGAAGGCTGGCTAAGAATAGAAAAAGAATGATAACAAAATCTTGTGACTGAGACAGTCTGGACAGGTGGGCTTTGATTGGCCATTAATTAGAAGCAACCACATGAGACCAATCACAGATCCACCTGTTGCATTCCACAGCAGCAACAGGTGTCATTGTAAATCAATGTTTACATTTTGTTCCTGAGGCTTCTCAGGAGAAAAAATCCTAAAGCAAAGTTTTTTTAGAAAATATCATGGCTACACAGGACTGGGGTCACCGAGGGCTTTTTGGGTGGAATGGCCACACTGCTGGCAGCCAGGTCCATCCCATTTTCCATGCTGGGTGACAGGGACGTGCGCTGGAACAAAGGGACAATCCTGAAGGCGTCCGTGGACTACATCAAGAGGATGCAGAAGGACCTGCAGCGGTCCCGGGACCTGGAGAACCACTCGCGGCGCCTGGAGATGGCCAACAAGCAGCTGCTGCTCCGCATCCAGGTGAGCTCCCCTGGCTCTGCCCTGTCCTCTCCCCACCAAACCCTCACTCCTGCCCTGCTGAGGCCATGGCCAGGGTGTCTGCTGTGGCCGTGCTCACAGGGCTCTGAGGATGAGGGAAGAGGCGAGGATCTGATTCCATGTTACACAAGGCTGATTTATTACTTTATTATATCTATATCTATATCTATATCTATATCTATATCTATATCTATATCTATATTTATATTTATATCTATATCTGTATCTATATCTATATCTGTATCTATATCTATATATCTGTATCTCCATATCTATATCTATATCTATATCTATATCTATATCTATATCTATCTATATCTATATCTCCATATCTATATCTATATCTATATCTATATCTATATCTATATCTATATCTATATCTATACATCTATTATATTTATATTTTATTTCTATTTTATTATATATATTATATTAAAACTATACTAAAAGAATAGAAGAAAGGATTTTATCACAAGGCTGGCTAAGAATAGAAAAAGAAAGAATGATAACGAAGGTTTGTGGCTCGGCTACACAGTCCGAGTCAGCTGGGCTGTGATTGGCAGTTAATTAGAAACAACCAACATGGGCCAATCACAGATGCACCTGTTGCATTCCACAGCAGCAGATAATCAATGTTTACATTTTGTTCCTGAGGCTTCTCAGCTTCTCAGGAGGAAAAATCCTAAGGAAAGGATTTTCCATAAAAGATGTGTGCGACAGTCTCCCGCCTTTTTTTTGGCTGGGAAGTCACCAGGAGCAAGGTCTTGATTCAAACCTGATGGCTGAGGCTCACTGCAGCGTGCTGAGCTTTGTGTGGATCTTCCAGATCCTTCCCTGGGGGCTTCTCACCTCCCTGAACATCTCTGTGCTGTGTCCCTGAGTGTGACATCCCCTCAAAACCCCTCTGTGTCCGATGCAGGCCCGTGTCCATGGGCTGCCCACCTCCTCTGTAAACATCCCTGTGCCATGTCCCTGAGTGTGACACCCCCTGTGTGTCCCCTTGGCAGGAGCTGGAGATGCAGGCCCGTGTCCATGGGCTGCCCACCTCCTCTGTAAATGGCCCTGTGCCATGTCCGTGAGTGTGACATCCCGTGTCCAGTGCAGGCACGTGTCTTCCATGGGCTGCCCGCCTCTGTAAACATCCCTGTGACATGTCCCTGAGTGTGACACCCTGTGTCCAATGCAGGCCCGTGTCCATAGGCTGCCCACCTCCTCTGTAAACGTCCCTGTGCCATGTCCCTGGGTGTGACACCCCCTCACAGCCCCTGTGTGTCCCCTTGGCACTTGGAGCTGGAGATGCAGGCCCATGTCCATGGGCTGCCCACCTCCTCTGTAAACATCCCTGTGACATGTCCCTGAGTGTGACACCCCCTGTGTGTCCCGTTGGCAGGAGCTGGAGATGCAGGCCTGTGTCCATGGGCAGCCCATCTCCTCTGTAAATGTCCCTGTGACATGTCCCTGAGTGTGGCACCCCCTGTGTGTCCCCTTGGCAGGAGCTGGAGATGCAGGCCCGTGTCCATGGGCTGCCCACCTCCTCACCCTCGGGCGTCAACGTGGCCGAGCTGGCTCAGCAAGTGGTCAAGCAAGAAGCCAGCGGGGACGAGGGCACCCTGGAGCCACTGCTGCCACCCCCTGAGGCCGAGTCACAGGCTCAGCCAGCGCTGCCCGTGCCCCCTCAGTCCCCCTATCACCAGCTGGACTTCACCCACAGCCTGAGCTTCGATGACGGCTCCTTCCCGGACAGCCTGGAGCCCAGCTCCTCCTTCCCATCCCTCTCCAAGAAGGAGCTGGACTTGATGCTGATGCAGGACACGATGCTGCCGCTGGCCTCTGACCCCCTGTTCTCAGCCATGTCCCCCGAGGCCTCCAAGGCCAGCAGCCGCCGCAGCAGCTTCAGCATGGAGGACGCGGACATGCTGTGATGGGGCAGCTGCCAGGGCAGGGGGTGCAGCTCAGCTTTGGGTGGGCACGGCCCAGGAGCCTCCTGGCAGGAGGAGCCCGTCCCACCACGCACCTGGATCTCCCCAGGAGTTCCTTTGTCTATGCAAGGAGGGCTCGGGTGCCACCGAGTCTGTCACAGCTTCTTTTGGCCAGGAGGAGGAGGAGGAGGAGGAGGAGGATGGACCTTCCTGGCTTGGCCTGACTGCAGATTGCACAGCCTGGCAGTGACATCTGGGCTGCTTTGCCTTTCAGCTGAAGCCTCCTGGCCTCACCCCCTTCCCCGGGGTGGTGCCTGGGAGCCTGGAGCCCCTGTGAGCTTTGTGTCCTGTTTGGTGTCTCCTCACCTTGCTCTGGGATCCTTCATCCCCACCGAGTCCTCCTCGGCCCCTGGATGCTTCCCAGTGCGCCCAGTTCCTCCTTGCTGGGAGCACTCACTGCCCATGGGGTCCCAGCAGGGTTAATTAGAGTGCATTCATTAATACAGCACCACTGGCGGTGTTTGCAGGTGGGTGTTGAAGGTTCCAGAACACCTGGAATGGGGGGATTTGATGCTCCACCAACCCCCGTTGTCACCCCCAGCACCCCAAAACCTCGGGGCAAGGCCGCCAGGTGACCCTGGGTGTCCTGGAGGTGTCCCCAACCAGTGTTTGTGCCCTGTGACACCCCCAGCTCTGTCCTGGAGGATAAAAGGGTTAAAAGAGTTTTCTGGAAGGATAACAAGGATTTTCCACTTTTTTTTTTTGGGGATACTCCTTGCAAGTCCTGCCCCACGTGGGCAGGAAGCTCCAGGCTGTGAGCAGGGAATGGTTGGTGCCAGCTGGAATTCAGGGCTTGTTCCTCCTCCCAGTGTCACCAGTTTGTTCCACAGCTCTGGACTGGGGAGCTGCTCTGGGCTCTGCCTCGGGTCCTGACTTCCCAAATGCAGCTGGGAATGAGCTGGGAAGGGCAGGGGAAGGATGGAAAACCCTCCTTATTTATTGAGGGAGAGAGGAGAGGAGAGGAGACCCCTTGGGAATGGTCCCCCCTGGGTCACTCTGTGCCCCCATCATGGGGCTGGGTGACCTGGGGGGACACAGGTGGCCCCTGGTGACAGGATTTGGGGTTGGATGTGGAGGCCAGCCCCACAGAGGGATCTGATCTTGGTCTGTGGGGTCACTCTGTGCCCCCATCATGGGGCTGGGTGTCCTGAGGGGACACAGGGATGTCCTGAGGGGACACAGGGATGTCCTGGGGGGACACAGGGATGTCCTAGGGGGTCACAGGGATGTCCTGAGGGGACACAGGGATGTCCTGAGGGGACACAGAGATGTGACCTGGTGGCCCCTGGTGACAGGATTTGGGGTTGGATGTGGAGGCCAGCCCCACAGAGGGATCTGTGCTGGTCTGTGGGGTCACTCTGTGTCCCCATCATGGGGCTGGGTGACCTGGGGGGACACAGGTGGCCCCTGGTGACAGGATTTGGGATTGGAGGTGCCCCTCAGAGGGGTCTGTGCTGGTCTGTGGGGTCACTCTGTGTCCCCATCATGGGGCTGGGTGACCTGGGGGGGACACAGGGATGTCCTGGGGGGACACAGGGATGTCACCCGGTGGCCCCTGGTGACAGGATTTGGGGTTGGATGTGGAGGCCAGCCCCTCAGAGGGGTCTGTGCTGGTCTGTGGGGTCACTCTGTGCCCCCATCATGGGGCTGGGTGTCCTGAGGGGACACAGAGATGTAACCTGGTGGCCCCTGGTGACAGGATTTGGGGTTGGATGTGGAGGCCAGCCCCACAGAGGGATCTGTGCTGGTCTGTGGGGTCACTGTGTGCCCCCATCATGGGGCTGGGTGACCTGGGGGTACACAGGGATGTCGTAGGGGGACACAGGTGGCCCCTGGTGACAAGATTTGGGGTCGGAGGTGGGAACAGCCCCACAGAGGGGTCTGTGGGACGTGAGGGTGTGGGGAAGTGCAGAGTGAGGAGGAGCTGGAGCAGGGCAGGGACCTGAGGGGACGCTGGGTGGCCTGGGAGGGGCTCCAGGTGAGGAAGAGGAGGATCCAGGAGAGCTCAGAGCTCCGGGGGTGTTCACAGGAGGCCTTGGCACCCTTAGTGTGCTGCCATCAGTGCCTGCAAAGAGAATTGTCCCCACCAGGGTCCCCTGGCTGTGCTGGGGACCTGGCTGTGGGACAGTCTGTGCCCTCCAGGGCACGAAATCCCACAGGAAATTCAGATTTTTGTGGCTTTAGGGTGCCCTGGCCACTGCTCAGCACGAGATGTCTCCCCTGGCAGTGAGTACACAGTTGTGGATTATAATTACTCTATTTTTTTTTTTAAATCTTTTTGGGAGTTTTTTGTTTGTTTTTTTCTTTTTTTTTTTTTTAATGCACTGTGCTCTGATTAAAAAATTTTACTACTGTTTTATAAATAAATGTATAAAAGAATGAACTGGAATGGAAGAAGAATCATTAAAAATATATTTATTTACAACATCCCTGGAGCGTGGCAGCTTCTTCTTTGTCTCAGGATTTTCCAGAACCCTTCTGGGTGCTGGGCCAGGCAGGTTTTGGGGGCTCTCCTGCTTTGTGCAAAGGGAAAAAAATTACTTTTAAAGTAGAATTTAAAAGTTTGTGCCTGGTAAAAATTATCCCAAGCCACGTCTGCAGGCCCTCAGCCACGTGCCAGGTTCCCACTCCCCTCAGTGCTGGTGTTAAACACACAGGATGGGGAAAAAAGCAAGAAAATCCACCTTAAATTCGAAAATCACAGGGGTTTGTATTGGAAACTATAAAAGGAGAAGGAGGGAAAAAAGAACCAGAAGAGGCTGAAGGTGCTGGGACCCCTGGGCCAGGCAGGTTTGGGGACTCTCCTGCTCAGTGCAAAGGGAGAAAAATCAACTTTTAAAGTAGAATTTAAAAGCCTGTGCCTGGTAAAACTGATCCCAAGGCACATGCCAGGGTCCCATTCCCCTCAGTGCTGGTGTTAAACACACACAGGAGGGGGAAAAAAGCAAGAAAATCCACCTTAAATTGGAAAATCACAGGGGTTTATCTTGGAAACTTTATTAAAAAGAGAAGGAGGGAAAAAAGAACGAGAAGAGGCTGAAGGTGGTGAGGGGGGGAGAAGGAACGAGTGGCTCCAGACACTTTAGAGAGAAAAAAAAAATTAAAAAAAAAAAAATCCCTGATTTGATTTATCAGGGGAGCGCGAGCGCTAAATAGAGAACAACGCCTGAAGTGTGAATTATTTCCTATATTAACACAGAGAAAAAACTGATAGCCTTTTCATGTCAGGAGAATAGCACGTGGGGAGGGAGGGCAGCCCGTGACATTGTTCCAGCCCGGGCTCTGCTCACTCTTTATCAGCCTGAGATCAAAATTTATTCCCAGGATGAGGCCTGCGGGCCCGGCTGAGGCCCTCAGAGATTTTTAAGGGCCTAATTAAGAAAACAGGATGAAAATGGCGAAATAAGAGGGCAATTTACTTCTTGCAGAATGGGGAGATCAAATCAACTTATGAGCAATTAATGTGCACAAGGAGAGAATAAAGGGACGGCGGGATGTGGAAGAGGGGCCTCATTTTAATGACATGCTCTGGTGTTGGCATAGAGGATTACTCTGAAGGTCAGATGGAGATTGAAACGACCTTGCAGGTTCTTAACCCTCCTTCCAATTAACAGAACCAACTCAGAAATGCAAAAGAGCCCGGCTCGGAGCGCTGTCATCCCTTTATGTGCTGCAAAAATAAAATTATAAAGGGGGAGAGGGAGGATGAGAGGGGCTTTCCTTGGGTTCCACAGCTCAGAGGAGGCTCTTAATTACAGCCTTTGAGGTGGCCACGGAAAAATCAGGAAAATTGGGGGAAAATCAGGAAAAAAATTGGGAAAAATCCAGAGAAAAATCAAGAAAAATTGGGGGGAAAATCAGGAAAAAATCGGGAAAAATACAGAGAAAAATCAGGAAAAATCCAGAGATTGAAACGACCTTGCAGGTTCTTAACCCTCCTTCCAATTAACAGAACCAACTCAGAAATGCAAAAGAGCCCGGCTCGGAGCGCTGTCATCCCTTTATGTGCTGCAAAAATAAAATTATAAAGGGGAGAGGGAGGATGAGAGGGGCTTTCCTTGGGTTCCATGGACCAGAGGAGATGGAGGGGAGGCTCTTAATTACAGCCTGTGAGGCGGCCACGGAAAAATCAGGAAAAATTGGGGAAAAATGAGGAAAAAATCAGGAAAAATCCAGAGAAAAAATCAAGAAAAATTGGGGGGAAAATCGGGAAAAATCCAGAGAAAAATCGGGAAAAAATCCAGAGAAAAATCAGGAAAAATCCAGAGAAAAATCCAGAGATTGAAACGACCTTGCAGGTTCTTAACCCTCCTTCCAATTAACAGAACCAACTCAGAAATGCAAAAGAGCCCGGCTTGGAGTGCTGTCATCCCTTTATGTGCTGCAAAAATAAAATTATAAAGGGGAGAGGGAGGATGAGAGGGGCTTTCCTTGGGTTCCACAGCTCAGAGGAGGCTCTTAGTTACAGCCACAGAAAAATCGGGAAAAATGGGGAAAAATCCAGAGAAAAATCCAGAGATTGAAACGACCTTCAGGTTCTTAACTCTCCTTCCAATTAACAGAACCAACTCAGAAATGCAAAAGAGCCCTGTCAGCCCTTTATATGCCGCAGGGAAGGGGGGAAAAATAAAATTATAAAGGGGAGAGGGGGGAGGAGAGGGGCTTTCCTTGGGTTCCATGGACCAGAGGAGGCTCGTAATTACAGCCTGTGAGGCAGACACAGAAAAATCAGGAAAAATCAGGAAAAATTGGGGGAAAATCAGGAAAAATTGGGGAAAAATCAGGAAAAATCCGGGGAAAAATCTGGAAAAAATCAGGAAAAATCCAGAGAGAAGGGAGAGGGGGAGAGATGGAGGGGCTGGGGGATGAGTCAGGACTGCGGGCTGCGTGTTGGGATGGACTGGGACCAACTGGGAGGCACTGGGATGGACTGGGAAGGAATGGGATGGACTGGGATGGATTGGGATGGACTGGGACAGACTGGGAGGGACTGGGATGGATTGAGAGGGACTGGGATGGACTGAGACGGATTTTGAGGGATTGGGAGGCACTGGGATGGACTGGAACTGGGATGAACTGGGAGGGATTGGGATGGATTGGGAGGGACTGGGATGGACTGGAACTGGGATGAACTGGGAGGGATTGGGACGGATTGGGATGGTTTGGGATGGACTGGGAGGGACTGGGACGGACTGGGAGGGACTGGGATGTGTTGGGATGGACTGGAAGGGACTGGGATGAACTGGGAGGGATTGGGATGGACTGGGACGGACTGGGAGGCACTGGGACAGACTGGGAGAGACTGGCATGGACTGGGATGGACTGGGACAGATTGGGAGGCACTGGGCCAGACTGGGAGGGATTGGAATGGACTGGGATGGACTGGGACAGATTGGGAGGCACTGGGACAGACTGGGAGAGACTGGGATGGACTGGGATGGACTAGGGTGGATTGGGATTGATTGGGACGGACTGGGAGGCATTGGGATGGATTGGGATAGACTGGGAGGGACTGGGACAGACGGACAGAGCCGCGGGATGGGCACAGCACGGCAGGGTCCCTGCCCCTGGCATTTTCCCAATTTCGGGGCGGCTCCCTCGGGAAGGAGCGGGGATGGGGACCCCGGGAAGGGCACAGGGGACCCGGGAGGGGCTGGGGGGACCCCGGGAGGGGCAGCGGGGCCGGGGGGCTCGGGATGCCCGGAGAGGCTGCAGCGGGGCTGAGCAGCCACAAGAGAGAGCCCGAAGGTTGCGGAGCAGCCGGGGCCGGGCTCGGGAACGGGAACGGGAACGGGAAAGGCGATCCCGGCACCCGGACACCGGGATTTGGGATCTCTGCCCCTAAATCCATCCATCCACAGGTGAGACCGCACCTGCAGAGCTGCCCCAGCCCGGGCTCCCACCTGGAGCTCACCCGGAGGAGGAACCGGGGATGCTCCAGGGCTGGAGCCCCTCTGGAGCCGGGGGGACACCTGGGGATGCTCACCTGGACAGGAGAGGGATCCAGGGACACCTGGGGATGCTCACCTGCATGGGAGAGGGATCCAGGAACACCTGGGGATGCTCACCTGGATGGGAGAGCGATCCAGGGACACCTGGGGATGCTCACCTGGATGGGAGGAGGATCCAGGGACACCTGGGATGCTCACCTGGATGGGAGAAGGATCCAGAAACACCTGGCTTGGAACTGGATGAGCTTCAGGGTCCCTTCCAACCCAAACCCTTTCGGGATTCTGTGTGGGAAGTGCCCCCTGCAAACCCCAGCTCTCCCTGGTAACGGATGCTGGAATTTGCTGGGAGTTTTTCCTGTGGGGCTGGGAAAATAAAGAGAGTTTCTAACACCTCAGGAGCCATTTCAGCAACACCAAACCCGAGAGAAGGGGATGGATTTTGCAGGTGCCTTGGCTCCCAGAAAGCAGAGCAAGGAAATCTCTGCAATAAAAATTTATTTATTTATTTTTGCAATAAAGAGGGAGAGGCTGCAAAACCTCTGATGCCTGTCCAGAAATGATTCCAAAGAGAAGGGGCTGCGTGGGTGAGTCTGGCTAGGGAGGGTCTGTTTGGCCCTGCTGCTTTTCCATCTGCAGCTTTTGAGGGATTGGGGAGCCCTTGGGAATTTTTTTTTTTGGGCAGCCCTGAATTGCAGATCTGGAATTTTCCTCCCAGCTGGGTGACCCTGGAAATGGGGGATTCCTCATCTCACTGCGCCCCAAATCCTGGCAATCAGCTCCCTCTGCCTGAATCCAAATCCTGGGATTTTCCTGACATTTGGGAATCTGGAATTCCTCATCCCACTGCGCCCCAAATCCTGGCAATCAGGAGCTGCTCTGAATCCCAATCCAGGATTTTCCTCTCATCTGGAAATCTGGAATTCCTCACTCTAAACCCTTTTAGGCTGCACCCCAAATCCTGGCCATCAGCTCCCTCCACCTGAATCCCAATCCTGGGATTTTCCTCCCAGTTCAGAACATGGAATTCCTCATCTCACTGCACCCCAAATCTTTGGCCTCAACTCCCTCTACCTGAATCCCCATCCTGGGATTTTCCTCCACCTAAAAATATGGAATTCCTTATCCCACTGCGCCCCAAATCCTGGCTATCAGCTCCCTCTGCCTGAATCCCCATCCTGAGGTTTTCCTGACATTTGGGAATCTGGAATTCCTCATCCCACTGCACCCCAAATCCTGGCTATCAGCTCCTGCTGATTCAGGAGCCGCTCTGAATCCCAATCCAGGATTTTCCTCTCATCTGGAAATCTGGAATTCCTCATTCTAAACCCTTTTAGGCTGCACCCCAAATCCTGGCCATCAGCTCCCTCTGTCTGAATCCCAATCCTGGGATTTTCCTCCCAGTTCAGAACATGGAATTCCTCAACCTAAACCCCTTCAGGCTGCGCCCCAAATCCTGGCTATCAGCTCCCTTTGCCCTGGAGCCACCCTGAATCCCAGTTCTGGGATTTTCCTCCCAGTTCAGAATATGGAATTCCTCATCCCACTGCACCCCAAATCCTGGCCATCAGCTGCCTCTGCCTGAATCCCCATCCTGGCATTTTCCTGCCATATGGGAATGTGGAATTCCTCATCTCACTGCACCCCAAATCCTGGCCATCATCTCCCTCTCTCAGAATCCCCATTCTGGGATTTTCCTCCTGGCTGGGTGACCCTGGATTTATGGAATTCCTCATCCCACTGCACCCCAAATCCTGGCTATCAGCTCCCTCTGCCTGAATCCCCATTCTGGGATTTTCCTGCCATTGGGAATGTGGAATTCCTCATCCCACTGCACCCCAAATCCTGGCTATCATCTCCCTCTGTCTGAATCCCCATTCTGGGATTTTCCTCCCGGCTGGGTGACCCTGGATTTATGGAATTCCTCATCCCACTGCACCCCAAATCCTGGCTATCAGCTGCCTCTGCCTGCATCCCCATCCTGGCATTTTCCTGCCATTGGGAATGTGGAATTCCTCATCCCACTGCACCCCAAATCCTGGCCATCAGCTCCCTCTGCCTGCATCCCAGTTCTGGCATTTTCCTGCCATCTGGGAATGTGGAATTCCCACCCCAGCCCCTCCAGGGCCCTGCTCTGTTTGTCCATCTCCCACACCACCCTGGAGCTCTTTTCCCCTCTTCCCCCTTTAATCAGCTCCCAGTTTTCATTTCGTGCCTTTCTCTCTCTCCTTTTTTTTCTTTTTCTTTTTTTTTTTTGAGGGGGCAGTGAAATTTATACAATATTTAAGCAGCATAGTGGAGTCCTGGAAGATATTATTAATGTAAAAGGGACAGGCTGGAAATGCACTTGAACCTGGTTACAATTAGAGGGTGATTTTTCTAAAGGTCAATGAATTCAGATAATATCCACAGGGGGGAAAAGAAATTTAATACCTTTTTAGTGAATTAATTAATTATAATATTATATCAGCTTGGGGTTCTTTTCCAGAATGATTAAGGGAACGATCTGTCTTAGGAGAGGCTGGGGGGAAGTCAGGGAGAGAAGGAGAGACTGACAGAGAGAGGGGGGAGGCTTTAATGGCAGAATAATGGAGCTTTTTCTTCCCTTTCAAAACTTCCTGGGTTTGCAGGACACGATCCCACCCTGCTGGGTGCGGATCCCTCCCTTCCAGCCTCTCCGAGGGCTCCTGCAGGGAATATTCTGAGTTTTCCTCTCCTTTCTGGAGGGATTATTCTGAGTTTTCACCTCCCTCCTGCAGGGAATATTCTGAGTTTTCCTCTCCTTTCTGGAGGGATTATTCTGAGTTTTCACCTCCCTTTTGGAGAGATAATTCTGAATTTTCATCTTCCTTCTGGAGGGATTATTCTGAGTTTTCCTCTCCTTTCTGGAGGGATTATTCTGAGTTTTCACCTCCCTTTTGGAGGGAATATCCTGAGTTTTCCTCTCCTTTCTGGAGGGATTATTCTGAGTTTTCACTTCCCTTTTGGAGGGAATATTCTGAGTTTTCCTCTCCTCCTTTCTGGAGGGATTATTCTGAGTTTTCACCTCCTTTTTGGAGAGATAATTCTGAATTTTCATCTCCCTTCTGGAGCGATTATTGTGTGTTTTCACTTCCCTTCTGGAGGGAATATACTGAGTTTTCACCTCCCTCCTGCAGGAATTATTCTGAGTTATCCTCTCCCTCCTGCAGGGATTATTCTGAGTTTTCACTTCCCTTCTGGAGGGATTATTCTGAGTTTTCACTTCCCTTCTGGAGGGATTATTCTGAGTTTCCCCCTCCATTCTGGAGGGATTATTCTGAGTTTTCACCTTCCCAAAGCTCCTCAGCATCTCCAAGACTGGACATAGTGCCAGCCTCCAAAGCAATCCCACCCCTGGTGCCACCAATGGGGTTGTGGCCAGCTGGGATGGCACAGAGATTCTGGAGGGAATATTCTGAGTTTTCACCTCCATTCTGGAGGGATTATTCTGAATTTTCATCTCCCTTCTGAAGGGATTATTCTGAGTTTTCACCTCCTTTCTGGAGGGATTATTCTGAATTTTCACTTCCCTTCTGGAGGGATTATTCTGAGTTTTCACTTCCCTTCTGGAGGGATTATTCTGAGTTTTCCCTCCATTCTGGAGGGATTATTCTGAGTTTTCCCCTGCTTTCCGGATGGATTATTCTGAGTTTTCACCTTCCCAAAGCTCCTCAGCATCTCCAAGGCTGGACGTGGTGCCAACCTCCAAAGCAATCCCAGCCCTGGTGCCACCAGCCCCGTGCCCAGAGGGGTTGTGGCCACCTGGGAGGGCACAGAGTCCCCAAAAGCCACCAAAATCCGCGGCCTGGCTTTGCTGCAGCCTGGGCAGCCCCGAGCCCTCAGCGCTGTTGGTTTATCTGCAGCCCAGGCTGAGGCTGGAATTTACACTCCCTGCTAATCCAGGGAAATTAATTACAGCCTTGTACATTAAAAATTAACATAACCTTTCTGGGTAGATGTTCTATGGCACAGGAGAGGGCCGGAGACCCCCAGAGCTCCTGCAATTGGAGCTGCTCTGCCTCTCACCCTTCCCCTGCCCTGGTTTTTAGGATGTGGATGTTTGAACTCGTTCATCACCAGCCTGGAGCTGGTAAAGTTCCAGGGGTTTGGGATTGTCTGTGCTGCTGGCAGAGCTTGCAGGGAAGGGGAAACTGGGGGGTCTCCTCTTGCCTGCCTTGGGGGGTTAAAGCAGCACTTTATTTTAATTTACTTTACTTTATTTTACATTTTATTTTATTTTTTTTATTTTTATTTTTTATTTTACTTTATTTTATTTTATTTTATTTTATTTTATTTTATTTTATTTTATTTTATTTTTATTTTTATTTTACTTTATTTTATTTTATTTTTATTTTTATTTTACTTTATTTTATTTTATTTTATTTTATTTTTTATTTTACTTTATTTTATTTTATTTTATTTTATTTTATTTTATTTTATTTTATTTTATTTGTTTTACTTTACTTTATTTTATTTTATTAAAATAAAATTTTATTAAAACGCTTTATTAAATTAATTATGAAATTATTTTCATATACTTTAAAATATATAAAATATATACTTTTACGCCATATATTTTTATACAGTATACTTTTATAAAATGTACACTTTTTATACTTTTAATATACTTCAAAAGACTTTATTAAGTTAAATATTAAAATACTTTATTGAAATAATATTTTATGTTATTTTACTTGATTTTATTTCATTTTATTTTATTTTGCTTTAATTTAATTTTATTTTTTTTATTTTGCTTTATTTTTATTTTACTTTCATTTTTATTTTATTTTACTTTATTTTTATTTTATTTTATTTTATTATTTTATTTTATTTTTATTTTGCTTTATTTTTATTTTATTTTTATTCTATTTTATTTTAATTTTATTTTATTTTATTTTATTTTATTTTATTTTATTTTATTTTATTTTATTTTATTTTATTTTATTTTATTTTATTTTATTTTAATGTGGGAATTGCAGCCCATTCCCACCATTCTGCTGAGCCGCAGGGACCCCAGTGCAGAAAGGGAGATGATGGAGGGTTTGGGGTGCTGCTCTCAGTAAGAAGTGGGAACCCCCAGAGCAGTGAGATGAACGTTCATCCCTGAGCCTTCATCCCTGAGCCTTCATCCTTGAGCCTTCATCCCTGAACCTTCATCCTTGAACCTTCATCCTTGAGCCTTCATCTCCCTCAGTCTTCATCCCTGAGCCTTCATCACTGAGCCTTCATCCCTCAATTTTCATCCCTGAACCTTCATCCCTGAATCTTCACCCCTGAGCCTTCATCCTTGAGCCTTCATCCCTGAACCTTCATCCCTGAGCCTTCATCCCTGAACCTTTATCCCTGAGCCTTCATCCCTGTCTTCATCCCTGAGCCTTCATCCCTGAACCTTCATCCCTGAACCTTTATCCCTGAGCCTTCATCCCTAAGCCTTCATCCCTCAATTTTCATCCCTCAGTCTTCATCCCTGAGCCTTCATCCCTGTCTTCATCCCTGAGCCTTCATCCCTGAGCCTTCATCCTTGAGCCTTCATCCCTAAGCCTTCCTCCCTCAATTTTCATCCCTCAGTCTTCATCACTGAGCCTTCATCTCTGAGCCTTCATCCCTCTCTTCATCCCTGAGCCTTCATCCCTGTCTTCATCCCTGAGCCTTCATCCCTCTCTTCATCACTGAGCCTTCATCCCTGAGCCTTCCTCCCTCAATTTTCATCCCTCTCTTCATCCCTCAGCCTTCATCCCTCAGCCTTCATCCCTCCTCCTCTTCCAAGAGCACAGAGAACTTCCCAGCCCTTTGGCTGCACCTCCTCTCCCCTCCTTCCCCATTTCTCCTCAAACCTCCCCATTTTTCACCAAACCAACCCTTCCCTCCCCCTCCAACCCTCATCCTTCATCCCTCAGCCTCCATCCCTCCTCCTCCTCCTCCAAGAGGATTTGAGAACTTCCCTCTGAATTTCTCCTCAAACCCCCCCGTTTTTCACCAAACCAACCCTTTCATCCCCCTTCCCTCCCCCTGCAGCCCCTCCACCTCCCTCAGACTGCCGGCAGAGCGCCAGCCCCGCTCCCATTGTGCTATCTTTGGGTCCTAAATTAAAATTTATGACATCTTGAAATGAGCAGTGAGGGTAATTTTGCTTCTGAGCGAAGATGCTAATGAGTCCCCTTAATGGCGTGAATAAGGAGTTGACGGGTCGTGTGTCACTCGTGCTGGTGGTGTAATGGCCGCGGTAAGTGGCTGTAATTACACCCTGTCTCGCTCTATTTTGGCAGCCGTGGTGGGAGAGCAGCGCCTCAGCCGCGGCCAAGGCAGGGGGAGGGAGAAAGGGAAAACGGGGAGAGAAAATCCCGGTTCCTCACGGGCGTTCTCTGCGCTCCCCCGGCTCCTCATCCCCTCCAAAGCCCCTCCTGGCTGGGCCAGGTTTGGCTCCTGTAGGATGGGTGATGGCTGAGGATGAGCTGCTCCATCCAGGGTAGGAGGGAAAAGGGAAAATAAGGAAAATTAGGAAAAAAAGGAAAAAAAAAAATCCTGGTTCCTCCTGGGCATCCTCTGTGCTCCTCATCCCAGGCTCCTCATCCCCTCCTGTGGGATTTTAGAGCATTGTCTTGGCCAGGTTTGGCTCCTGTAGGGTGGGTGATGGTTGAGGATGAGCTGCTCCATCCAGGGTAGGAGGGAAAATAAGGAAAATTAGGAAAAAAAGGAAAAAAAAAAAATCCTGGCTCCTCCTGGGCATCCTCTGTGCTCCCCAGACTCCTCATTCCCTCCTGTGGGATTTTGGAGCGGTGGTTTTGCCAGGTATGGCTCCTATAGGATGGATGATGGTTGACGATGCTCTGCTCCATCCAGGGTAGGAGGGAAAAGGGAAAATAAAGAAAATTAGGAAAAAAAAGGGGAAAAAAAATTTCTGCTTTCTCCTGGGCATCCTCTGTGCTTCCCAGACTCCTCATCCCCTCCTGTGGATTTCAGAGTGGTGGCTGTGCCAGATCCCAGGTGGGATGGTTGTGGCTGTTTGATGCTCCGCTGCATCCAAGGCAGGGGAGAGGGAAAAAAGGGAAAATTAAGAAAAAAATATCCGAGTTCCTTCTGGGCATCCTCTGTGCTCCTCAGGCTTCTCATCCCCTCTGGAGCGGTGGCTTTGCCAGGTTTGACTCTTGCAGGAAGGGAAATGGTTGAGGATGAGCTGCTCCATCCAGGGCAGGGGGAAAAAGGGAAATGGGAATAAAAATCCCAGTTCCTCCTGGGCATCCTCTGTGCTCCTCATCCAGACTCCTCATCCCCTCCTGTGGGACTTTGGAGCAGAGGTTTAGCCAGGTTTGCTCCAGTAGGACACTGGATATATTGCCTTCATTACAAGGCCATATCTAAATTAACTTTCTGACCCAACAGGCTGATGCCACGGAGTTTATTTTGCTTTTCTGAACCTGTCACCTTCACTTCTTTCTGCTGCAACGTGGATCCTTCTGCCCAATAATGTCTGATCACATCTGTCTCTATTATAACATCTAAACTCAGTTTATTCTCTACAATCACATTACTGCACCATAAATCCCTTTATCATCTTATCCAACACAGTTTCTTACTCACTTCAGGCATATTCTTACTTACAACTATAGAAAGATAAATGTATGATTTCTCTGTCAGGTCTGTGTGATTTCAATGAAATAATTTCAATGATTTCTCTGCCATGTCTGTGCGATTTCAATGTCTGTGTATCTTGCTTTCACACCAATGCAAACTTCTTCCAGCTTCTTGCAAATCAAACCCTCCCAAGCCTGTGAAGATTTCTGCCTCTCCCATTCCCACAGGATGCTCCACACCCCCCTGGCACATCCCTTGATTTCCCCTTGATTTCCCCTCAAATTTCCCCTCGGATTTCCCCTTGAATTTTCCCTCAATTTTCCCCTTGATTTCCCCTTGATTTGCCCTTGATTTCCCTTTGATTTTTTTTCCTTGATTTTCCCCTCTATATCCCTTCAAATTTCCCTCAATTTTCCCCTCGATTTCCACTTGAATTTCCCCTTGTTTTTCCCCTCGATTTCCTCCTGATTTCCCCTTGATATTCCCTTGATTTTCCCCTCGATTTCCTCCTGATTTCCCCTTGATATTCCCTTGATTTTCGCTTGATTTTCCCCTTGATATCCCTTCAGTTTTCCCTTCAATTTTCCCCTCGATTTCCCCTTGATTTTTTCCTTGATTTTTCCCTTGATATTCCCTTGATTTTCCCCTCAATTTCCTCTTGATTTCTCCTTGATATCCCTTCAGTTTTCCCTTCAATTTTCCCTCAATTTTCCCCTCTACTTCCCCTTGATTTTTGCCTTGATTTCCCCCTCGATATCCCTTCAATTTTCCCTCAAATTTCCCTCTATTTCCCCTTGATTTCCCCTTGATTTTTTCCTTGATTTTCCCCTTGATATTCCCTTGATTTTTCCCCTCAATTTCCCCTTGATATTCCCCTGATTTTCCCCTCGATTTCCTCCTGATTTCCCCTTGATATTCCCTTCATTTTCCCCTGATTTTCCCTTCGATATCCCTTCAGTTTTCCCTCAATTTTCCCTCTATTTTCCCCTCGATTTCCCCTTGATTTTTTCCTTGATTTTCCCCTTGACATTCCCTTGATTTTTCCCCTTGATTTCCCCTTGATATTCCCCTGATTTTCCCCTCGATTTCCTCTTGATTTTCCCTTGATTTTTGCCTTGATTTCCCCCTCGATATCCCTTCAATTTTCCCTCAAATTTCCCTCAAATTTCCCTCTATTTCCCCTTGATTTCCCCTTGATTTTTTCCTTGATTTTCCCTTGACATTCCCTTGATTTTTCCCCTTGATATTCCCTTGATTTTCCCCTCGATTTCCTCCTGATTTCCCCTTGATTTTCCCTTGATTTTCGCTTGATTTTCCCCTTGATATCCCTTCAGTTTTCCTTTCAATTTTCCCTCAATTTTCCCCTCGATTTCCCCTTGATAATCCCTTGATTTTTCCCTGATTTTTTCCTTGATTTTCTCCTCTATATCCCTTCAAATTTCCCTCAATTCTCCCCTTGATTTCCCCTCAATTTTCCCCTCGATTTCCCCTTGATTTTTTCCTTGATTTTCCTCTCGATTTTCCCTTGATTTTTTCCTTGATTTTCCCCTTGATATTCTCTTGATTTTCCCCTGATTTTCCCCTCGATTTCCTCTCGATTTTCCCTTGATTTTTTCCTTGATTTTCCTCTCGATTTCCCCTTGATTTTTTCCTTGATTTTCCCCTTGATATTCTCTTGATTTTCCCCTGATTTTCCCCTCGATTTCCTCTTGATTTCCCCTTGATTTTTTCCTTGATTTTCCCTTCTATATCCCTTCAAATTTCCCTCAATTCTCCCCTTGATTTCCCCTCAATTTTCCCCTCGATTTCCCCTTGATTTCCCCTTGATTTTTTTCCTTGATTTTTCCCTTGATATTCCCTTGATTTTCCCCTCAATTTCCTCTTGATTTCCCCTTGATATCCCTTCCGTTTTCCCTTCAATTTTCCCTCAATTTTCCCCTCTACTTCCCCTTGATTTTTGCCTTGATTTCCCCCTCGATATCCCTTCAATTTTCCCTCAATTTTCCCTCAAATTTCCCTCTATTTCCCCTTGATTTCCCCTTGATTTTTTCCTTGATTTTCCCTTGATTTTCCCCTCTATATCCCTTCAAATTTCCCTCAATTCTCCCCTTGATTTCCCCTCAATTTTCCCCTCGATTTCCCCTTGATTTTTTCCTTGATTTTCCTCTCGATTTTTCCTTGATTTTTTCCTTGATTTTCCCCTTGATATTCTCTTGATTTCCCCCTGATTTTCCCCTCGATTTCCTCTTGATTTTCCCTTGATTTTTTCCTTGATTTTCCCTTGACATTCCCTTGATTTTTCCCCTCATTTTCCCCTTGATATTCTCTTGATTTTCCCCTGATTTTCCCCTCGATTTGCTCTTGATTTTCCCTTGACATTCCCTTGATTTTTTCCTTGATTTTCCCTTGATATTCTCTTGATTTTCCCCTGATTTTCCCCTCGATTTCCCCTCGATTTCCTCTTGATTTTTTCCTTGATTTTCCCCTCGATATCCCTTCAATTTTCCCTCATTTTTCCCTCGATTTTCCCACGATTTTCCGCTTGGATTTTTTCCCGAGGACCCTCCCATCACCTGGGCACACCAACACCTCCATGCCAGCCCTGCCCCGTGCCCAGGTGCCCGCAGAGCCAGCCCAGGTGTGTGACAGGACACGCGTGGCAGCTTGGAAGGGACAATATCAATAAAGTTCGGCATTTCTGTTCCCAGGCCCGCCGGGATCGTGACCATTGAAATATTGAAGTACTCGCATACAAACGGCGCTTTCAAGTATTTTTGACAAGGGTACTAATTAAATCTTAATTGACACTGCACTAATTAGCTTCTTAATTACATGGAACCACATAATTAGCAGCACACTCTGTGCTAATTGTTAATTAGGAAAACCAGGCTTCCCCCCCACCCCCATCCCTCCCCTCCTGTTGTCGTTTTCAACTAAAGAGGCTCTGGTGGGAGGAGGAGGAGGATGAGGAGGGGTTTGTGCTGCCAGCACGTGGCGCGGGGATGGTTTTGGGCTCCAGGTGGGATTTGGGATGGGGATGGGATGCAGGCACACCTGTGAGAGGGATGGGAGCTCCCCTGGGTGATGAAAAATCCCAAAATCTGCTCCAGCATCTCCCTCCCCACCCCACTGCACCCATCCTCACAGGGGAACAAGCCTGGACTTTTCCAGCTCTCTCCCTCTCTGTTTCTTTTTAATGTATTTTTTAAATAAATTTTTTAATTGTGCAGTTTTCCAGGGAATTTAAAAAAAAATAAAAAAGTGGCCCAACACCTGCTGCAGAGCCTGACTCTCCCAAGAGCCTGGAGGAATGGGATGTGCAGCTGGGATTGCAGCCCCGTGTTTGTGGGGAAAGAGGTGGAGGGGGAAAGAAAATATCTGTATTTTCATCAGGGGGAAAAGAGGAGGGAAAGGAAAGGGGAGAGGGAAAAAAAAAAAAAGAAGAAGAAGAGGTGAGAAAATTGTGCTCATTTGACAAATCTTTCTAATTAGGGGCCAATTATGTCCTCAGATTCCTAATTGGGATTCCGGCAGGTTTTCAGGCTTGTAGGGTAATTACAGGCTCGTAATTCTATTAAGATGGAAATTTGGGAGAAATACCTTATCATAACATTTAGATTTTGCCATCTGTGTTGACGGGGCTGCAGCTCGGGTGGGAAGGGGCTGCTTCCCTGCCAGGGTGAGCCTGATCCTGATCCTTGTTCTGGTCCTGATCCCAATCCTCATCCTGGTCCTGATCCTCATCCTGATCCTCATCCTGATCCTCATCGTGATCTTCATCCTGATCCTGATCCTTGTTCTGGTCCTGATCCCAATCCTCATCCTGGTCCTGATCCTCATCGTGATCTTCATCCTGATCCTCATCCTCATCCTGGTCCTGATCCTCATCCTGATCCTCATCATGATCCTCATCATGATCCTCATCCTGATCCTGATCCTTGTCCTGGTCCTGATCCTCGTCCTGATCCTCATCATGATCCTCATCCTGATCCTCATCCTTGTTCTGGTCCTGATCCATGTCCTGATCCTCATCATGACCTTCATCCTGATCCTCATCACGATCTTCATCCTGATCCTGATCCTTGTTGTGGTCCTAATCCTCATCCTCATCCTGGTCCTGATCCTCATCATGATCCTCATCATGATCCTCATCCTGATCCTCATCATGATCTTCATCCTGATCCTGATCCTGATCCTCATCAAGATCCATGTCCTGATCCTCATTCGGATCCTTATCCTGATCCTCATCCTGGTCTTGATCCTCATCCTCATCCTCATCCTCATCCTTGTGCTGATCCTTGTCCTGATCCTCATCATGATCTTCATTCTGATTCTTGTCCTGGCCCTGATCCTCAGCCAGATCCTCATCCCAATCCTCATCCTGGTCCCAATCCTCATCCCAATCTTCATCCTGATCCTCATAGTGATCTTCATCCTGATCCTGATCCTAATCCTCATCCTGGTCCTGATTCTCATCCAGATCCTTGTCCTGATCCTCATTCCAATTCCAAGCCTCATCTTCATTTCATCCTGATCCTCATCCCATCCTCATCCTCATCCCAATCCTGATCCTCATCCCAATCCTGATCCTCATCCCAATCCTGATCCTGATCCTCATTTCATCCTGATCCTCATCCCAATCCTGATCCTCATCCCAGTCCTGATCCTGATCCTCATTTCATCCTGATCCTCATCCCATCCTGATCCTCATCCTCATCCCAATCCTGATCCTGATCCTCATCCTCATTCCATCCCGATCCTCATCCCAATCCTGATCCCAATCCTGCTCCTGATCCTCATTCCAGTCCTGATCCTCATCCTCATCCTCATTTCATCCTGATCCTCATCCCAATCCTGTTCCCAATCCTGCTCCTGATCCTCATCCCACTCCTCAGCAGTGCCGTTGGCATCCCCACGGGCAGAGGGGAAAACGGGGATGGGGGACCTGAGCCTGGTCCCAGATCTGCTGTGTCCCCAGCACGCTGGGACCCTGGATCCAGGGGGACATTCCCGGGATCCTGCAGGGTTGGACACCCCCAGGTCCATCCCTGCCCCCTCCATCCCAACTCCAATCCCAGTCCTGTGGTGTTTCCAGCCGGGAATATCCAACAGTGAATTAATTTAAGAGGAAGGAAGAAACAGCTCCCTCATCTTCCTCAGCTTTCCCTTGTCACCTGTGCTTGTCCCGTGCCTGGATGTGTTGGGACACTCCTGTCCCCGTTCCCGCCATGAACAACTCTACAATTTGGGGTTCCCCAAACCCCTAAAGCTCATTTTTATTTTTATTCCCCAACTCTTGGCTAATGAAACCAGCTGTGGGTAATTATTTTAATCTGCATTCCTGGGCGGGAATGCGGCTTCTCCTTCTGGATCCGCAAATTTAGAATTAAAAAAAAAAAGGGAAAAGAATTAAAAAAAAAAAAAAAAAAAAGGAGCAAAACCCTTTTTTTCCATGAGAGTCTGGCTGCCTTTGATCTTTTGTGTGAAGCCTCTTATCAGGAGCAGAGTAGGTTTACACTGGAAGATACAGGGATAATACTGCACGGAGATAAGCTGCAGCCCAGCTCTCCTTTGTGTGGCAAATTAGGACTGGCAAAATGTTTATTACTGGGAGAGCCTGGCAGAGAAGGAGTCCCCAGCTCAGCTGAGAGGAAAATAATAAATTTAATATTAAATTAATATTTATTATCAATAAATTAATATTTATATTATTATAATATTATTATAATAATATTTATATTATTATAATATTAATATTATAATTATAATATTAATATTATTAATAATATATTTATTTAATATGAATAATAATAATTGCTTTTGGCAGGGTAATTAAAGAGTGGGGGCTCAGCCCCATGATGGGTTGGTTTGTTGGATTTTTGGGGTTGGATGGGACTGCCAGGACCCCACACAGGAAATTCCCTGATCCAGATGTGTCAGATCTTCAACCACTGGATTATTTTATTGGGATGAGAGTGGAAATGGCAGCACTGGGGTGAAAGGAGTGACCCTGGGATGCTTTTGTCACGAATTTCAGCTTTGGGGCGTCACAAATTTCAGCTCCTGGGGTGTCACAAATTTCAGCTTTGGGGTGGATCAGAAATCAGAGCATCCCAGAGGCTCAGGAACATCATTTGGAGGTGAGGGAGAAGATCTGGATGGGGAAAATTGCTGGGAAATCCTTGGATTTTTGGGGATGGATGGGACTGGTCCCTGCCACACCCACACAGGAAATTCCCTGATCCAGAGGTGTCAGATATTCAACCTCTGGATTATTTTATTGGGATGAGAGTGGAAATGGCAGCACTGGGGTGAAAGGAGTGACCCTGGGATGCTTTTGTCACAAATTTCAGATCTTGGGGTGTCACAAATTTCAGCTTTGGGGTGTCACAAATTTCAGATCTTGGGGTGTCACAAATTTCAGCTTTGGGGTGTCACAAATTTCAGCTCCTGGGGTGTCACAAATTTCAGCTCTTGGGGTGTCACAAATTTCAGCTTTGGGGTGGATCAGAAATCAGAGAATCCCAGAGGCTCAGGAGCATCATTTGGAGGTGAGGGAGAAGACCTGGATGGGGAAAATTGCTGGGAAACTCCTTGGATTTTTGGGGATGGATGGGACTGGTCCCTGCCACACCCACACAGGAAATTCCCTGATCCAGAGGTGTCAGATCTTCAACCACTGGATTATTTTATCGGGATAAGCCTGGAAATGTCAGCACTGGGGTTAAAGGAATGACCCTGGGGTGCTTTTGGGGGGTCACAAATTCCAGTTTTGGAGTGGACCAGGAGCCAGAACATCCCAGAAGCTCAAGAGCATCATTCAGAAGGGAGCAAAGAGACCAAGATGGGGAAAACCACTGGGAAAACCCTGCTGGATTTCTCCTCCTGAAGGAATCCCCCAACTCTTACAGGTGCCAGGAGGAATTTCCCAACTTTTCCAGCCCCCCAGACACCCCCTGGCTGCTGGGCAAGGACATTTCTCCCTCCCAGGGCCCATCCCTGGAGCAGCCCCCACCTAATCTCTCTCCTATTAATCCAGCTTTTTATTATTATTATTATTGTTATTATTATTAAACATCTCTCTTCTCCCAAATCATCTCGGAGCCGCGGCGAGGTCCCCGGTAATAGCTCCATAAATTTCAGCCATAAAAAGTAATGGAGGGAGACAAATGAGATAATTAGGAATAAATCTTGGCGAGGTCTCTATTCATCAACATCCCCCAGAACTGGCCAATATTCCAAATCATTAGCAAAGCCCGTAATTAACAAAGAGCCGAGGCTTCCAGCGTTAATAAAGCTCGCTCAAGTCGAGATTATCAGGTAGCAGCTGACGAATCAGCCCTGGTAATATTATGGCCTTTGTTAAGGATCTTCTTGCTTTTTTTTAAAGCTAAAAACCCCGTGTCTTTTTTTATTTTCCCCCCCTCTCTTCTGCTAAATTTTAATTAGATTTTTTTTTTTTTTTTTTGCATCTGTAGAGGGCAAGGGAGGGGACAAAGGGACGGGGATTTTTCTTTTCTTTTATACTTTTTATGATGGCAAAAGAAGAACCTGATAGGTTAGGTTTTTTTATTAAATTTTATATTTTTTTCCCCTCCATTTCTCACTACTTTTATTCATTCCTCCACATTCCACTGCAGGGAGTTCTCCAGGCTGGTACCAATTAAGAGCCAACTTTTATTGATTCTTTCCCCTAAAAACCTCAGGGTTTTTTTGGAATATTTGAGGTGCCAGCTCAGCTCTGTGAACCTGCCACCCCCAGCACCTCGTTTGGGCTAAAAGCAGAAGGAATCAGCCAAAAACCAAGTGCAGGGATTATTTTCCCACCCTGAATTAGGAATTTTGAGGGTTTCTGAGGAGTTTTTCTGTCCCTTTACCCACCTGGACAATGTGGGCACCACAAACTCAACCCCCCATGTCCTTCATCCTCCCCAGCTGGCACGGAGTGTTCAGATAATTAAAATTCAACTCATTTAATTAAAAATGAAGCACTTAAAAATAACTTTTAAATTGTTTTAGAGCTGCAAGGCTGCTCAACCCACTTCAAACCCCAGGGAACCTCAGTTTGGGGGGGTCTCTCTGCCCCAATTTCAGCCTCTTTAAGCTCTCTTAAAATAATTAATTTTATTATAAGCTAAAAACTGCTTTAAATCAAGCTGCATGAAATCTTTGCTCATGCCAGGGGTGTCTCCAGACGAGGTGCAGCCCCTTGGCTCTTCTGGAATGAAAATGTGACCCTCGTGTCTTCATTTTCCTTGATGCTTTTTCTTGATTTCCCCTCGATTTCCCCTTGATTTTCCTCTTTGATTTCCCCTCAGTTTTCCCCTCGAATTTTCTCTCAATTTTTCCCTCGATTTTCCCTCTATTTTTCCTCGATTTTCCCCTTGATTTCCCCTCGGATTTCACCTCAGATTTTCCCTTGATTTCCCCTCAAGTTTCCCTTGATTTTCCCTCAATTTTCCCTCGATTTGCCCTTAGTTTTTCCTCGATTTTTTCCTTGATTTTCCCCTTGACATTCCCCTTGATTTTTCCCTTGATTTCCCCTCGGATTTCCCCTCGGATTTTCCCTTGATTTCCTCTCAATTTTCCCCTCAATTTTCCCTCGATCTCCCCTTGAAATTCCCTTGATTTTCCCCTTGGATTTCCCCTTGATTTTCCCTTTATTTTTTCCCCTCGATTTCCCCTTGATTTTCCCGTGATTTCCCCTTGACTTTATCCTCGATTTTTCCTTGATTTCCCCTCGATTTCTCCTCAATTTTCCCCTCAATTTTCCCCTGGGTTTCCCTTCGATTTTCCCTCAATTTTCCCTCTATTTTCCCTCAATTTCCCCTCGATTTCCCCTTTACATTCCCCTCGATTTTTCCTTTGATTTCCCCTCGATTTTCCCTCGATTTTCCCTCGATTTTTCCCTTCATTTTCCCTCGATTTTTTTTTCCTTGATTTTCGCCTGATTTTTCCCTAAATTATTTTTCCCCCTTGATTATTCCGAGGACCCTTCCATCACCTGCTCCCAGTCCGCGAGCTCTGGTGGCACTGGTGGGACTGGTCCCGGCTTCACTAGAGGGCAGCATCCAGCCTGGAATGAACCGGGAATGCACCTGGAATTCGGGAATTATTCGGGAATTATTCGGGAATTTTTGGGGAATTATTCGGGAATTTTTCGGGAATTTTTTGGGAATTTTTTGGGAATGATTCGGGAATGATTCGGGAATGATTCGGGAATTATTCGGGAATTCGGGATCTGCCCCGGGAGTTTGGGATTTGGGGCGGATCTGGGGAGATTTGGGTTCCTGCAAGGAGCCGCTTGATCCCAAAATCGGGGTGGGATTTGGGGAATTTGGGTTCCTGCAGGAATTTGGGTTCCCAAAATCTGGGTGGGATTTGGGAGAGATTTGGAGAATTTGGGTTCCTGCAGGAATTTAGGTTGGATCTTCCCACCTGGCACAGGGCATGACCAGGGAGATTTGGGAAGCTCCAAAAGGGAAAAAAAGTGGTTGAGAAAAGCACAAATATTGATTTTTCTACACTCACCCAGTGGCATTTCAAATATAAAAATAAAAATAAAAATAAAAATAAAAATAAAAATAAAAATAAAAATAAAAATAAAAATAAAATAAAAATAAAAATAAAAATAAAAATAAAAATAAAAATAAATATAAATATAAATATAAATATAAATATAAATATAAATATAAATATAAATATAAATATAAATATAAATACAATATCAATCTAATATATACACATCTTATATGTATCATACATATAATATATATGTATAATATATACATAAATATATATTAAATATGTATAAATATATTTAAAAGATCTATAAAATACACATGCATGTGTATAATGTGTATATATATAATACCACTGGGTGACCATAGAAAAATTGATATTTGTGCAAAATATATATATATGAGCCTATCTATATATAAATGTAAATACATATTTAATTTTTAATATATTATACATGTAAATATTTAATAATGACAGTATATTTATAGATCATAATATATTTTAATATAATTCTATTATATATTTTAATATATTTATTTTTATATCTTTTTATGTCATATATTTTAGAGAATATATTTCAATATAATGTTTTATAGAATCTACTTTACCTTACCATTTTTATTTTAATTAAAATACATTATAGATATAAATTATTAAAATATTAAATATAAATACATTAAAATATATTTTGCTTTGAAATGTGTGATTTTCAAATATCATATTCTGGTGTAATGTTTTAATATGATATTGAAATATGATATTTTTTAAAAATCTATTAAATATTTTCACCATATCATTTTTCACCCCATAACTCAGTTTAACCCACGCAGGGCTAAATCCAGCACCGAATTTTCCTCTCCTCCAAAAATTCCCCTGAATTCCTTTCAAACATTGGCACCTCCAGCTCTCAGATATTCCTGAATTCCAGCCCCTCTCTGGTTTCCAAAAGAAAACAACCGGGCAGGAAATCATTATTTGGGTTTGGGAGGCTCCTCTTCCTGAGGGGCTGCCTGGAAAAATCACTGGAAAAGCTGGAAAAGCCTCTGGAAAAGATGGAAAATGTGGAAAAGGCTATGGAAAAGGTGGAAAGGCTCTGGAAAATGAGAAACGGGATTGGAAAAGCTGGAAAAGGTGGGAAACCTGTGGAAAAGACTTTGGAAAAGGTGGAAAACATTTGGAATAGGTGGGAAAACCTCTGGAAAAACTGGACAAGGCTCTGGAGAAGGTGGGAAAGGCTTTGAAAAAGATGGAAATGGCTCTGAAATAGGTGGAAAAAACTCTGGGAAAGGTGGAAAAGATGGAAAAGCTCCTGGAAAAGATGGAATATGTGGAAAAGGCTTTGGAAAAGGTGGAAAGGCTCTGGAAAATGTGGAAAAGGGATTGGAAAAGCTGGAAAAAGTGGGAAACCTGGGGAAAAGGTGGCAAAGCCTCTGGAAAAGAAGGAAAACATTTGGAAAAGGTGGACAAGGCTTTGGAGAAGGTGGGAAAGTCTTTAAAAAGATGGAAATGGCTCTGAAATAGGTGGAAAAAACTCTGGAAAAGGTGGAAAAGATGGAAAAGCTCCTGGAAAAGATGGAAAATGTGGAAAAGGCTATGGAAAAGGTGGGAAGGCTCTGGAAAATGTGGAAACAGGATTGGAGAAGCTGGAAAAGCTGGGAAACCTGGGGAAAAGGTGGGAAAGCCTCTGGAAAAGGAGGAAAACATTTGGAATAGGTGGGAAAACCTCTGGAAAAACTGGACAAGGCTCTGGGGAAGGTGGAAAGGCTTTGGAAAAGTTGGAAAAGCCTCTGGAAAAGCTGGAAAGGCTCTGGAAAAGGTGGGAAACCTCTGGAAAAGGTGGAAAAACTGGAAAAGCTCGGGAAAATATACAAAAGGCTCTGGAAAAGCACTTTCTGGATTTCTTGTCCAGAGGATGCTCCACGTTCCTGGCAGGTTCTGGAAAGGCTCAGGAAAAGCTGGGAAGTCTCTGGAAAAGGCTTTGGAAAAGGTGGAAAGCCTCTGGAAAAGATGGAAAGGCTTTGGAGAAGCTGGAAAGGTTCTGGAAAAGCTGGAAAGGCTCTGGAAAAGGCAGAAAAGGCTCAGGAAAAGCTGGAGAAGGGTTTGGAAAAGCTGGAATGTCTCTGGAAAAGCGCTGGATTTTCCATGCAGAGGATGCTCACGTTTCTGGCAGGTTCTGGAAAGGCTCAGGAAAAGCTTTGGAAAAGGTAGAAAAGGCTCAGGAAAAGCTGGAGAAGGGTTTGGAAAAGCTGGAAAAGGCTCAGGAAAAGCTCTGGAAAAGGTAGAAAAGGCTCAGGAAAAGCTGGAGAAGGGTTTGGAAAAGCTGGAAAAGGCTCTGGAGAAGCCAGAAGGGCTCTGGAGAAGCTGGAATGTCTGGAAAAGCGCTGGGTTTTCCGTGCAGAGGATGCTCACATTTCTGGCAGATTCTGGAAAGGCTCAGGAAAAGCTCTGGAAATGGCAGAAAAGGCTCAGGAAAATCTGGAGAAGGGTTTGGAAAAGCTGGAAAAGGCTCTGGAGAAGGTGGAATGTCTCTGGAAAAGCCCTGGATTTTCCATGCAGAGGATGCTCACGTTTCTGGCAGGTTCTGGAAAGGCTGGGAAAGGCTCAGGAAAGGCTCTGGAAAAGGCAGAAAAGGCTCAGGAAAATCTGGAGAAGGGTTTGGAAAAGCTGGGAAAGGCTCAGGAAAAGCTCTGGAAAAGGCAGAAAAGGCTCAGGAAAAGCTGGAGAAGGGTTTGAAAAAGCTGGAAAAGGCTCTGGAAAAGCGCTGGGTTTTCCATGCACAGGACGCTCACGTTTCTGGCAGGGCCAGGAGGGGCAGTGGGAAAAGTGACGCTGTGGGGCTGGGGAGGGCTGAGAGCAGCGGAGGAGCCGGCGGCCCCCAAACGTTAATTCCTTCCAGCTGCTGTCAGGCTGGCAGGTTCTCAAAGGAAGTTTAATAGACTGCAGTCGTCTCCCCTCGGCCCCGTCCCCCCATCCTGCCAGAATCTGGGATTACATGAGCTGCTCTGCCTTCCAAAAAACCCAGGTTTATTTTATTTTATTTTATTTTATTTTATTATTTTATTTTATTATTTTGTTTCCCCCCCCTTGGCTCTGGGAGTGTTTTCTTTTCTGTGTGAGTGTGCGCGCACGCACGTGTGCTGTCTTCCAGCTGAAGCTGCCCCTGGGATTGCAGGGATTTTGGGGGAATTTTGGGGTGGCACAGAGCAGGGGTGGGGGTTGGAATGAGGAGGAGGAGGAGGGTGAAGAGGAGGAAGAAGAGGAGGAAAAGGCTCCCTGGGCCTCCTTGCTGGAGCACTCCCCAGCCCCGCCGTGTGAACGGGGAAGGAAACAGGATGGAGAAAGTATTTGGAGTGGAAAATAAAAACGCTCTCCTGCTTTATTGATCGTGATTGAGGACAGAAATAGCGCAGGCTGCTGACAGCCCTCCCCACCGAGGCAGCAGCCAAACGTGGGGCTCATCCAGGGAAAAAACCAGGAGGGGTCTGGGGAGCTCAGGGCAGGTTTGGATCTCAGGGGCTCCTGCAGGATTTCCAAACCTCCCCTTGTCCCTTTTCCAGGGGCTGAGCAGCCCCTGGAATCCATCAGCAATTAAACAACGAGCTCCCATCATTAAGATTCCCATTCCCATTCCCTCCAATGTCCCAGGAATGATCAATCCCCAGCAAGGATGGTAGGAAAAGGAAACCCCTGTGCCCAGCTGGCATCGGGCACTGCCCACCCCAGGGAGCACTGGGGGCACCCTGAACCAAAATACTGATTTAGGTGACTTAAAAATCATGAATTTTAATGCATTTTAGCCAATTTCATTGAATTGTTTCACTTAAAACATCAAACTCAGGGGCAGCCAGGTTGGGGAAGGTGGGCAGGGAAACCCAGGGTGCCCAGGAAAGCCCAGCAGGATCAACACACTGTGGGCACGGTGCTCCAACTCTGAGAAAACCATAAAAACCAAGTGCTGGCAGGAGAATAATTAGTTAAAACCAAGCACATCTGTTGTTAATTAATTCCCAGGCAGGAGGGTTTAACTCTTGCCCTGCCCAGCGTTTTGCAACCTGCACGGCCCGTGCCAACTTGCGTCCAGGGGAAGGGTTGAAATCAGGGTTTAAAGTTTTCAAGTTTGCTCTGGTTCATCATTCCCTGCTCTGGGTCACCAATCCCTGCTCTGATCCATCATTCCCACATCCCAGAACCACCCCAGGGAATTCCAGGAGCTCCTGGGGTGTGAGCAGAGCAGCCAGCATTGCCCAGGGCAGGGAATGCACCTCAGGTTTGGGGTGGGGGCTGAAATAAATTTGTCTTTGCCCCTTCCAACCTCCAGCCCTGAGGAGCAAGGTGGGAACAACTCTCTGAGGGGGGTTTGCAGAGGGCAGAGATCTGGGCAGCCCTGTGCTGATTATTGCTCTTTTATTTGCATTTTCTCTGAGGCAGCCGTCGTGGAAGCACAAACATCTCACCCATGGAGGAAAACACACCAGGATCCCATCCCTGCTCTGGATGGGGACCTGCTCCTTTGGGAGCAGCACTGATGGGCTGAGGAGGAGCAGAAGAGGGGCTCAGGGTGTGTGTGTGACCCCCACCCCATCCACCCAGCCCTCAGAACCCTCCTGCACTGGGGGAATCTGTTCCCCATTAAGTGGCTGCGGCTGGTGGGAGCAGCCCTGGCAGCTCCACGCTCCCTAATCAGCAGCAGACACGAGGCCAGGCTGGGGAAGGCCAGAACCTCCGTGCCAAGGATGCAAAGGGTTTGGAGCAGAGCCCGTGGAACAGCTCTGAGCGACCCTGCCAGTGCCACATGGGGCCCTGATCCCGTTTGTGCCAGGCTGGGCAGGGATGTGCATCCCACCCCTCACGGCTTCACCCCAAACCCAGCACCCCCAGCGCTCCCTGCGGGATGTGGGGTGGAGGAAGGCTGCCCGCACCATCCTCTGTGCCTCCTCCGTGCACTTGCACCACGCTGGGCTCTTGCTCACCACTAAAAATAGGATTCCCGGCTGAGCTACAGTGCTGGAGGGCAGCGAGCCCAGATCCCCAGGCAGCCACTGTCACTGTGACCAACTGACCCATTTGGCCCCGGTTTTTGAGTGATTTTCCCTCCTCGTTCAGCCTCAGCCCAGGCAGCAGCTGAGCTGGGCCAGCTGAGCCTTTCCAAGGGCAGCAAGACCCCAGAGTGGGGTTGTCATCCCTGGTCCTGGTGGCATGGCCTGGCATGGGTGGGGGTGGCCAAAACCACCCCAATTCCAAGGGCAGCAAACTCACCAGCCCCAGCCCTTCCATAGGAATTTGCATAATTTATTTTCTCCTTTGAGTAACTCGTGCTCTGGGGCTGGTGAAGCAGGTGACATCCCAGGGATGGTGGGACAAGAGCCAGGGTTTGTGCCCTTGTCACTGTGACCAACTGACCCATTTGGCCCCGGTTTTTGAGTGATTTTCCCTCCTCGTTCAGCCTCAGCCCAGGCAGCAGCTGAGCTGGGCCAGTTGAGCTTTTCCAAGGGCAGCGAGACCCCAGAGTGGGGTTGTGGTCCCTCACATGGGTGGGGGTCCCAGCCAGGGCAGGAGTGGCCAAAACCACCCCAATTCCAAGAGCAGCGAACTCACCAGCCCCAGCCCTTCCATAGGAATTTGCACAATTTATTTTCTCCTTTGGGTAATTCGTGCTCTGGGGCTGGTGAAGCAGGTGACATCCCAGGGATGGTGGGACAAGAGCCAGAGTTTGTCCCAGGGGGGGCCAGGACACTCCAGGACCTCAACCTGCTGTTCCCTGGAGCCAAGGACACAAAGTCCTCTTGCATTTTCCTTCCCAGCCAACAGGAGCACCCTGGGGGCTTTCACTGACCTGTCCCATGTCCCCAAACCTGGCTGGGAGCAGGATGGGCTGCAGGGACAGGGGACACGGAGCCTCTGTCTCCAGGGAGTGCCCTGCAGAGCACATGCTGGGCCAGCTGCCAGTCAGAAATGAAGAAAGACCTTTATTTACAGTAAAAAGGAACCAAAAAAAAATCTATAAAATACCGTAACACTTCCCTTCCCGTCTCTCCCCACCACCTGTCCCTGGGATGGTGGCATGGGGACAGCAATGCTGGGGTCATTTGGCACCAATTGAGCCACCATGCCTGGGACACATTGGGGACACAAGGGGGACACACAGAGCTCAATGACAGGAAAAGTTTCTTCCAGGAGGGGCTCAGGCTGTGGGTATTGCACTTGGCAGCCAGGCTGGGCATAGAGGGCAGGGGGCTGACAGGATGTGTCCCCCAGTTTGGGACCCCACAGTGGGCTGGTCCCAGTCCCCAGGGGTCACCCAGCCTTGGTGGTGTCCCTGCTCTGTGCCACCCCCTGTAACCCCCTTGAAGCACTGTCCTGGGGTGGTGGCAGTGGGATGGGCTGTCCCCAGTGTCAGGCTCTGCAGGATGGGTGTCCCCAAGGCCGGGCCCTAGGGTGGCTCTGCAGGACAGGCTGTCCCCAAGGCTGGGCCTCGGGGTGGCTCTGCGGGACTGTGTGTCCCCAAGGCTGGGCCCTGGGATGACTGGGATGGGCTGTCCCCAAGGCTGGGGTGGTTCTGCAGGACGGGCTGTCCTCAGGGTGGCTCTGCAGGATGGATTGTCCACAATGCTGGGTTGGCTCTGTGGGACGGGCTGTCCTCAGTGCTGGGGTGGCTCTGCAGGACAGGCTGTCCCCAAGGCCAGGCCCCAGGGTGGCTCTCTGGGACTGGCTGTCCCCAAGGCCAGAACCTGGGGTGGCTCAGCAGGACGGCTGTCCCCAGTGCTGGGCTGGCTCTGTGAATGGCTGTCCCCAATGCGGGGCTGGCTCTGCGGGATGGGCTGTCCCCAGTGCTGGGCCCCAGGGTGGCTCTGCAGGGTGTCTCTGTGTGCAGGCAGTCCCCAATGCTGGGGTGGCTCTGCAGGACAGTCTCTCCCCAAGGCCGGGCCCTGGGATGGCTTTGCAGGATGGCTGTCCCCAGTGCTGGGCTGGCTCTGTGTGACAGTCACTCCTGCTCTCGGCTCAGGTGGCAGGAGGCTCCCACAGCCCCCCAGTGCTGGCAGAGGTAGCGCAGGCCAGGACACCACCAGAGTTCCCATCCTTCCCCAGGCAGGACACGCTCCAAGGACGAGGATTCCAGCGGGGGATTCACTCTCCTCCTCCTCTTCCTCCTCCTCTTCCTCCTCTTCCTCAGCAAGGCCTCCTGAGGGCCCAGCCGGAGCCTGACCCACCATGGGAGATCTGGGGGGTCCTGGTGCAGCTCCCCCTGCCCAGAGGGGCCCTCAGGAGGAGAAGCAGAGCCCGCAGCACTCCATGCAGATCTCCAGGCAGTCGGCAGACTCGCAGCAGGCGTCGATGATGCCGCAGTCCATGTCGCAGGGCAGGTCGCAGTCCGCGCACTCGCCCGAGTTGCAGCAGCAGCAGCAGATGCAGGAGTCCTCCGAGGTGCAGGAGCCGCACGTGGCACAGTCCAGCACGATGTTGCACAGGGTCAGGAACTCGCAGAACAGGCAGGAGAGGATGCAGTGCACGCAGCAATCTGGGGAGGAACGCAGGGTGAGACAAGGCCGGGCTGGGGGAGCACCCGAGGGTGGAAATGCTCCCTCAGGAATTCATGGAAGGGAGCGGAAAAGGGGTCGGGAGAGAGTCTCCCTCAACATCCAGCCCTCAAGAGAGACCAATTTTGGAGGACAGGAGATGGCCAGGAGGATCCAGGGGTCCTGCTGAGCTCAGAGGATGCCACCAAGAGATCCCAAGGGATGAGGGATCCAAGGGCTCGGAGGAGGCCACCAAGAGATCGATAGGGATGAGGGACCCAAGGGCTCGGAGGAGGCCACCAAGAGATCCCAAGGGATGAGGGGCCTGAGGACTTGGAAGATGCCACCCAAGAGATCCATAGAAATGATGAGTCCAGGGCTTGGAGGGTGCCACCAAGAGATCCCAAGGGATGAGGGGCTTGGAGGATTCCACCCAGAGATCTCAAGGGATGAGGGTCCAAGGAGTTGGAAGGTGCCACCAAGAGATCCCAAAGGATGATGAGCCCAGGGCTTGGACAATGCCACCCAAGAGATCCCAAGGGATGAGGAACCCAAGGAGAACATCTGGAAAGAGCCCTCAGGGTTCAGCAGTACCTTCCTGCGCCTCAATGGGGATGTGGGAGGAGGGTGACTTGGAGCTGCCCTTGCTCTTCTTGCTGCCCTGGCTGTTGATGGAGTGGTGTGGCTGCAGCTTTCGGGGTGGTTTGTGTGTGCTGGGCACAGCCCGGCAGATCCCGTTCCCCGCGTCCCCGTTGGGCAGCAGCTGCGTGCAGGGACCAGGGGACTGCAGGGGTGGCCCCACCTGGGGCTGGCCTGGAAGGGAAAAGCAGAATGTTACCGCCCCTGCCCTCTCCACAGGGAGAAATGTGTGCCCAGACCCCGGGGAAACGGGAATCTGGTCCCCAGATGGACATGGGGTGAGCTGGAGGGTGGATGGTCCAAGGGGATGGGTGGCACAGACACATTTTATGAAAAATATTTTCCTTAGGATTTTTTCTCCTGAGAAGCTGAGAAACCTCAGGAACAAAATGTAAACAATGATTATCTGCTGCTGTGGGATGCAACAGGTGCATCTTTGATTAATCTCATGTGGTTGTTTTTAATTAATGGCCAATCACAGCCCAGTTGTCTCAGACTCTGGTCGATCACAATATTTTATTATAATTCCTTCCTTTTTATTCCTTGCAAGCCTTCTGATGGAATCCTTTCTTCTATTCTTTTAGTATAGCTTTACTATATAATTTTTTAATATAATATATATAATAAAACAATAAATTCTTTAATATAATATATATAACAAAACAATCAATTCTTTTAATATAATATATATCATAAAATAATAAATAAAATAAAAATAAATAAAATTTTAATATAATATATATCATAAAATAATAAATCTGAAACATGGAGTCAAGATTCTCATCTCTTCCCTCATCCTGGGATCCCTGCAAACACCACCACAGATGGTCTCAAGCTATGTCAGGATAGGTATAGGTTGGATATTAGGAAAAAGTTTTTTACCCAAAGAATAATAAAATATTGGAATACTCTTCCAGGGAGGTGGTGGAATCACCATCTCAGGATGTGCTTAAAAAAAGACTGGACATGGCACTTGGTGCTATAGGTGAGGTGTTAGGGCAGAGGTTGGACTCGATGATCTGAGAGGTCTCTTCCAGCCTCATTATTCTGTGATTCTGTGAGGGAGATGTGGAAAAGGCAGCTGGAAGGAAGGAGACAAAGGCTGCTGAGAGAGGAAGGGATGGAAAACCACCAAGAAATGCAGATTTGTCATGAAAGATGGGCTGAAACTCTTCAGAGGACCTGAAGGAGGAGATGTCCCTGCAGGGCCAGGAGGGATGAAGCCACCAAGAGCTCCTGAGTGTCCCCAGAGCCACAGGAGCTGAGGAACCACAGCAGAGCCAGCCTGCTCCTCTCCCCAGCCCTGCAGGAACCGGCCGCTTCCTTGAGGTCTCTGCAACCTCTGGCTGAACTCCTCTGCAGGAGGAGGAAAAGAACTCAGTTCTGTGGCTGTGCCTCCCTCCAGCCTCTCCTGCTGCAGCCCAGCGTCCTGCCAGAGCCACAGGGGCGGCTCAGCCCTCGCTCTGCCCACGCTGCCTCCTCATCCTCACCTGGGGGAGCACTGGGAACCAGCACAAGGTTCCAGCAGCCATCATCCGCCTCAGCAAGGCCACAAATAAAATAAAATAAAATAAACAAACAAACTAAACTAAAATATAAAATATAAAATATAAAATATAAAATATAAAATATAAAATGTAAAATATAAAATATAAAATATAAAATATAAAATATAAAATATAAAATATAAAATATAAAATGAAATAAAATAATAAAATAAAATAATTTAAAAAATAAGAATAAAAATAAAATAATGAAATGAAACAATAAAATAAAATAATAAAATAAAAATAAAAATATAAATATAAAAATAAATTTAAAATAAAAATAAAAATAAAAATAAAAATAAGAATAAAAATAAAAATAAATAAAAAATAAATAAAAATAAAAATAAATAAAATAAAACCCTGTCTGGTGGTGCTCCGGCCAAACTTTGCTTTTCCTCTCCCAGGGCAGTAAACAAGGGATGATTCAGGGCTGAGGCTCGAGGGCAAAGGCACCTCCTGGCACCAGGGAACAGGAGCTGCTTTCTGTGCAGGGCACAGGCGGCCCCTGTCCTGCAGCCACCAAAATAAAACAGATGGAAGGTGAAAATAAAGTGGGTGGAAGGTGAAAATAAAACAGATGGAAGGTGAAAGACGCAAGGGGATGGTCCCAGTGCTTGGTCTGACCAGGCTGAGCTGGGCTTGGGCTGCACAGGGAGGTGAAAGTGGAGCTTGGTGTTTGACATCCACTGGGAAAGGAATTTCAAATAACCAATGGTGAGCAGGAAGAGTGGGCTGAGAGAGAGCAAAGAGTGGGGAGACACAAAACAGGTCTTGGATAAAACTGGGATTGTCTCCCCTTCCTAAAAACCTCATGTGTGGCCGTGTTCACAGGGGTCTTATGCTGAGGGAAGAGACAAGGATCTGACTCCCTGTTTCAGAAGGCTTGATTTATTATTTTATGATATATATTACATTAAAACTATACTAAAAGAATAGAAGAAAATGTTTCATCAGAAGGCTGGCTAAGAATAGAAAAGAATGATCACAAAGGTTTGTGGCTCGGGCTCTGTGTCTTAATTAGAAACAACCACATGAGGCCAATCACAGATTGCTGTTGCATTCCACAGCAGCAGATAACCATTGTTTACATTTTGTTCCTGAGGCCTCTCAGCTTCTCAGGAGGAAAAATCCCAAGGAAAGGATTTTCCGTAAAAGATGTCTGTGACACTCATGGAGTGTTCACTCATTATGTGCCCTCACCCTGCGCCCTCTCCTGCCTCGTGTGTGGCACCGAGGTGCCCAGGGCTGTGCCAGGAAGGGGCTGAGCCTGCAGGGACCCAGCAGCAGCAGCAGCAGCAGCAGCAGCAGCAGCTCAGCAGGCTGGGACAGCAGCTGGGTTCTCTGGGACTGCAGCAGCATGCACTTGGCGCTCCCCATTTCGCTGCATTCCTCAGATTAAACTGTTTGTAAATCAAAATCACGCTCTGGCTCCGGCCAGGGGCAGTCAAAGGCAGCCAGGAATCCCCCCTCAAGGTTAGGGAAAATAGCTCCCATTTTTTTTTAGGACAGCCTTTAAGAAACAAGGCCAAAGCTCTGCTAAAAGAGGCACCTTCAGCTCCCCAGTCATGCAGGAGTGGGAGCACCAGGCCTGGAAAAGAGGATTTTGGGGGGAAACTGCCTGTCTGCAGCTCTTCAATAACCAAAAACCTGCTGGATGTCTGTAACCTGTAACCTGAACCCCAAAACTTTGGGTTTCCCATGGAGGTGATGCTCTGGATGCCCCCAGGCTGTCCCAGGGCAGCATCACCAGGGTCCCTGAGCCACTGCCAGGCCTTGGAATGTTGTGGCCACCTGGGTCTGCTGTTCCTGCCTGAAGCTCAACACACAGCATGCCAAGTCTGCAATCCCAGTGTCCCAAAATGCTGCAAAACTGGATTTGAGCACAGAGCTGAGCCTCAAAGGGGCCAATCCTGGCATTGGTGGGCAAGGACATCACCCTGCACCCTCCAGCCTTTTCTGCCTGGTTCCTCCTGAGCTTGCACGAGCCAGGCTGGCACAGGAATGCTCCCATCCCATGGGACAGCCTAAATGTGATCCCCAGGGCTTGCCAAAATGGGAATAACCCCAAAAACCAATGGTGACCCCCCAGGAGCAGCACAGCGAGCAGTGGGGAGAGCAGAGGTGACACTGCTCACCAGGAGGAGGGTGCCCCAATCCCCCCCAGCCCTGGGGGGCTGGGCTGGGGAGGGGGCCGTGCAGGGCTGAGCTGTGACTCAGGCGTGCAGAATGTCTGTGGGCAGCCGGCCCAGCTCGCAGATGCTGCGCGAGGGCTCGGCCGCGGGAACCGGGAGCTCTGCTGGGCTCTCCTTGTGAGCTCTGCTCTCCCTGTGAGCTCTGCTCCCCTCACTGAGCTCTGCTCTCCTCGTTGAGCTCTGCTCTCCCTGTGAGCTCTGCTCCCCTCACTGAGCTCTGCGCTCCTCACTGAGCTCTGCTCTCCTTGTGAGCTCTGCTCTCGCCTCACTGAGCTCTGCTCTCCTTGTGAGCTCTGCTCTCCTCACTGAGCTCTGCTCTCCCTGTGAGCTCTGCTCCCCTCACTGAGCTCTGCGCTCCTCACTGAGCTCTGCTCTCCTTGTGAGCTCTGCTCTCGCCTCACTGAGCTCTGCTCTCCTTGTGAGCTCTGCTCTCGCCTCACTGAGCTCTGCTCTCCTTGTGAGCTCTGCTCCCCTCACTGAGCTCTGCTCCCCTCACTGAGCTCTGCTCTCTCCTCACTGAGCTCTGCTCTCCCTGTGAGCTCTGCTCTCCCTGTGAGCTCTGCTCTCCTCACTGAGCTCTGCTCTCCCTGTGAGCTCTGCTCTCCTCATTGAGCTCTGCTCTCCTCACTGAGCTCTGCTCTCCCTTTGAGCTCTGCTCCCCTCACTGAGCTCTGCTCTCCCTGTGAGCTCTGCTCTCCTTTCCTGAGCTCTGCTCTCCTCACTGAGCTCTGCTCCCCTCACTGAGCTCTGCTCCCCTCACTGAGCTCTGTTCCCCTCACTGAGCTCTGCTCTCCTTGTGAGCTCTGCTCTCCTCACTGAGCTCTGCTCTCCTTGTGAGCTCTGCTCTCCCTGTGAGCTCTGCTCTCTCCTCACTGAGCTCTGCTCTCCTCACTGAGCTCTGCTCTCCTCACTGAGCTCTGCTCCCCTCACTGAGCTCTGCTCCCCTCACTGAGCTCTGCTCTCTCCTCACTGAGCTCTGCTCTCCTTGTGAGCTCTGCTCCCCTCACTGAGCTCTGCTCTCCTCACTGAGCTCTGCTCTCCCTGTGAGCTCTGCTCTACCTGTGAGCTCTGCTCTCCTCATTGAGCTCTGCTCCCCTCACTGAGCTCTGCTCTCCTCACTGAGCTCTGCTCTCCTCACTGAGCTCTGCTCCCCTCACTGAGCTCTGCTCTCCCTGTGAGCTCTGCTCTCCCTGTGAGCTCTGCTCTCCTTTCCTGAGCTCTGCTCTCCTCACTGAGCTCTGCTCTCCCTGTGAGCTCTGCTCTCCTCATTGAGCTCTGCTCCCCTCACTGAGCTCTGCTCCCCTCACTGAGCTCTGCTCCCCTCACTGAGCTCTGCTCTCCTTTCCTGAGCTCTGCTCCCCTCACTGAGCTCTGCTTCCCTCACTGAGCTCTGCTCTCCTCCTGCAGTGCCTGCATTTCCCATCCTCTCCCCTTCCCTGCCTGCTCCCTGGAGGGGCAGCCCCCTTCCCAGCCTCCCTCATCCCCCTCCATCCAGTTTACACCTCTTGGAAGGGACCTGGGAAGCTTCCATCCACTTTCTGCCCCTTGCAAAGGGACTGGGGAGCTTCCATCCCTTTACACCCCTTGGAAGGGAAGCTTCAGTCCACTCTACACCCCTTGGACAGGGACTAGGGAGCTTCCATCCAGTTCACACCCTTTGAAAAGGAACTGGGGAGCTTCCATCCACTTTCCACCCCTTGGAAATGGAGCTTCCATCCAATTCCTGCCCCTTGAAAAGGGACTGGGGAGCTTCCACCCACTTGGGGTTTTGGGGGATGCTCCTTTCCCAGGCAGGCTCATCCCCCTTCCCACCACAGCACCCCAGAGAACCCCAACCCTTCCCAAGCAGCTCCAGCTGCTCCGGGAGCCACCCCGGGTGCCTCCCTTCCCTTGCACCTCTCCAGGTGACTCAGGCTCGGTTCAGGCTTTGATGTGGAGAGGATCAAAGCGAGGAGGAGCCGGGTTCCCACCTCTGCCCTGCTTTGTGATGAGTCCCGAGGGCAACACTCACATGTCACAGCTTCGGGAGCGCCGCAGAGCTCGGCCCGGGGGCTTTTTGTCAGCACTGCCGGGGGTTTGTCACCTTCCAGGGCTTTCGGGGGTTTGTCACCTTCCAGGGCTTTCTCCTTTGGTGGTTTGTCACCTTCCAGGGCTTTTGGGGGTTTGTCACCTTCCAGAGCTTTCTCCTTTGGTGGTTTGTCACCTTCCAGGGCTTTTGGGGGTTTGTCACCTTCCAGAGCTTTCTCCTTTTTTGGCACTGCAGGGCGAGCAGGGGACCGGGGACCCCTCAGGGCAGGGAGGGAGGGCTCAGGCACCTCTGCAAGAGAAACGGGGTTAGAGCTGAAAACGGGGTTAGAGCTGAAAACGGGGTTAGAGCTGAAAATGGGGTTAGAGCTGAAAATGGGGTTAGAGCCGAGCCCCTGGATCAGACAAACTCCCAAACACTGCCCACGCATTGGGGCAGGAGGTTTGGGCTCCCCTGTGTCACACAGCACGCAAGGATGTCACCAAGGGATGAGACGAAGGGATGAACCCAAGGGATGAACCCAAGGGGTGTCACCAAGGGATGTCACCAAGGGAGGAACCCCAGGCATGTCACCAAGGGGTGAACTCAGGGATGCTACCCAAGGGATGAACCCAGGGATGAACCCAAAGGATGAACCCAGGGATGAATCTGAGGGATGTCACCAAGGGATGAACCCAAGGGATGAACCCAAGGGATGAATCCGAGGGATGAATCCGAGGGATGTCAACAAGGAGTGAACCCAGGGATGCCACCCAAGGATGAATCCAAAGGACGAACCCAAGAGATGAGCCCAAGGGATGAACCCAGGGATGAATCCAAGGGATGAACCCAAGGGATGAACCCTAGGGATGAATCCAAGGGATGTCACCGAGGGATGAACCCCAGGGATGCAGCCAAGAGATGAACCCAAGGGATGCCACCAAGGGATGCACCCAAGGGATGCCAGGATGCCACCTGAGGGATGCCACCCAGGGTTTGGGCAGCCCGGGACGGGCACCAGGGCTGCACCACCCCCCAGCTGCTCCCCCCGCTGCAGCGCCATCCCACAACGCCTCCCAAGCTCTCACATTCCTTCTCCAGAAAGCCAAGGGATCCGGTTACACTCGGCAGCCAGCGCTGGGTTTTTCATCCCCCTTCCCATGAAAGAGCCACTGTCTGCCCTGCCGGGGCTGGCTGCCACCTCCCTCATCCTCTGCACTCTGGGGCAGCACCAACCCCTGCAGGAGCCCTCCGTGGGGCAGCAAAACCCTGCAAGGAGCTGAGTTATCCCCTAACGGGAGAAATCCCTGTGCCAAACACCCCCGGGCAGAAAGGCAGGAGGGGGCAGGACCACTTTTAGTGCTGCTGAATTCCCATGGGGAATTTGGGGTGCCAGGGGTGCCCAGGGCTGTGCCACACTGCCCCAGCCCCCCCCCTGCCCACCCAGCCCTCTGCCCATCCCTCAGAATAGCAAAGTCTTGCACAACAGGGGCTGGAACACACTTTATATAAAACTAAATTATAGGCTGGGCAGAAGGAGGGAGAGCACAGAGCCATAATTGCCCTGGCTGGAACAGGAGCCCTGCAAGCAGCCAGGGAGGGCAGGGGAGGGGGAAAAAGGCCTGGGACGGTTCATTATCCTCCCTAAAACCAGAGTCCCACACACCAGGGCTGAGGGGGAAAGAGGGCAATTACAGATAATTAAATATCAATGTTATTAAAAGGAGAAAACGAGGGAAGTTGGGGGTTTCCAGCTGCACCCCGGCATCAGCAGGAGCAGGATTCCACCTGATGGATGAGGGTGGGAAATGGATCATGTGGGAAATGGATCAGTGGATCACGACTGTGGGAAATGGACCACGAGGATGATTTCCCTGGTCAGGAAGGGGCTGGGGGTGCAGGAGATTTGGGGAAAAGTAAGAGGTGTCCCATGCCAAGGATGCCAGAGATGAGGAGCTCTGAGTGGAGGCAGAGCTGAAGCTCCCACAGAGCTCCCCGAGCTCTGGTTCCTGCTGTGGGATGTGCTGAGTGTGTTCAGCGCTTAAAACCCCTCCGGAAACAGCCCCATCACCCCCAGATCCCCTTTCCTGAGGGAAAAAGGGCTGGAAAATCAGGAGCAGCAGCAGGAGAAGGGGCAGGCACAGGGAGAGCTGAGCAGATCCCTGTCCCTGCCCCTCTGTGCTGCCTCCAGAGCATCCCCTGGCCCCTCTGTGTCGCAGACATCTTTTATGGAAAACCCTTTCCTTAGGATTTTTCCTCCTGAGAAGCTGAGAGGCCTCAGGAACAAAATGCACACAATGGTTATCTGCTGCTGTGGGATGCAACAGGTGCATCTGTGATTGGTCTCACGTGGTTGTTTCTAATTAATGGCCAATCAATTAATGGCTCAGACTCTCTGTCCGAGCCACAAACCTTTGTTATCATTCTTTGCTATTCTATTCTTCATCCTTCTGATGAAATCCTTTCTTCTATTCTTTTAGTATAGTTTTAATGTAATATATATAATAATAAACCAAGCCTTCTGAAACATAGAGTCAAATCCTCGTCTCTTCCTTCAGCCTGAGACCCCTGTGGGCACTGTCACACCTCTTTGCCCGTTCCTGGGGACAGGGCCAGGCTGGGTGGATGCACAGCGATACCCAGGCTGTGCTCCAGCTGGGATGGAGCCCAGGCTCGTCCCTGCTGTGCCCACTCCACGCTTGTAATTACCCTGCACAAGCGCTCACACACAACCACAGGCAGGCAGGCAGGAAGGTGGCAATTAAATTAACTCCCCCGGGAACAAGCTGGCCAGGAGAGGGACAGAAATAGCCAGGAATGGAGTTTGGGTGAGCTGATCCTTCACACAGCCTCACATCCCACGGCCTGGGTGTGGGGATGGGGCTGAGCCCCAGCTGCCCCTGGAATGGGGTGGGGAAGGACCCAGGGAGGGCTGGGAGAAGGTGGGAATGTGTGGGGTCAGCACAGAGCCCACAGCTCCCTGTCCATTGGGATCCATGGGGGAATGCAGGGGGAATGTTCAGGGAAAAGGAGAGGGAATGATCAGGGAAAGGCAGAGGGAATGGGAAGCGCAGGGGGAATGTTCAGGAAAATAAAGAGGGAATATTCAGGGAATGCCCAGGGAAAAGGAGAGGGAATATTCAGGGAAATGCAGAGGGAATGCTCTGGGAAGGGCACAGGGAATGCCTTGGGAAATGCCCTGGGAATGTTCTGGGAAATGCAGAGGCAATGCCAAGGGAAATGCAGAGAGAATGCCCTGGAAAGTGCAGGGGAAATGCTCTGGGAGGGGCACAAGGAATGTCCTGGGAAGTGCAGAGAATGCCCAGCGAAATGCCCTGGGAATGCTCTGGGAAATTCAGAGGCAATGCCCAGGGAAATGCAGAGAATGCCCAGGGAAATGCAGAGGGAATGCCCTGGGAAATGCACAGACAATGCCCTGGGAAATGCACAGGTAATGCTCTGGGAAATGCAGGAGCAATGCCCTGGGAAATGCAGAGGGAACAGGGAACGCAGAGAGGATATCCTGGGAAATGCAGAGAATGCCCAGGGAAGGGCACAGGGAATGCCCAGGGAAATGCAGGAGCAATGCCCTGGGGAATTCAGAGGCAATGCACTGGGAAATGCCCTGGAAAATGCACAGACAATGCCCTGGGAAATGCAGGAGCAATGCCCTGGGAAATGCAGAGGCAATTCCCTCGGAAATGCACAGGCAATGCCCTGGGAAATGCACAGACAATGCTCTGGGAAATTCAGAGGCAATTCCCTGGGAAATGCAGGATCAATGCCCTGGGAAATGCACAGACAATGCTCTGGGAAAGGCAGAGGCAATTCCCTCGGAAATGCACCGACAATGCCCTGGAAAATGCAGGAGCAATGCCCTGGGAAATTCAGAGGCAATTCCCTGGGAAATGCTGCAGCAGCAGCTCCCCAATGCCCCCAAGCAGGGGCAGCAGCTCTGCAGGCACAGGAGGAGCTGAGCAGAGCCTCCCATCACTGGCACAGCTCATCCCACAGCTCCCTCTCCTCTAAACTCCCCAATCCCTGCCCTGCTGATCCCCCCGGACCCCTCCTCCCTGCTGCCCCCAGAACAGGACCAGCTTTGACCCGAATCCATCAGATTTAAACCCAACTGTGAGCCTGGGCCAAGCCCTGAGGCCAGCCAGCCCTTGGGATGGGACATCTCTCACTTCTCCCCAAAATTCCTGCACCTCAAACCCTTCCTGGGCAGGGCAAATCCTGCTCAGAGCCTGGGACGAGCAGCACAAGGGAGATGTGGGAGAGCAGCCCAGAGCTCTGGATTTTGGGAGCAGAGGTAACGAGGCATTCCAAAAACAATAACTTCAATAAATCACAGCACTGCCCCAAGGTACCAGAGATCAGCAAAGTGATAAATGTGGGGCTGATTTCCACTGCCAAGCCCAGGACATGCACATGGAGCTGATTTTCCGATTATTCTCCCCGATCCCAAAGTCCAAATCCATCGGTCATGGGAGTCCTGAGACATCAGGGAGCCCCAGAATCCATCAGGAGGGTGGGAAAACAGCACAGGAGAGAGGAGAGGTGCAAATAACTGGAAGTTCATGGCTGGAAATGCGAAATTCCTGCAAATTCCCAAGTTCCAACATCCCTCTGGGGGATGCAGGAGCTTCTGTGGAAAAGATCTTTGTGCTCCCAGTGGGAATTCCTGATGGGCTGAGCTCAGCAATCCCAAAGAGCTGGACAAACAAAAGGCAGGAGCCACAGCACAGCAAAATCTGTGGGTTCCCTTCTCCCTTCCTGCGCTGCCCATACCCCCAGAGGCAAAGCTGGAGCTGTGCTTTGGGGTGCAAACTCAAATTCAATCACAGTCTGGGAGTTTTTCCTGTTGTTTTCCCATTCTTTTCCCCCATTCTCTGTCCCCACAGTGTGTTTGGGATGGTTTATGTTGGTTTGGGATGGTTTCTGTTGGTTTGGGATGGTTTCTGTTGGTTTGGGATGGGGATTCATGCTGAGGATGTGGAAAGGAACCTGCTCCTTCCCAGCTTTGTGTCCTGGGAAGTTTTGCTGTCTCTTGAAAATTCCTCCTTCCCTTGCAGCTCCACACTGGAATGGTGCCTTAATACCAACAAAATGTAAATATATTTACATTAAATTGATTTTTGTGCAAAAGGAATAATTCCTCCCAAATTGCTGCAGTGTGGGAAGAGGCAAAGCTGGAGCTGTGCTTTGGGGTCCAAACTCAAATTCAATCCCAGTCTGGGTCTTTTCCCTGTTGTTTTCCCATTGTTTTCCCCCATTCTCTGTCCCCACTGCATGTTTGGGATGGTTTACGCTGGTTTTGGGATGGTTTATGTTGGTTTGGGATGGTTTATATTGGTTTGGGATGGTTTCTGTTGGTTTTGGGAATGACGATTGGTGCTGGGAGATGAGGAAAGGAACCTGCTCCTTCCCAGCTTTGGGAAGTTTTGTTCTCCCTGTTTTCCACTCCAGGCTTAAAAATTCCTCCTTTCCTTGCAGCTCCACACTGGAATGGTGCCCTAATACCTGTAAAATGTAAATATATTTACATTAAATTGATTTTTGCTGCATAAGGAATAATTCCTCCCAAATTCCTGCAGTGTCAGAGGTGCTTCTTGCAGGGAATTGATGTTTTGTCCTTCCTGAAACCCCTTGTAGGAACGTTCCTCTCATTAATTTGGTTTGGCAGGAGCTGGTTGGAGCCACGAGGACCTTGCAGGGATGGGGTTTGTGGGGACACCAACGTGGAATTGGGGTTTTGTCACCCAGGCCAAACTCCAGCAGGGATGGAATGGATGGACCTGGCTGGTCCTGGCCTGTCTGGCCCCAAAATCCCTCCCTCCCTTCCCACCCAAATCCTATAAATAACAAATAACAACAACTCCCAGCCTCGCTGAGCTATTTGGGGTTTTTGTGGGTATTTTTTTTTTTTGTGTGTGTGTGCTTTGTTTTGCTTTTTGTGCATTTAGGAAGTCACTTCTCACAGAAACCACTTGGTTTTTTGGACTGCATTCCTCATTGTTGCTGTTTATCCACAGCTTTGCCCAGGTGAGGCCAAAGGGTTTCCAGGTGGGAAGCAAAGCTGGGCTGGATCTTGGGCAGCAGTTTGGGAGGAATGATTCCTTATGCACAAAAATCAATTTAATGTAAATAAATTTACATGTTATAGGTATTAAGGCACCATTCCAGTGTGGAGCTGCAAGGGAAGGAGGAATTTTTAAGCCTGGAGTGGAAAACAGGGAGAACAAAACTTCCCAAAGCTGGGAAGGAGCAGGTTCCTTTCCTCATCTCCCAGCACCAATCCTCACCCCAAAACCAACACAAACCATCCCAAACCAACATAAACCATCCCAAAACCAGCGTAAACCATCCCAAAACCAGCATAAACCATCCCAAACACACTGTGGGGACAGAGAATGGGGGAAAACAACGGGAAAACCACAGGAAAAAGACCCAGACTGGGATTGAATTTGAGTTTGGACCCCAAAGCACAGCTCCAGCTTTGCCTCTTCCCACACTGCAGCAATTTGGGAGGAATTATTCCTTTTGCACAAAAATCAATTTAATGTAAATATATTTACATTTTACAGGTATTAAGGCACCATTCCAGTGTGGAGCTGCAAGGGAAGGAGGAATTTTTAAGCCTGGAGTGGAAAACAGGGAGAACAAAACTTCCCAAAGCTGGGAAGGAGCAGGTTCCTTTCCTCATCTCCCAGCACCAATCCTCACCCCAAACCAACACAAACCATCCCAAAACCAACAGAAACCATCCCAAAACCAACATAAACCATCCCAAAACCAACAAAAACCACCCCAAACACACAGGGAATGGGGGAAAACAATGGGAAAACAACGACTGGGATTGAATTTGAGTTTGAGGAGCACCCGGGGCAGGATAACGCCCACCCCAAAAAATGGAAAATCTGGGAAATCAAGGGAGGAAATCGTGGGTGTCCCTAAGGAAAAGCAATATTCCCTGGAGCCTGGAAAGCAGCTGAGGTGAGGCCTTATCAGATCCAGGGAGATTCTGGGAATTACAGAGCAGGGAGAAATGATGGAGGGAATAATTAATGCCCAAGCCAGGCTGGAAATTGGGTAACCTTGGGGGTTAAACCAGCACAGGTCCTGCCAGGGGAAAAAAAAAAAAATTGTTTCTTGCCCAATTTAAGTCCTTTAAAAAATAAAAGTTAATTGAGGAGGGGATGAAGGGGAGCTGCTCAATAATCTGCATTTCGTCCCAGCACAGATTGAAACCAGGGCCCAGCACACCTTCCCTGAGCTCCAGGGATTTTTCCTTTAAAAACTGCTTTAATTATGGGGAAACTGAGGCAGGAAAATGGGATTTTCCCCCCCCCCCAAAAAAAACCTGTGGAGATGGAGCACAGAATTCTCTGCAGGCTGGGGTTTCTTCTATGCACAGATCCCAAAAAATTCCCCAATTTTTGGGGCACGGGAAGGGATTTTGGGGCTTTCCTGGTGCCCATCCCAAAGCAGGGAAACTCCAGGCATGGAAAAATCTGGGAAAAATCACCAGAAGTGCAGCAAACACCCCGAGGAGGGTTTGGGTTTCTGCAGCTCCCAGGCTGGAGCTTTCCAAGGAAATTCAATCAGGATTTGGAGCAGCAGCAGGGGCAGCACAGCCCCAAGGCCCAGCTTTGTTTTGCTCAAACCCAGAAACTTCGAAATAAGCCAGAAATCTGCTTTTTCTTCTTTTTTTTTTTTTTTTTTCTCCTCATGTTTCATTTCTTTTTCTTGGTAAGTTTCGCATTGCTCAAAGAACAAACACCAGCAGAGCGTTTTCGGGAGCTGACAAGAAAAAAAAAACTTGGAAAGAAAAACCAGAAATGTTGCAAAAACTTCTTTCTGTGGGGTAAAAAAAATACATTTTTGTTCCTTTCAGGGCTTTTTTCGGGAGGGGCTCTTTGCACACTGTGTGCAACTCTGCAATCCTGCATTTAAATCAGTGCTGAGACAAGGAAAAAAGCCCATTTATTTTGATTTTGGAAGGGTTTTTTCTTGGTTCCTGAGTGAGGTGGCCTCGGTTTCTGCTGAGAATTCCCTGCTTGGGGCAGCCCAGGGCTGTTTTGGGGCTGAATTTTTCATGTTTGGGGCTGAATATTTATTTTGTGTTTGGGGCTGAATATTTCAGGTTTGGGGCCGAATATTTCACATTTGGCGTTGAATTTTTCATGTTTGGGGCCAAATATTTCGTGTTTGGGGCCGAATATTTCATGTTTGGGGCCGAATATTTCACGTTTGGGGCCGAATATTTCACGTTTGGGGCCGAATATTTCACGTTTGGGGCCGAATATTTCATGTTTGGGGTTGAATATTTCATGTTTGGGGTTGAATTTTTCATGTTTGGGGTTGAATATTTCGTGTTTGGGGCCGAATATTTCACATTTGGCGTTGAATTTTTCATGTTTGGGGCCAAATATTTCGTGTTTGGGGCTGAATTTTTCGTGTTTGGGGCTGAATATTTCACATTTGGGGTTGAATTTTTCATGTTCGGTGCCGAATATTTCACATTTGGGGCTCAATTTTTCATGTTTGGGGCCGAATTTTTCATGTTTGGGGCTGGGCAAGTCTCCTCCTACACCTCAGGGCAAAATCCTTGGGGAACAGACAGAAAAAAATAAGGAAATGAAAGGAAATGTGTGCGTGCCAAAGCCTGAGCTGGGACAGCTGGGACACAGGCAGGGATTGGGGACATGGATGGGGACACGAGGGTGGCAAATGTCCCCTCCGGGAAGGGAAAAGGGAGGTGGGAATGAGCAAATTTGGCTCATTTCAAACCCAGGTTTTGCTTCTGGAGGTGGATTTGTCTTCATCTTCACATGGAGAATGAGGAGGAGAAGGAGAAGGAGAAGGAGAAGGAGATGGAGATGGAGATGGAGATGGAGATGGAGATGGAGATGGAGATGGAGATGGAGATGGAGGAGAAGGAGAAAAAAGGAGAAAGAGGAGAAGGAGGAAGAGGAGGAGGAAGAAGGAGAAGGAGACGGAGAAGGAGATGGAAAAGAAGGAGAAGGAGGAGAAGGAGAAGGAGAAGGAGGAGGAGGAGGAAGAGGAAGAAGAGGAGGAGGAAGAAGAGGAAAGATCCTCTCTTGCTTCCCACTGTCCCCACTCCTCCTCCCTGAAGGAAGAATCATCTCACCAGGCAAAAAACTCTTTGTTTGTTCTCCTGTTTTCTGCTAATTCCTCTAAAAAAAATAATCACCAGGACAGACAGACAGACAGACTCTTCTCTCCCAAACTACCTGTGGCTATTTCAGGCCGTGCCCCCGTCCCTGCTGGGTGGGAGGAGCTGTGGTGGCACCCAGCCCATCTCTGGAGATGCCAGGGAATGAAATTTCGGGATAAAACCTCCATGGCTGGTTCGTAAAACTTGGGAAAGGGAATGCAGGGGAGAATTCCCAGGCTCTGAGCTGCGTGACAGAGCTGCTGGCTCCGGCCCAGGGCGGCAGGGCTGTGCTCCTGAGTGTCACAGGGACGGACAGACAGACAGACAGACAGACAGACAGACAGACAGACAGACAGACAGCCCGGGACACGCTGGTCCCCAAAACCACACAGGGAGGGAGGAGGGAGAGTCAGGATTTGGGATGGGGAGCACAGAGCTGGGTCTGAGGAGGAGCAGGGTGGGATGAAGGCTCTGGAGGAGGAACAGGGTGGGATGAAGGCTCTGGAGGAAGAACAGGGTGGGATGAAGGCTCTGGAGGAGGAACGGGGTGGGATGAAGGCTCTGGAGGAGGAGCAGGGTGGGATGAGGGCTCTGGAGGAGGAGCGGGGTGGGATGAAGGCTCTGGAGGAGGAGCGGGGTGGGATGAAGGCTCTGGAGGAGGAACGGGGTGGGATGAAGGCTCTGGAGGAAGAGCGGGTTGGGATGAAGGCTCTGGAGGAGGAACAGGGTGGGATGAAGGCTCTGGAGGAGGAGCACGGTGGGATGAAGGCTCTGGAGGAGGAACGGGGTGGGATGAAGGCTCTGGAGGAGGAGCGGGGTGGGATGAAGGCTCTGGAGGAGGAGCAGGGTGGGATGAAGGCTCTGGAGGAGGAGCGGGGTGGGATGAAGGCTCTGGAGGAAGAACAGGGTGGGATGAAGGCTCTGGAGGAGGAACACGGTGGGATGAAGGCTCTGGAGGAGGAGTGGGGTGGGATGAAGGCTCTGGAGGAGGAGCACGGTGGGATGAAGGCTCTGGAGGAAGAACAGGATGGGATGAAGGGAAGCTTGGGCCGGCTCTGCTCAGTTCACACTCAGCTCTGGGGCAGGTGAGGAAGAGGAGGAGGGGGTTTGGGATGGTTTGGGATGGAGGTGAGGCCACTTCAACGTGAGAAAATGGAACTGGGCACTGATGGATGTCCCTGAAATTTGGGAACACCAAATTGGGCACTCAGGGATGCCCCTGAAATATTGGAAAACTGAACTGGGCACTGATGGATGTCCCCTAAATTTGGGAACAACAAACTGGGCACTCACAGATGCCTCTTAAAATTTGGAAGACCAAACTGGGCACTGACAGATGCCCCTCCAAGATGGGAACACTGAATTGGGCACTCATGGATGCCCCAGAAATTTGGGAAGACCAAACTGGGCACTCACAGATGCCCCTCCAAGATGGGAAAACCAAACTGGGCACTGATGGATGTCCCTTAAATTTTGGAACAACAAATTGGGCACTCAGCAATGCCCCTGAAATATGGGAAAACTGAACTGGCCACTGATGGATGTCCCTTAAATTTGGGAACAACAAACTGGGCACTCATGGACACCCCTCCAAGATGGGAAAACCGAATTGGGCACTCATGGGTGTCCCTTAAATTTGGGAACACCAAACTGGGCACTCTCTGATGTCCCCAGTGAGCTCCCATTGCTCCTGCTGATGCCACCAGCACCCCTGGGAGCTGAACCACTCTCTACCCACCCACAGCTCTGGTGTGACCACAGGAAAGGCAGAAAAGCTCCAAAATCATCTCCCCCAAAGCATTTCACAGATTTTGAAGCCGTATTTTGAACCCAGCTGCTGGTACAGGAGCTCAGCAGAGCTGGGGCTGGGGACAAACCCCTTGCAAAAATCTCTTTGCGTTCCCAGCTCATCATTTCCCACCTGGAAAAGGAAGGAAATGCAGGGAAATCAGCCCCAGGGAATGTAGCTGCTCCATTGGGAATGAGTTTGGAGCAGAGCTCGTCCAGCTGCAGGGGGAACAGAGCAGGAGGGTGAATTCTCCAGAGCCAGCAGGGGCTGGTCCAGCTGTGCTGATCCCGCTCTGCTCACCAAATTTTGGGGATTTTGGGAGCTGTTCCCAGGCTGGATTCGGCCCTTTTTGTGTCTGACCTGACAGAGCACGGTGTGCTGCTGCAGCCTCATGCTCGAGGGGGTTTTAGTCCCTCCCTGGGGTTTTTAATGCAGTTTTTAGTGCAGTTTTAATGCAGTTTTTAGTACAGTTTTAATGCAGTTTTTCATGCATGTGAAGCCTGGCAGGGCCAGAGGGGCTCTGGGGGGCTCAGCTGTGAGGATTCCCCCAAATGTGCACCCGTTTCTGATGGCTGTAACCCACCCAGAGCAGCCCCCATCCCTCGGGGGTTTCACTCACATCCCCCTCCCCGGGCCTGGCACCGGGACAGAAACTGAGGCAGAGTTTGGGATTGAAATCCCGGCGGGGCCCGGCAGCTGCTGAGCTCACACACAAACACAGCACGGGAAACACGGCCGGGGCACAACTGCACGCTCACATGTTCACAATCCTGCAAAAACACACACAACACACACCAGAGCACGGCCAGGGGCACAAACACACACTCACATGTTCACAGTCACACACAAACACACACAAACACACACCCAAACATGGCCAGGGGCACAAACACACACTCAGATGTTCACAGTCACACACAAACACACACCCAAACACGGCCAGGGCACCAGCACAGCCTCACATGTTCACAATCACACACAAACACAGCCAGGGGCACAAACACACACACACATGTTCATAATCACACACAAACACACACCCAAACACGGCCAGGGCACAAACACACACTCACATGTTCACAATCACACACAAACACACATACACATGTTCACAATCACACCCAAACGCACACCCAAACACGACCAGGGCACCAGCACAGCCTCACATGTTCACAATCACACACAAACACATCCAAACACGGCCAGGGGCACAAACACACACTCACATGTTCACAATCACACACAAACACACACCCAAACACGGCCAGGGGCACAATCACACACAAACACATCCAAACATGGCCAGGGCACAAACACACACTCACATGTTCACAGTCACACACAAACACACACACACATGTTCACAATCACACACAATCACACCCAAACTCACACCCAAACACGACCAGGGCACCAGCACAGCCTCACATGTTCACAATCACACACAAACACACACACACTCAAATGTTCACAATCGTGCATAAACACACACTCAGATGTTCACAATCACACACAAATACTGCCGGGGCACCAACACACACCCAGATGTTAACACTCACACACAAACACACCCAAACTCACACCCAAACACTGCCAAGGGCACAAACACACACTCAAATATTCACAATTGTGCACAAACACACACTCAGATGTTCACAATCACACACAAACACACCCAAACTCACACCCAAACACTGCCGGGGGCACCAGCACACGCTCAGATGTTCACAGTGCTGCACAAACACACACTCAGATGTTCACAATCGTGCACGCTCCCCGTGGCCAGCAGAGCATCCCCACAGCCCCAAACTGCAGCCAATCCCCCATAAACGCACCCCGGGAGCCCCTGCACACACCCTGCCCGCGATCCCAAACCTTCCTTGGGATCCCAAAACTTTGCAAGGGATGCCAAAAGCTTGCATGCGATCCCAAAACCTTCCCTGGGACCCCACAGCCTTGCACGGGATCCCAAAACTTTGCACAGGATCCCAAAACCTTCCCTGTGATCCCAAAACCTTCCCCTGGATCCCAAAACGTTCCCCTGGGTCCCAAAACCTTCTCCATGATTCCAAAATCTTTCCCGGGATCCCACAGCCTTCCCTGGTATCCCAAAACTTTGCATGGGATCCAAAACCTTGCATGCAATCCCAAAACCTTCCCTGCAATCCCAGAGCCTTGCAAGCGATCCCAAAAACTTTGCAAAGGATCCCAGAACCTTGCAAGCGATCCCAAAACCTTCCCTGTGATCCCAAAAATTTCCCCAGGTACACACAGCCTTCCCTGGGATCCCACAACCTTCCCCGTGATCCCCAAACCTTGTATGAGATCCCAAAATCTTCCCTGTGATTTCAAAAACTTCCCTGGGATCCCACAGCCTTTTCCTGTGATCCCAAAACCTTCCCTGAGATCTCAAAACCTTCTCCAGGATCCCACAGCCTTCCTCGCGATCCCAAAACCTCGCATGGGACCCCAAAACTTTTCCCTGGGACTCCAAAAACCTTCCCGCGTTCCCAAAACCTTCTCCGTGGTCCCAAAACCTTTCCCCGGATCCCAAAACTTTCCCTGGGATCCCACAGCTTTGCACGGGATCCCCAAACTTTGCAAGCGATCCCAAAACCTTCCCTGGGATCCCAAAACATTCTCTGGAATCCCCAAACTTTGCAAGCGATCCCAAAACCTTCCCTGGGATCCCAAAACATTCTCTGGAATCCCAAAACTTTGCAAGCGATCCCAAAACCTTCTCCGGGATCCCAAAACCTTCGCGGTGAGCACACAGCGCTCACTCCCCTCCAGCCACTCCCCCCTCTTTGTGTCCCCTCTTTGTCCCCCCATATCCCCCCTTTGTCCCCCGTACCTGGCGGCGGCCCCGGTTCGGTTCGGGCCCGCTCCGGGCGCTCGGGCCGGGGGCTGCCGGGCCGGGACATGGCTGCGGGAGGGTCGGCGGGGCTCGGAGCGGGGCCCGGCCCGTCCCGGTGCGCTCCCGGTGCTCGGTCCCGCTCACCTGGGGCCCCGCGGGGCTCCGCGCCCGCCCCCGCGCCCGCCCCGCATCCCCCGGCCCCGCCGCTGGGCTGGGCTCCGCTCCGGGGCTTTGTCCGCGCCAGCCCCTTCCAAAAATAAAATTAAAAAAAAAAAATAAAAAAAGACAGAAAAAAAATCGAATTAAATTTAAAAAAAAAAATGAGGTTGGGAGCGCGGACCCGCGGCCAAGCCGCGCTCCGGGAGCTGCTGCCGGAGGCTGGAGCGGAGCCGGGAGCGGGGAGAGGCGGAGGAGGCTCCAGGGCCGTCCTCGGGTTTGGGATTGCACAGCTGGGCTGAGCCCTCGGCTGGGGCTGAGGGAAACTGAGGGCGGGGGGAGAGCGGGGCTGAGCCGGGTTTGGACCCTTGGGTGGGTGGTGGAGCCCTCAGATGGGTGTTTGGACCCCTCAGATGGGCGGTGGAGCCCCTTGGGTGGGTGTTGGACCCCTTGGGTGGGTGTTGGAGCCCCCCACAAGTGGGTGTTAGGACCCCCAGGTGGGTATCAAAGCCCTGGGTGGACATTTAGAACCCCTTGGGTGGGTGTTTTGACCCCCAGATAGGTGTTGGAGCCCTCCTGGGTGGGTGTTGGAACCCCTTGGGTGAGTATTGGGATCCCTTGGGTGGGCGTTGGAGACCCCTGGGTTGGTGTTGGGACCCCTTTGGTGGGTGTTTCGACCCCTTTGGTTGGGTGTTTCGACCCCTTGGTTGGGTGTTGGAGCCCCCCAGATGAGTGTTAGAGCCCCTTGGGTGGATGTCTGGACCCCCTTGGGTGGGTATTTGGAGCCCCCCAGGTGTGTGCTCAGCCCGTCCACTTTCCCCCAGGCACGAAACCCAAGCGAGACCTTTATTCCCTGACTCCTTGGCGTGCCCAGGGAACTCCTCTGCTTCCCCCACCCCTCCCTGCCTCAGTTTCCCCAGCTGGAAAATGAGGTTTGCCTCCCTGGGGCGATGCTGGGATGGGAGGTGACGGCGTCACAGTGTCACACTGTCACAGTGTCACTGGGAACACCGAGCAGCCCGGGCTGGGACAGCAGCAGCAGCAGATCCCAACCCAGCCTGGAATTCACTTTTCGCCCCGGGGCCGTGTCCCCGCAGGGCCCCACGAGGATTTGTCCCCGTGCCGAGCGTCACGAGGAACCGTGGGATGTTTGTGGAGCTGTTTTCGATCCCACTGCTGCTTTTTCCAGGCCTCATCCTGCACTGTGAATCCCTCAGTGATCACACCAGGCCTCATCCTGCACTGTGAATCCCTCTGCAATCACACCCAGCACTCTCAGGGTCCCAGTGAATCCTTCAGTGATCACACCCAGCCTCATTCTGTGCTCTCAGGGTCCCAATGAATCCCTCAGTGATCACACCAGGCCTCATCCTGCACTCCCAGTAAATCCCTCTGCAATCACACCCAGCACTCTCAGGGTCCCATGAATCCCTCAGTGATCACACCGGGCCTCATCCTGCACTGTGAATCCCTCAATGATCACACCAGGTCTCATCCTGCGCTGTGAATCCCTCTGCAATCACACCCAGCCTCATCCTGCGCTGTGAATCCCTCTGCAATCACACCCAGCACTCTCAGGGTCCCATGAATCCCTCAGTGATCACACCAGGCCTCATCCTGCACTGTGAATCCCTCAATGATCACACCCAGCATTCTCAGGGTCCCAGTGAATCCTTCAGTGATCACACCAGGCCTCATCCTGCACTGTGAATCCCTCAATGATCACACCAGGCCTCATCCTGCACTGTGAATCCCTCAGTGATCACACCCACCCTCATCCTGCACTGCGAATCCCTCAATGATCACACCCGGCCTCATCCCGCGCTCCCCCCGGTCCGGCTGTGCTCCGAGGAAGGCTCTGGCTGTGGGATCTGGCCGGCTTTGTGCAAACAAGGCCGTTCCTGTAGGTGTGTGACTGCACTGACCCACATTCACAAACCCTGGCACCCCGCGCCGCTCCCGGCTCCGCCGCCGCCAAAATAAACCCAAAATAAACCCAGCCCAGCTCTCGCAGCTCCCGGTGCTCCTCGGGGGGAGCAGGGGCTGGGCTCCACCTCCCCTGGATCTACACCCCAAAACCCCCGGATCTACACCCCAAAACCCCCAGATCTGCTCCCCCAAACCCCCAGGTCTGCTCCCCAAAACCCCCAGACCTGCTTCCCCAAAACCCCCAGATCTGCACTCCATAATGCCCAAATCTACGCCCAAAAAACCCCAGATCTGCACTCCATAATGCCCAAATCTACACCCCAAAACCCCTGGATCTACACCCCAAAACCCCTGGATCTACATCCCAAAATCTCTGGATCTGCATCCCCAAGCCCCTCTGGATTTGTGCCCCAAACCTCCCTGGATCTACACCCCAAAAGCCCCAGACCCTCCCAAAACCCCCAGATCTGCACTCCATAATGCCCAAATCTACACCCCAAACCCCCAGATCCACACCCCAAACCCCCACATCTGCATTCCATAGCGCCCAGATCTACACCCCAAAACCTCTGGATCTGTGCACCCAAAACTCTCCAGATCTGCATCCTAAACCCCCCTGATTTACACCCCAAAAACCCCAAGATCTGCACCCCAAAATCCCAGATCTGCACCCCAAACCCCCCTGATTTACACCCCAAAAACCCCAAGATCTGCCCCCCAAATCCCCCCTGATTTACATCCCCAAAATCCCAAGATCTTCACCCCAAACACTTCAGATCTGCACCCCAAACTCCCCTGATTTACACCCCCAAAATCCCAGATCTGCACCCCAAACCCTGTGGGTTCCCCATGCCCCAGACTGGAGGCGTTGGGAGATTTAAACCTCCCTGACCTTCCTGTCTCCGGCGAGGATTTAGCACTAAAACCTCGACTTTTCTGTTCAAAGAAGATTTTGCAACATTCCCGGCATCCATCCCTGGGCAGAGGCTTGGAAAATAAAATAAATAAACAAGAGAAAAACGCGTGTGATCCTGGAAAACAAGGAATGAAAGAGTGTGGCGGGATGGGGCTGGGACAGAGCTGGGCTGTGTTTTTTTGGGGTCTGAGCCATCACCCCCTGATTTGTGGAGCAGAATTTCCCTGTCCCTGTGCACACACAAAGTCTCTAAACAAAATAAACTCCTCAAGGCCCTTCTGCTCTGCCTGCCTGCCTGGGTCTGCAGTGAATGACCCCAGTGTTTTACATGTGCTGCTGAAAAGATTTTGATGAGTCACGAGCTATTTCTGTAAATAATTAAAAAAAAAAAAAAAGAAGGAAATGGACATTCAATATTAAAAAAAAATGGGGCCCCATGAACGTTCATCTTCAGAAGATGAAAAAAATTAAAAACTTCCCCAAAACTTCGCTCTGTGCGGAAACCCGGGAAGGAGCACAGAGCGAAGTTTTGGGGAAGTTTTTAATTTTTCTGCACCCCAAAACCTCCAGATCCATACCCCATCACCCCCAGATCTGCTCCCCAAAACCCCCAGATCCACACCCCAAAATCCCCAGATCTGCTCCCCAAAACCCCCAGACCTGCACTCCACAATGCCCGGGATGAGCAGAGGTTTTTGGAGAGGTTGGGGTGGCAGAAGTGGGAGCTGACGCCCATCCAGGTGTCCAATCCCATCCAGGGCCTGCTCCCACCTTTTCCTGAGCTTTTCCTTCCCACAATTTTTCCTCTCCTCATTTTTTGAGCCCCCAAAGCAGGGGGGTTCACAGCAATCCCACTGGGATGAGTGGCCCGAGTGTTTTGGGGTCCCTTCAGCCACAGAGACCCCCAAAACACCAGGGAAGGCCCAAATCTTGGAGCAGGAACCCTTTGGAAATTTTCCTTCCTGACCCTGATATTCCAATTTCTTAGTGCTCATTTAGGTAAAAACCAAACCCCAAACCCCCAAAGTTCTCCCTCTTTTTTTTGGTTCTTTTGAGCTCTTTGGGAGCTTTGCTGGTTCTGGGTTATCCAAGGCAGTGACTTCCCCCAGTTGTGCTTCAGGGGTGACCAAAAATCCCAAAGATTTGGGGTAAAACATCGGGGTGGGCAAAAATCCCAAAGATTCGGGGTAGGTAAAGTATCGGGGTAGGTAAAAATCCCAAAGATTTGGGGTAAAGCATCAGGATGGGTAAAAATCCCAAAAATTTGGGGTGAAGCATCAGGGTGTGCAAAAATCTCAAAGATTTGGGGTAAAGCATCAGGGTGGATAAAAATCCCAAAGATTTGGGGTAAAGGATTGGGGTGTGCAAAAATCTCAAAGATTTGGTGTAAAGCATCGGGGGGGGGGGGGGGGGTAAAACTCCCAAAGATTTGGGGTGAGCAAAAATCCCAAATATTTGGGGTGAAGGATTGGAGTGAGCAAAAATCCCAAATATTTAGGGTAAAACATTGGGGTGAGCAAAAATCCCAAAGATTTGGGGTAAAGGATTGGGGTGAGCAAAAATCCCAAATATTTGGGGTGAAGGATTAAGCAAAGCGAGGCCCAGCAGCAGCACGATAGGTAATTTCTTTTATTGCATTTTATAATGCCATTGTCCATACAGATTACATGCAGCTAGACCTACTGTACAAGGGTTTACCGTCTGCCCACGCAGACACACGGAGAGCTCGGAGTACAAATACACAGCCGGGATTTTCCTTTTATACAGCACGAGGGAGCCTCGGGGTCGCTTTTTACACATCCGCCCTCCCCAGGACCTCACCCCACCGGCCCAGCATCGCCTTCCCACCCAGCGCCGCCAAAACCGGGGAAAAAACGGGGAAAAAACAGGGAAAGAAAGGAAAAAATAAGAAAAAAATGGGAAAAATTAGGAATAAAAGAGGAAAAAAAGAGGGGAAAAAAAGGAAAAAAAAAAGGGAAAAAATTGGAATAAAAGAGGAATAAAAGAGGAAAAAATTAGGAAAAAAAAGGAAAAAAAAGAGAAAAAAGTAGGAAAAAAGAAGGAAAAAAAGAGGAAAAAATAGGAAAAAAATAGGAAAAATAGGAAAAAAAGGAAAAAAAATACAAAAAAAAATAGGAAAAAAGAGGAAAAAATAGGAAAAAATTAGGAAAAAATAGGAATAAAATAGGAAAAAAAGGGAAAAAATGGAAAAAAATACAAAAAAAATTAGGAAAAAAAGAGGAAAAAGAGAGGAAAAAATAGGAAAAAAGAGGGAAAAAAGGGGGAAAAAAAGGGAAAAAATTGGAATAAAAGAAGAATAAAAGAGGAAAAAATTAGGAAAAAAAAGGAAAAAATTAGGAATAAAAGAGGAAAAAATAGGAAAAAATAGGAAAAAAATACAAAAAAAATAGGAAAAAAGAGGAAAAATTGGAATAAAATAGGAAATAAAAAAGAGGAAAAAGTTAGGAAAAAAATAGGAAAAAATAGGAATAAAATAGGAAAAAAAAATAGGAAAAAATAGGAAAAAAATACAAAAAAAATTAGGAAAAAAAGAGGAAAAAAAATAGGAAAAAATAGGAATAAAATAGGAAAAAAATTAGGAAAAAAAGAGGAAAAAGAGAGGAAAAATAGGAATAAAATAGGAAAAAGTAGGAAAAAAAAAGGAAAAAATTAAGAAAAAAAGGTGGTGGCAATGCTGGCGCTTCCCAGATGTCCCCAAGGGAGATGTCCCCAATCTGTCGCAGCTCCATCCCTCCCAGCCCAGCCCCTGGCTCTGGAATGTCCCGACCTTCCCCAACGCTTCCAGGATAAAACCGAGACCCAGGGAGATGCTGCGGGGCACTGAGGTTGGCCAGGGGTGTAAACAAAGCGAAGAAAACCCTTTGGTTTGGTGCAGGTTCAGCAGCTCCTCCTTCCCTCCCAGCGCTGGGTTCTGACCCCCCCGTCCCCAGGTGTGGGGAGAAGAAATCATTGAGGAATTAATAAAATAAAATAAAAAAAAACCACAATAAAACAAAGACAAAACCATGGAAAATGAATAATTCCTTCCGTGGGAGATACCAGAAAAATGCCTTTAGGTCCAGGGAGGTGCCCTCAGCTGCCCCCAAGGGTGGAGAGAAACAGAAAATAAATCACAAAAATACAGAATAACCCCCCCCTAAAAAAAAAAAAAAAAAAAAAGAACAATTTGTGTTGGTAGGTTGACAGCCAGAATATCTCTATCTCAATATATACAGACACACAATTCTGTTTGGTCCTTGATCCTCCCTCCCTCCCTCCCTCCCCAGCAGCGTTTTGAGGTAAAACTCGCAGAATTCCGGAAAATTCCAACCAAAAATGAAGCAGAGGGGTGGGAAGGGGGGAGGCAGCGAGACAGGAGGGGACTCTCAGTACCTGGGCTCAGGTGGAGCCTGCAGAGCTGGCCAGGCTGGGTGGGGGTAAGAGAAGAAATTCAATTATTCAATTTACCCCTGAGTATCAAACCAGGCACGTTTCCCTTTGGAATCGTGGAATTCCCAGGGTGGGGCGGAAAAAAAGCATCACCTGGAGCCACTGGGCTTTTCCAAACCTGTGCATTGTGTTTTAAGGAAAAAAAAAAATCCTCTTTTATATGGATAGATTTATTTTTTTTATATATAATATATAGGGAGTGCTTTCGGATGGGGCTGAGGAGCGTTGGGAATTGTCAGAGCAGAGGGGAAGGAGCCCCTGGGTTTGGGCTGAATCCATGGGGATCTGCAGAACTTGGGATGCATTTTGGGGGTGTTTGTACCTCTGGAAAAATTAAAAAAAAATAAAAATCACACCCCGAGGAGGTGAAAAAAAAAAAAAAAAGAGAGAGGAGGAAGGTGAAGGAAAAGGGTGAGAAATGGGAAAAAAGGGGAGCAGCTACAGAACCCCCCCAAAAATCAGCTGAACAGCCGGCAAAGAGGGATAAAAATTCCCAAAATCCCAAAAGCCTGGATGGGGACAGAGGTTCCCTAGGGAGGGTATTGAGGGGTGGCCCAGCATCCCAAAGTCTGGAAGGTCCTTCCTGCTCCTTCCCGGGAATAAAGCAGCAAAAGGTGAGAAAAACCCCCATGGCAGCTGTAAACTTGTCCCAGCGGTGGTTTAAATTAAAGAGTGGGGGAAAAGGGGGAAAAAATGAAGAAAAAAGGGGAAAAAATGAAGAAAAAAAGGGGGAAAAGGGGGGGGGAAAGGAAAGGAAAGAGGGGAAAGTAGGAAGAAAAACAGAGGGAAAAGGAAAAAAATAGGGAGAAGAAAAAAAGAAGAAAAAAGAAGAAAAAAGAATAAAAAAGAAGAAAAAAGAGAAAAAAGAGAAAAGGAAATGGAAAGAGCAAAGAGGGGGAAACAGGAATAAAGAAAGATGAGGGCAAAAAGAAAAGAGGAAAATAAGGGGAATAAAGGAAAAATAGAAAAGGAATAAAAGACAAAGGGGGAATAAGGGGAATAAAGAAAAAGGAAGAAAAAAGGAGAAGAGAAAAGGGAGAGAAAAAAGGAAAAAAAACCTAAGTAAAAAAGAGCAAAAGAGGAAAAAATAAAGTAGATGGGGGAAATGCCTCGCAGCTCCTTGGACAGGAATGGGATGGGCACAGCAAAAGGGGCTCTTTGGTGCCCCCCAGCCCGGGCAGGGTCTTTGGTGCCCGGCAGAGCTCGGGAAGGGGCCGGGCACGGGGAATGCACCGGGAATGGGCTGGGAATGAACCGGGAGTGAGCTGGGAATGAGCCGGGGATGAGCCGGGAACGGTCCGAGGATGCTCGGGAAGGAAAGCCTGTCCCGGAGCCGGGGATGCTCCGGGAATGAGCCTGGAATGAGCCGGGAACGCTCCGGGAATGAGCCGGGAACACTCCGGGAATGAGCCGGGAACGCTCCGGGAAGGAAGGAATGAAGGAAGGAAGCGCAGCCGCGGCGCTCGCACGGCAGCCGCGGGCACGGGTGACACCTAGAGGGGTGTCGGGGGGAACGGGGAAACGCCGGGATCCGGGCACGGGAGAGACCCCCGGGCACCGCCCCAGCGAGTGGGACACACAGGGGGACACACAGGGACACCCCAGTCCCTGCAGCCGGCTGGGCATGGAGGATGCGCCGGGCAAGGAAAAGGATGAGGGGAAAAGGATGAGGGGGAAAGGAAAAGGATGAGGGGAAAAGGAAAAGGATGAAGGGAAAAGGATGAGGGGGAAAGGAAAAGGATGAGGGGAAAAGGATGAGGGGGAAAGGAAAAGGATGAAGGGAAAAGGATGAAAGGAAAAGGATGAAGGGAAAAGGAAAAGGATGAAGGGGAAAAGGGAAAAGGAAAAGGAAAAGGATGAAAGGAGAAGGATGAGGGGAAAAGGAAAAGGATGAAAGGAAAAGAATGAGGGGAAAAGATAAAGGATGAGGGGAAAAGGAAAAGGATGAAAGGAAAAGGATGAAGTGAAAAGGAAATGGATGAAGGGAAAAGGAAAAGGATGAGGGGAAAAGGAAAAGGATGAGGGATGTCCAGGCTCACCCCACAGCTCCAGGAGCCCCTCGGGGGGAGTGTCCTGGTTTGAAAACCAAGTGAGGAATTTTTGGGACGCTCTGGTCACAGCATTTGGGTGCTGTTTGACCACAGCATCCCAAAAACCTTCACTTCCTCTTCAAACCAGGACAGGGGGTGACAGAGGTGGCACACGGGGACAGGCGACACCTTGCCCTGACCCACGGCTCCGGGTGTGGCACTTCCAGCCCCAAACGCGGCTCCTGTGATGCCAACGGTGACACAACCCCCAGGAATGTCACATCCCAGGAAAACGGGACAAGGAGGGATGGAGGAGACCTTGGGGTCACTTTGGAGAGCCCAGAAAACCCAGAGCAGCTCCAGGTCCATCACAGCAGATCCTGCTGGGTGCCAGGACAGCCAGAGCCAGCCTGGCTGTGCCAGGGAAGGGGAGGATTCCCAGGGAAGGGGAGGATTCCCAGGGAAAGGGAGGATTCCCAGGGAAGGGGAGGATTCCAAGGAAGGGGATGCTCCTGAGGGAAGGTGATGCTCCCCAAAGCCACCACGGGACACTGGGAATGCCACACTGCCTCCCTGGCACTGGGTGCCCACATCACCACCCCAGAAAGAAAGAGCAGGGAGAAGAGGGGTGTTTGGTTGTGTTGTTCTCGTTATTATTAATTTTTTCGTGGTTTTTGTTTTTTTTTTTTGGCATGAATACCATCTGTTCACCTGAACTACGGACCTTCTGTCTCTAAGAAATCTTTTGGTATCTTCCCATCTGGACGCAAACAAAAGGATGAGGAAAAGAAAAGATGAAAAGCAGAATTTCCTCCCCCCACACCCCACCAGCAGCAGCACAGGGATTTGGCCACCACAGGGATCCTCCAGGGCCACCTTTGGTGACCCCCAGGTCCTCTGAGGTGCTCAGCTGAGGGGATGGTGCCCCTTTGCTCCCCTGGCCCAGCTTTGGGGGTGCAATGGGGGGCACTGGGAGTGCCTGGAGTGACGTGGGAGCAGTGGCCATCCCTGCTGGCTGCGAGGTGGCAGCACTGTGGCTGATGGCCAGCAGGAAGGAGGGAGCTGTGACCGTGCTGCCAGCACTGCTGGGGCGGTCAGCACTGATGGTCAGTGCTGCTGGGAATGGTCAGTGCTGCTGGGAATGGTCAGCAGTGATGGTCAGTGCTGCTGGGAATGGTCAGTGCTCCTGGGGATGGTCAGCAGTGATGGTCAGTGCTGCTGGGAATGGTCAGTGCTCCTGGGGATGGTCAGCAGTGATGGTCAGTGCTCCTGGGGATGGTCAGCACTGATGGTCAGCACTGATGGGAATGGTCAGCACTGATGGGAATGGTCAGCACTGATGGTCAGTGCTGCTGGGGTGGTCAGCATTGCTGGGAATGGTCAGTGCTGCTGGGAATTGTTAGCAGTGATGGTCAGTGCTCCTGGGGATGGTCAGCAGTGATGGTCAGTGCTCCTGGGGGTGGCCAGCACTGATGGTCAGCACTGCTGGGGTGGTCAGCACTGATGGGAATGGTCAGCACTGCTGGTCAGCACTGATGGTCAGTGCTCCTGGGGATGGTCAGCACTATTGGGGTGGTCAGCAATGATGGGAATGGTCAGCACTGCTGGTCAGCACTATTGGGGTGGTCAGCACGGCTGTGGCCAGCAGCCCCCCTCCAGCTGGGGCTCGGGGAGGGTGGCCAAGCCTGGAGGCTGCTCTGCTTGCCCCGCAGAGGTGACAAAGGGACACGGTCCCAGCACCGCGCTGCTCGGTGTCCATCCCAGCTCCGTGCCAAACCCCACACCCTGCACGGGACTCAGCCCCGTTTCTGCTGTTTCTTCCCCCAAAGCTGGGTGGAGGCAGCACGTGGGCAGGGTCCACGATCCCTCTGTAGTGCAAAGCCCACTGGGGGACACAGAGGTGACAGCAGGGCCCTGCCACGGCTCCCCAGGGCTCAGGGGACAGAGGTGCCTTCCGTGCAGGAAGGAAGGAAGGAGGGACCATTCTGGACAGGAACAACCAACCCACCATCCTCATCCACCAGTCACTAACCAAGGCAGGAGGGCAGGAAAAGTCCAGCTCTTGGGGTTTTGCTTCCATGTCGTGGTGGGGCCAGTCCGTCCCCAGGCAGTGGCAGCGTGAGGGACACGCCAGCAGCAACAGGTCGGTGCCATTGTCATTGTCATCGTCCCAAGGAAAACCCTTTTGCTTTGTGGAAGTGCCTTGAAAGAACCAGGACAGCGCCAAGGTCACCTTGGGGAGGTGGGAGCGTGGCGTGGTCTCCGTCCAGGAGGGTGGGAAGGGTCTGCCCCAGGCTGGGGGAGGAGGAAGGAGTCCTTAGGACAAGTCCTCCACCGGCAGCTCCTCCTCCAGGTCCCTGTCGTCGGCGATCGTCACATTCTGGTTGGTGGTGGCCATCAGTGACACGGGTCTGCTGTCCTCCTCGGCCTCAGCTGGCTCCTCCTTCACGTGCACGGGGTGGCTGTGGGGAACGGGAGCCTTCAGCCTCGCGATGTGGATGCCACAACCCAAAACTCCCCAAATTTTTGGTCCAGAACCTCCCTCACCCTGGGAGCAGAAGCCAAAACCCTCCTAACTCTGAGAGCTGCCCACAATCAGCTCCTGGTGGCTGCAGGGAGGGGGAGCCTTCAGCCTTAGGGAGTGGGTCCCACCACCCAAAAATCACTCCAAGTTTCTGGTCCAGAAGCCCCCTCACCCTGGGGATGGGAGTCAAACCCCTCCTAGCTCTGAGAACAGGAGCCAAACCCCCTTTGCTCTGCTGTGAATGGGAGCTCACAAGCATCTCCTGCTGGCTGTGGGGAGGAGGAGCCTTCAGCCTCAGGGATTGTGTCCTACCACCCAAAACTCCCCAAAGTTTTTGGTCCAGAACCTCCCTCACCCTGGGAGCAGAAGCCAAAACCGCCCTTGCTCTGAGAGCTGCCCACAAGCAGCTCCTGGTGGCTTTGGGAAGAGGGAACCTTCAGCCTTAGGGAGCTGATCTCATAACCAAAAACTCTCTGAGTTTTTTGGTCCAGAACCCCCTTGCCTTGGGGACAGGAGCCCAAACCCCCTCACCCTGTGGGGACAGGGGCCCAAACCCCCTCACCCTGTGGGGACAGGAGCCCAAACCCCCTCACCCTGTGGGGACGGGAGCCCAAACCCCCTCACCCTGTGGGGACAGGAGCCCAAACCCCCTCACCCTGTGGGGACGGGAGCCCAAACCCCCTCACCCTGTGGGGACAGGAGCCCAAACCCCCTCACCCTGTGGGGACGGGAGCCCAAACCCCCTCACCCTGGTACCGGGAGCCCAAACCCCCTCACCCTGTGGGGCCGGGAGCCCAAACCCCCTCACCCTGGGGACAGGAGCCCAAACCCCCTCACCCTGTGGGGACGGGAGCCCAAACCCCCTCAACCCCCTCACCCTGTGGGGACAGGAGCCCAAACCCCCTCACCCTGTGGGGACGGGAGCCCAAACCCCCTCACCCTGTGGGGACGGGAGCCCAAACCCCCTCACCCTGGGGGGACAGGAGCCCAAACCCCCTCACCCTGTGGGGACAGGAGCCCAAACCCCCTCACCCTGGGGGGACAGGAGCCCAAACCCCCTCACCCTGGGGACAGGAGCCCAAACCCCCTCACCCTGTGGGGACGGGAGCCCAAACCCCCTCAACCCCCTCACCCTGTGGGGACAGGAGCCCAAACCCCCTCACCCTGGTGCCGGGAGCCCAAACCCCCTCACCCTGTGGGGACAGGAGCCCAAACCCCCTCACCCTGTGGGGACGGGAGCCCAAACCCCCTCACCCTGTGGGGACAGGAGCCCAAACCCCCTCACCCTGTGGGGACAGGAGCCCAAACCCCCTCAGTGGCTCACTGGCTGCCAGTGCCCCATGTGCCAGCCTCCCTGGGCACCCCCGTGCCCGGGCAGGGCCAGGCTGACCTGTACTGCTGCGGGGACAGGCGGGGGCTGTTGCTGCCGTTGCTGTTGACCTGCTCCACGGTGCTGCTGACGTCGTCGTGGCCCACGTGCAGCATGGCACTGGCCGAGCTGGTGTTGATCATGGTGGGGCTGTTGAGCAGGGGGAAGCTGCTCTCTGCCAGTGCAGCCTGGGACAGGGAGCATGGAGAGATGTGGAATTTAGGTTGGAAGGGTCTTAAATCACATCTCATCCCACCCCCTGTTGTGGGCAGGGACACCTTCCACTGTCCCAGGTTGTTCCAGCCTGGCCTTGGACACTGCCAGGGATGGAGTCTGTGCCAGGGCCTGCCTGCCCTTACAGGGAATGATCTCTTCCATACATCAAACCTAAATTTCCCCTCTTTCAACTTGAACCCAATCCCTTGCCCCTCATTTCCTGATGAGATGCAAGACCCCAGTGGAGAACAGGGCTGTGGAGGGTTGAGAGTGTCCCCATGTCCTTGTCAGGGCCAGGGCTGGGTCCTTACCTGGTAACTTGCATTAAGTGCTCCATAACCGAGTCCTGAAATCATATTTTTGACTAAGGTGGGACTCCTGCAGGAAAAAGAGAGAAAACAGAGGGATGCAGGGCTGAGCATTCCCAGCCTGGGCACGGGGCTGGTGGCAGCTCTGGGGCTGTGTCCCACGGGGGAAGGAGCACCCACCCTGTCATCTTTGGTGGCCTTCTCTTTTGGTACTCGTGCTCGTCCACGGTCCACACGGCGCCCTTGACGTTCTCCACGCGCACGAAGCACTTGTGCAGGCTCAGGTTGTGGCGCACGGCGTTCTGCGGGCACACGGGCACGGCCTCAGCGCCACAGCCTCGCCAGCCTCCCCCTGCCCAGCCCCACACCTCCCGGGGGCGTCCTGCCCCCCAAAACCCCGCTGGGTGCTCCCTGACCCCACTGGCACCGCGTGGTCACGACCTGGCTTGGAGGATGCTGAGGAAGGTGGGGACAGGGTGGGACAAGGGACAGCAGCTCCACTGCAGCTCTGGTGATGCTCAGCAAAGCCAGCTCCTCTTTCCTTTCCTTTTTCTTTCCCCCCCCACCCACCCCTCCCCTGTCGTTTTGGTCCTTTCCCTCCCTTTCTTCTTTACATCGACCATCTTTACATTTCTAAATGTAAAATAAAGAGACACACACGTAGGCAGACAGCGCAGCCCCGAGAGATACCAGCTCCCTTTTCCCCTTCCAACTCCCTGCCATTTGCTACTGCCCCTATTTCATTACCAATTTTAATTTGCCTCTAATTAAATCCTGTGTATTTTTCCGACTCACTTGCTAATCCATGAGGGAGGCAGGAGGCTGGAGTGGAATCTCTCCGAGCTATAATTACAAAGGGCCTAATCACGCCGGGGCTCTGCCTTTGAATAAATTTCCTTGCATTAAGGTTCTCAGATTCTCTGCCTTGCAAATGAGAATGACCCCAATTTCAGGAAGTTGGCCTCGGAGGGGTTTTTTTTTCTCTCCTTTTTTTTTTTTTATTTCGAGTCCTGATTCGTGATGAGAGACTAATTCGTTACGCTAAAACATTAACAGCAATTTAAAAGGTCGAACGGGGGCTGTATAAACAAAGGAGCCTGGCCAGCACAACAAGGCAAAAGGAGACACAAGGACTGAGCACCCCCCGTGCCTTCGAGTGCCACAGTGCCCAGAACTCAGCAATGGCACCAGCATCGCCCCTCTGGATCGGAATTTGAGGAGAAAAGAAAGCTGGGATCGTCCCTTGTCATCCATTTGTCTGTCCATCCATCCATGGATCCATCCGTGGATCCATCCATGGATCCATCTATCCATGGAGTCACATCCATCCATCCATCCATCCATGGATCCATCCATCCATCCATCCATGGATCCATCCATCCATCCATGGATCCATCCATCCATGGATTCCCATCCATCCATGGATCCATCCATCCATGGATCCACATCCATCCATGGATCCATCCATCCATGGATCCATCCATCTGTGGATCCATCCATCTGTGGATCCATCCATGGATCCATCTATCCATGGATCCATCCATCCATCCATCCATCCATGGATCCACCCATCCGTGGATCCATCCATGGATCCATCCATCCATCCATCCGTGGATCCATCCATGGATCCATATCCATCCATGGATCCATGGATCCATGGATCCATCCATCCATCCATCCATCCATCCATCCATCCATCCATCCATCCACCCAGCAGGGACAGGCTCCTCTCCCCCTTTGGGGACACTTTGTGAGCATCTCCCAGGGTCCCTGGGGAGGGAGCTCCAGGCCCAGCCAGGGCTGCCTGATGGGATTTTGGGGGAGCCCCTGGGTCACCCCCGATGCAGCTCCTCAGGGGACACTTGGTGTGGCTGAGGCCAGGCCCTGTGTCCCAGCCTTGTGCCACTGCCACCCAAAGGGACATGTTCCATTTGGGCCATGCCCTGGCACAGGGCTGTGGCACCCCTTGGCACACATGGCATCACCCAGAGGGACACCCCTGGAATTCCAAGAGGGACCTCAGGGAGCAGGACAAGCCCTCGTCCCCCGCTCTGTGCTCACCCCAGGACCGTCCTGTCACTGTCACTGTCCCTGAGAGCACACTCAGGATTGTCCCTCCCTGCCAGGCAGGGTCCTGCCCACACTCCCTCCTTCCTTTTGCCCAAAAAAATCCCTGGATTTGCCAAACTCCAGCAAACTGCAGCCAGGAGTGTGGCAAAGCCAGAACCCCCCCTGCCCAGTGTCCCCTTTTTGCCCTGGTGACACCCCCTGCTCTGAGGCACGGTGAGGATGGGCCTGGGAAGGCTCAGGGGGGGATAAAATAAAATAAAATAAATTATAAAATAAAATAAATTATAAAATAAAATAAAATAAAAATAAATAAAAAATCAAGTAAAATAAAATAAAATATAAAATAAAAGAAATAAAGTAAAATAAATTAAATGAAATAAAATGAAATGAAATGAAATAACTAAAATAAAGTAAATGAAATAAAATGAAATGAAATAAAATAAAGTAAAATAAAATAAATAAAAAAATAAAATAAAATAAAAATAAATAAAAAAATAAAGTAAAATAAAATAAAATATAAAATAAAAGAAAAGAAATAAAGTAAAATAAATTAAATGAAATAAAATGAAATAAAATGAAATGAAATAACTAAAATAAAGTAAATGAAATAAAATGAAATGAAATAAAATAAAGTAAAATAAAATAAAATAAAATAAAATAAAATAAAATAAAATAAAATAAAATGTGATCCTGCACCCCTGGAGCCTGGCATGCCCCATCCCTGTGCTGCTCCCAGGTCACACAGGAGGTGCCAGGCCAGCCCCTGGTTTGGGGACAGAGGGGACGTGTCCCCTGCCTCAGCCTGAGGCGGTTTTGTGTTTCCAGGCAGTGTTTGCTCAGAGCCAGGCCCAGCTGCTCTGTTTGCTTCTCATCTCTCTCCTCTAATGATGTTTGCTCTGCACCCTCCGCCCGCTCCCTGGGCCCTGCTGGGGTCTCCCCGTGGCTTCCCCACCTTGGTCCCCAGCACTCCTGTCCCATCCCAGGGGGCAGCTGCAGGAAAGGAGGGAAAAAACCCAGAAAAGTGGTTTTCAAGGAGAGGAAATATGTTATTTTTTTTTCCAGAAGAAGCCTGGCCTTGGTCACTGCAAGTTGTGAAGGGAATTGTCCTTCCTCCCCCCAAGCTCTTTTTAATCCCTTTTTGGGGGCAGAACAGGAAAAAATAAAGAATAAAAAAAAGAGAAGCAGAAAACGGAGGGATGCCCTTCTCCAGCTCTGCCCTTGTTAACACAGGTTATGTGGAAACTGTAAAAGAAACCCCAAAATATTTATTCCCTTCAGCAACAAAATGACAGAAAAAAGGCAATTTCACCTCATTGCAGAGGGGGAAACTGAGGCTCTGGGGGCAGTGATGCCACAGAGGGCTCTGCCCCATTGCTGCCACCCTGTCCCCAATCCAGGGCTTTGCCAAAATGCCTGGTTTCCACCCAAAAGCTTCCCATGGAAGCAAAGCCTGGCTCTGCAGCAGCGACACACGGGGGCCCTGAGCTCCTGGAGAATGGATTCCTCCTCCTCAAGCCTCTCCAAAAGCTCCATCTCACTTGCACCTTGCTGATTTTAATTATTTTTATTTAAACTAGCAGGTTTCCCTGTGCCACTTCACTCCTTGCTGCCCTGAGCAGGAGGGAGCTGAAGCTGCCTCTCAGTAAATATGGGCAGCAGGAAACAATAAATAAATAAATCTCCCCTCTTGGTTGAGGCAAGAAGTGAATCACAGAACTGCTCCTTCCACACCCCCCTGCTCCTCTCAGGTGGCTTTTCTCAGCTTTAATTTCTAAAAAAAACAAAGGAGGAGCAGCCCCAGCACTCGTGTGCTGCCCCAAAATTCACTCCAGCGGTGAATTTACCCCAAAATTCACGCCAGTTTTGGGGAGAATTCACTCCCCAAACCAGCAGTGTCACCTGCCCCCAGGTTATCATTAACCTCATTTGCTGTTTCCAGTCTCTCTCTCCCTCCTGCCTCTGCCCTTGTTCTCCACAGAAAATCCCTGGATTTCACCAACAGCCCTTTGCTGTACCCACTGCAGGGATGATGCATCCCCACAGCCCAGCGAGTCGTTTTGGGGGGCAAAAAAAGGGGGATTTGTCCTAAAATAATTTATTACAGCATTTTAGAGCTGGGCAATGAATTCCCTTTAGCACAGGAGCATCTCCTGCAGCAGCCAGGCCTGGGTGGGACGGGGTGAGGAAAGGAGGGAATGGGGTGAGCCCGGGGTGGGTTGAGATGAAGCCTGAGTGGGTTGGGGTGAACCTGAGGGAAATGGGGTGAGCCTGGGGGAAATGGGGTGAGCCTAGGTGGGTTGGGGTGAGCCCAGGGTGGGTTGGGGTGAAGCTGAGGGAAATGGGGTGAGCCTAGGTGGGTTGGGGTGAGCCCAGGGTGGGTTGGGGAGAGCCCAAGGTGGGTTGAGGTGAGCTCAGAGTGGGTTGAGGTGAGGTTTGGGTGGGTTGGGGTGAGCCAGGATAGGATGGAGTGAGCCTGAGCTGGGCTGGGGTGAGCTCAGAATGGGTTGGGGTGAGCCTGGGAGAAATGGGGTGAGCCCAAGCTGGGTTGGGGAGAACCCAGGGTGGGTTGAAGTGAGGCCTGGGTGGGCTGGGGTGAGCCCAAGGTGGGACGGGCTGAGCCAGGATAGGATGGAGTGAGCCTGGGCTGGGCTGGGGTGAGCCTGGGGTTAATGGGGTGAGCCTGGGATTAATGGGGTGAGCCTGGGGTTAATGGGGTGAGCCCACACTGGGTTGGGGAGAAGCCAGGGTGGGCTGGGGTGAGCCCAGGGTGGGCTGGGGTGAGCCCAAGGTGGGATGGGGTGAAGTTTAGGTAGGTTGGGGTGAGCCCAAGGTAGGATGGGGTGAGCCTGGGCTGAGATGGGCTGAGCCCAGAGAGGGTTGGGGTGAGCCTGGGGTTAATGGGGTGAGCCTGGGGTTAATGGGGTGAGCCCAGGCTGGGTCAGGGAGAGCCCAGGGTGCCCGGCAGAGCTGCTCTCACCTTCCAGGTGGCCGTGTTCCTCCGGAAGTAGGCGAACATCCGCGTGAACCAGTTATAGATTTCATTCAACGTTAGCTGCCTGTCGGGGGTCTCCAGGATGGCCTGGGCAGCCAGAGAGGGGACAAGGCTGTCACTTGTGGGGTTGGACACCCATCCCAAGGGGTTCAGCAGGTGGGGAGGGGGCTGAGGGAGGGTTTTGGGGTGCAGAGCTGGTCCCTGTGGCTCTCACCTGCCGGATGAGCGAGGCGTACGTGAAGGGCGGCCGGACGTCGGCGTTTTTGTAAAACTCGTGGTTCTGTGCAAGCTCTGCAAAGACACAACAAACAGAGGGGAGGGTTGGAGGGAAGGGACCCTCTGAGCCCCTCAGGAGGGCGCTGAGCCCCAGCCCAGAGCTCACCTGAAGAGATTGGGGTGCAGAACTTGTCCGAGTTCCTCCTGCGGATGGGCCCCACGTTGTGTAAAGTGGAAGAGCTGATGACGGAGGGGCCCTGCCGCAGGGGGGTGATGGGCGCCGTGGCCGAGGTGGGGGGATGAGGTAAACCGTCAGGAAACGTGTCAGAAGTGCTCTTGGAGAGGCTGGCGCTGGAGACCAGGTTCAGCTGCACGGACAGGCAGGGAGGGAAGGGGTTGGGAAGGCTGGGAGAGCATCGGGAACGGCGGCGGCGGTGCCAGAGGAGGTGGGGAGGGGATGGCAGGGGGGGATTGGTGGGCTTGGAAAGGGTGGGATGGACCCAGGGGATGGGGATGGACCCAGGGGATGGACCCATGGGACTGGGATCAATCTGTTGGATTGGGGTGAATTCGTGGGATGGGGATGGATCCATGGGATGGGAATTAACTCATGGGATGGGGATGAATCTGTGGGATGGGAATTAACCCATGGGATGGGGATGAATCTGTGGGATGGGAATTAACCCATGGGATGGGGATGAATTTTTGGGATGGGGGTGAATTCGTGGCATGGGAATTAACCCATGGGATAGGGGTGAATTTGTGGGATGGGGGTGCAAGAGTGGGATGGGATAAACCTGTGGAATGGGGGTGACTCCCTGGGATGGGAATTAACCCATGGGACAGGGATGAACCCATGGGATGAAACCATGGGATGGGGATGAATTTATGCAATGTGGATGAATTCATGGGATGGGAATTAACCCATGGGATAGAGATGAACCCACGGAATGAGGATGAACCCATGGGATGGGGATGAATTAATGGGAAGGGGATGAACCCATGGGATGGGGATGCACCCACTCCATGTCAGAGCTGGGGGAGCAGCTGCATTTCCCAGAGGGTGGCCAGGGCACATCCATCCCCCAGAGCCCAGCCAGGTGAGCGTGCACAGGGCAGGGAGGGGACAGCAGCCATCGGGGAGGGGACAAAGAGGGCAGGAAGGGACTCACGCTTACAGGCTGGCTGAAAGGCTTTGGCTCTGAAGGTCTCATGTGGAGATGGGCCATCATTGCTTGGAGGCGCTCGCTCTCCTTGGCCAGCTGGGGGAGGCAGGAAGCAGGACAGGGATGGTCACACAGTGCCAAAGTCACCATGGAGGAGCTGCCATGAGCCCCCCAAACCTGATCTGGACATGCAGCAACCCCCAGGGTGTCCCCCAGGTGCCACCTCCCAAGAGCCCCGGTGGGGCTGAGGCCTGTGGGGGCTGCTGCAGCCACCATGGAGGGCACAGGGGCCACTCCAGCTCTGTGTGTGCACTGGGGAAAGATCCACAGAGCCATTCCCAGAGCCCCCAAGCTGCCACCCACCAGCAGGGCCACCCACAGCAGCCCTGGGTGCTCTTGTCCCTGTGTCACTGTCCTGTCTCCTCTGCAGCTCCCTGTCCATCGGTCCATCCATCCCCCAGCCTTCCCACATCGCTGTAATTGCTCTCCCTGCCTGTTTACTCCCTGCACTGAGCAGAGGCTGAAATATTCACTGTGGCACCAGGAGAGATTTTGAGCCGGGCGCAGGCGATGGGATCTGACACCCCACTCCCCTCCCGTCACCTTCCCTTTCCACGGGGACCCCTCAAGCTCAGGGGGAGTCCCCACGCTCCAGCCAGGCCCCCTGGCAGAGCTGGGCGAGGAAGGGGTTAAAAGCAGGAGTTTGCAGCAAGTTTGGAGCAGCTCGGTGCTTTCTGTGCCGCGGCGCTCATTAGAGCTGACAGCTCTCCCCTCGTGATGCAGCCGGCACAGCGGGAGCTCCGCGCTCCAAACTTTCTAATTGGTGGCTCCGTGGCAGGTTCCTCTCTGCACACACAGCTCTGCTCTCGCCCTTCAGCTTCCTTTTTTTTTTTTTTTTCTTTCTATATTATTATTATTTTTTCCCTCCTCCCCTTTTCCTTTCCCTCCCCTCTTTCAGCCCCAGTAATTGCTTTCAAGCTTTGGCGAGGCGTGGGGAGCGGGATGGATGGCAGGGATGGCCTGGGAGGACACAACCTCCACTGCCACCCAGGTCTGGCTGTGTCCCCCCATCCCACATGACCCTGTCAGGACCCTAATTCTGGGTGGGGGGGGTCCCAAGGGTGCTGCAGATCTTGTCGTGATGTGACCCCTGTGTTGTCACACACACCACGCTGAGCCCCTGCCACCCCAAGCATTGTCCCACCATGGGGGTGACCCCCATGCCCCATCCCACAACCCCTAATTCTGGATGGGGGGGTCCCAAGGGTGCTGCAGATCTTGTCCTGATGTGTCCTAGGACAGTGTGTCCCCTGTGTTGTCACACACAATATGCTGAGCCCCTGCCACCCCAAGCATTGTCCCACCATGGGGGTGACTCCCTGCCCCATCCCATTTGTCCACCCCTCCATTTTCTCCCCCTTTATCCCTGTCAGGCCCCTAATTCTGGGGGGGGGGAGGTCCCAAGGGTGCTGCACTTGTCCTGCTGTGTCCTGTCACCAGTGTGACCCCTGTGCTGTCACACACAGCCGCTCTTACCAGTCCAAGCATTGTCCCACCATGGGGGTGACCCACCTGCCCCATCCCATTTTCCAACCCCCTCATTTTCTCCCCCCCTTTTTTCTGTAAGGACCCTAATTCAATGTGGGGGGGTCCCAACGTGCTGCACATCTTGTCCTGCTGTCAGTGTGACCCCTGTGTTGTCACACACAGCCACCCCTGCCAGCCCAAGCATTGTCCCACCATGGGGGTGACCCCCCTGCCCCATCCCATTTTCCAAGCCCCCCATTTTCTCCCCCTTTTTCCCTCCCTCCCTTCTCCATTAACAGAATTATTTCAGAGCATGCTGGGGGCTCAGAGAGGCTGGCAAAGGCACTATTTAAAGAATTGCCTGGCCAAAAATAGCAGCCCAAAGTTGGGCTCCAAAGACCACAAAAAATAAGTGGCCTGGTTTTCAAGCAGCCCCGTGGCTCCCAGGGAGGTGGCACAGCCCATGTGGGGACAAACCCTCCCATTTTCCACATCTGTGGCATCTCCTGTTACCCACAGGACACTTTGGGATGAGACAGGAATGAGTTTGAGGGCTTGAATTTCACCTGGATGCAGGGAAAGTGTTTGGGAAGAGTGTTTAAAACAAGTCCCCACTTGAGCAGTTACAATCCCCAACCCCGTCACCCTCTCCTGAGGGGAGCACAGGGTGACAGAGAGGTGGCACAGCCCATGTGGGGACAAACCCTCTCATTTTCCACGTGTGGCATCTGCTGTTACCCACAGGACACTTTGGGATAAGAGGAAAATGAGTTTTAGGGCTTGAATTTCACCTGGGACACTTTGGGATGAGAGGGGAACGAGTTTGAGGGCTTGATTTCCACCTGGATGCAGGATTCCTATCTGGGAAGGGTGTTAAAAACAAGCTACAGTCCCCAAGGCTGTCACCCTGTACTGAGGGGAGCACAGGGTGACAGAGAGGTGGCACAGCCCACGTGGGGACAAACCCTCCCATTTTCCACATCTGTTACCCAAAGGACACTTTGGGATAAGAGGGAAATGAGTTTGAGGGCTTGAATTTCACCTGGAGGCAGGATTCCTCTTTGGGAAGGGTGTTAAAAACAAGTTATAGTCCCTAACCCTGTCACCCTCTCCTGAGGGGAGCACAGGGTGACAGAGAGGTGGCTTTTTGTCCCTGTTTCCATGGGGACACCCACCTGTATCTCCAGCTGCTGTACCACTTGCATCTGGACTCGACACTGGGCCGTGCTCCGGTCATCAAGTGCATGTTCTGTGTTGAGGTGTCTGTGAGGAGAACACGGAGGTTTGGCTGGGCCTGGGCATGCCCAACGCTCAGCCCCCTCTGCTGGGGCCACACCTGGGATCGGCCCTGACCTGCAAATGGCTCAGGGATGCTCCAAAGCGGGGAAACTGAGGCACGGAGGTGACTGAGCAAAGCAGGCTGTGGCAGCACCCCAAACAAACCCGGGCTGGAGGATGCTCAGCCCGACCCCAGGCAGCCCCAGGGGGTGCAGGAGCAGCCTCGGGCACAGGGGAAGGCCCGTGGAGGTTCCTGGAGCAGGCAGGAGGTGCCAGCAGGACCTGAGGAGCAGGTTCCCATGGCAGGGTGCCTTCCACGCTCTGAGGAAAGCCCTGAGGGCACGAGGTGCCATTTCCAGGCTGCTCCCCTTCCTGCCTCGTGTTTATGAGGTGCTTTCTTTAGGAAGCACCAGCACCTTTGGTCCTCGCTGCCCTCCCTCCTCCTCCTCAGGGAGAGGAAGGCTCCTGGTGACAGAGTGACAGAGCCAGGGACAACCTGGCCTCACCTCAGCCCCAAACCCACCAAAGCAGCAGCCTGGGGACACAGCCAGCCCTGGGGATGTCACAAGGCCAGGTCCTGTCCTCGCTGGGGTGGGCACAAACCTGGGGGGGCCTCACTGGAGGAGCAGGATGGTTTGGAGAGGGATTCTGGGGAAATGCCACCCTGGGAACACCCCAAAAGGTGATGCTGGGGGGTCCCAGGGGCCGTGTGCCAGATGTTCCCCAGGATTAAAGCTGAGACACCCCAGAGAAGGCGCCTCAGCCTCCCAGGCTGGCTCTGGAGCACAGAGGAGTCTCACCCTGCTGCCTGTGGGAGCCTCCCAGCCCCAGCGTGCACAGACACGTCAGGGAGCCAGGCCCTGCTGCCAAACCCATCCCTGAGCAAAGCCCCCAGAGCCCCAGCCCTGCCCCTCTGCCTGCCTGGCACTGCCAGGGCACGGCTGCTTCTGCAGGGCAACAAAGCCAGGTGGGAATGGAGCCAATTCCCACTGACCCCAACCCAGCACAGCTCCAAGGCCACGCTGCCCCTCCAGCCCAGCACAGCTGCCCATGGAGGGGATGCCCAGGGGACGCCCAGGGGATACCCAGGGGATGCCCAGACTCAAGGCAGGCTCCAGCTCCAGTTGGGCTCGGCCTTTGGGAGCTGCAAATTTTCTGTCTGTCTGTCTGTCCCACACCTCAATATATGCCCATGTTGGCAAGGAGGGGACAGAAACCCCTTCCCCAGTGCTGCTGGGAGGCTGCCCTGGTGCCCATGGTTGCAAAGAGGGACAGAGCCCCTTCCCTCGTGCCCATGTTGGCAAGGAGGGGACCCTGCCTGGCACAGCACAGCTCTGCCAGCCCCCTGACCCAGCTCTGGGCATTCCCTGCCAACTCCAGCTCCAGCTCCCAACCCAGAGCTTGCTCATCTGGCCCGTGCCACTGGAACATGCCCTGCCAGGCAGGAGGAGATGCCTTATCTGGGTTCACCCCATGACTCAGAGGCACAGGAAGGAGGACACAGGAGGCTGAATCATCCTTCACTCATCCCCGGGCTGCCTTCACACCTCCTCATCCTCCTGGGCAAGGCCTCTGCTGGCTTGGCACAGTCCAAGGGATGTTCCCACCCAGAGCCAGCCCTCAGAGGGTGGCAGAGGACAGAGGGTGAGTGTGGAAAGCCCCAAATCCTGCCCGCTGCAGAGCGCGGTGCTCGGCGAGCAGACAGCCGGGGAGGCGGGGGAAGGAGCCCCGTCAGCTCCTTCTGATGTCTTTGCTAAAAATCCCGGCTACAAAGAGATCTAATTGCAAATGAACTAATTAAGTAAACCTCTGACGAAGCGTGAAAACAATTTGTTTGACCCTGACGCTAGCAGAGGGCTCTCAGACAGCAGAGTTAATCAGTCAGCGCCGGAGCCCACAAGCGGTGTCAGCGGTGCCATCTGCCATCTGCTGCCTCCCCCCGTGTCCCCAGCAGGGCTGCCAGCCCCCCTCGCCTGCTGCCGGGCTCTGGCCTCCTCCACATCATTCACTCATCCCATGGCTTGGCTTGGAAGGGCTCATAAAGCTCATCCCACTGCACCTTTGCCACGGGCAGGGTCACCTTCCACTCCCAGCCAGCCCGGCCTTGGATATTTCCAAGGATGGGGCAACACCAGCAGCAATTCCTGCTGGGTTTTCTCCTTCTCCATGAGGTCACCCAGCTCAGGGTACACACTTTGGGATGCCTGGGTCAACTCCCAAGATCTTCCCCTCCATGGAATGGAGGAATGCAGGGACAGAATCATCCTCTTTGGGATGCCTGGCTTCCTGTTTTCTCCTTCTCCATGCGGTCACCTAGCTCAGGGCACACACTCTGGGATGCCTGGTCTCTTGTCTTCTCCTTCTCCATGAGGTCACCTAGCTCAGGGTGCACATTTTAGGATGCATGGATCAACTCCCAAGATCTTCCCCTCCACCAGGTGCATTCTGTCCTGGATGGAATGCAGGGACAGAATCATCCTCTTTAGGATGCCTGATCTGTTTTCTCCTTCTCCATGTGGTCACCTAGCTCAGCTTACACACTCTGGGATGCATGGATCAACTCCCAAGATCTTCCCCTCCATCAATTCCATCCCTGATGGAATGCAGGGACAGAATCATCCTCTTTGGGATGCCTGATCTGTTTTCTCCTTCTCCACGAGGTCACCCAGCTCAGGGTACACACTTTGGGATGCCTGGATCAACTCCCAAGACCTTCCCCTCCATCAATTCCATCCCTGATGGAATGCAGGGACAGAATCATCCTCTTTGGGATGCTTGGTCTCCTGTTTTCTCCTTCTCCACGAGGTCACCCAGCTCAGGGTACACACTTTGGGATGCCTGGATCAACTCCCAAGATCTTCCCCTCCACCAGGTGCATTTTATTCCAGCTGGGACAGAAAAACCTTCCCCAAAAGGTGACACTTACTTGACAAACTGCCCCAAGTCCTCACAGAGGGTTTCGCAGCCAGGCCACTTGCACTCTCCGTGGCCGTAGAGCGGGTGGGAGCCGGGGGTCTCTTCGTGGGAAGAGCTGCACAAGAGGGAAAGGGGCCTTCAGGTGGGGCAGCTGGGATGCTCCAGCATTCCCGGGGCACCCATGGGACACCCCACAGTGACAGCTCCCTGTCCTCTGTGGGTGCAGCAAAACAGTGCCAGGCCTTTTTTATGGGGTGGGCAGAACGCCCCATCCCTCCCAGCCCTGTGGGTGATGGATGCCAGCCCCTTCCACCTGCCCAGGAATAAAAACACAAAGTGCCAGGGCCCGACCCGGCTCTACCTGTCCCTTCTGGGCGTGTGCATGGTGCTCTGTCCATTGGGCAGAGGGTGGTGGGAAATGGGAGGCGAGACCTTGGCGGCCGAAAACGAGGTAGAGTTGGAGGTGTTGGTGGTGAGGTCAAGACCTTCCTGCTTAATGCTGTCCTCCACGGGCTGGGTGGCCGTGACCTCCTTCCAGAGCTGCTGGAGGTCTGAGGGACAAACAGCTGAGGCACAGGAGAGAGTGAGCAATGTCAGCAGGGACGTGAGACAGCACCCAGGGCTTCCTTCCTGCTCCCTGACTCCCCAAATCTCACCCAGCACTGGGCGAGCATCACCTGGAGCTGGGCACAGCAAGGGGAGGCTGCAGAGCCCCATTGGGAAACACAGATCAAGGCACCTGCAGCACTCACAGAGCTGTTCTCAGAAGGGAGAAGAGCCTGATTTCCCAAATCCTGGCACCCTCCTGCCAGAGGAAGAGACAACCTAAATCCTGACACTCCTCTGCTAGAGGAAAAGGTGTCCCAAATCCTGGCACCTCCCTGCCAGAGGAAGAGGTACCCCAAATCCCAACACTCCTCTGGCAGAGGAAGAGATGTCCCAAATCCTGGCACTCTCCTGTCAAGAGGAAGAGAGGTGTCCCAAATCCTGTCCCAAAACCTGACACTCCTCTACCAGAGGAAGAGAGGTACCCCAAATCCTGACAATCCTCTGCCAGAGGAAAAGGTGTCCCAAATCCTGGCACCCCCTTGCCAGGGTACCTCAAATTCTGACACTCCTCTGCCAGAGGAAGAGGTACCCCAAATCCTGTCCCAAATCCTGACACTTCCCTGCCAGAGGGAAATGTACCCCAAATCTTGCCATTCCCGTGCTAGAGAAGAGGTGCCCTAACCCTGCACCCCTCCGGAACCCACACCCCAACCCCGCACATCTCCAACTACTGACACCACCACCCCCCAAACTTTGGGGGCACCACAAAACCCAACACCAGCCCCCCTCACCCAGATCTGGGCAAGCTCCAGCCCAGGGACCCCCCCAGGCCGTGGTGCTTACCTTGGGGCAGGCTCTGCAGGGGCACCGTGCCCTGCCCCGGCGGGAGGCTCACCAGGCCCTGGCGCTGCAGGTTTAACAGGTGCTGCTGCTGGAGCTGCTGCATCTGCAGGAGCTGCTGCTGGAAGGCCAGCTGCTTGTTCCCCAACGGCTGCTGAGACAAAAGGAGGGACAAATCCGAGCTTTATTCGCGGCCTGGCAGGGCAGGAGGGGGTTGGAGGTGGCGGCGAGGGGCGCTGGCAGCGAGGGGTGGCAGCGCTGGGGACGCCGAGCCCGGCCGTGCCTCCATCCTGCTGCGGGGCCTGCTCGGCTCAGAGGCTTTGATCTATCGGAAGAGGAGGGGAAGGAAAGGGAAAAGGGGAAGGGAAAAATAAAGCGCTGGAAGGAAAGGGAGAGAGAGGAGCTGGGGGTTTGCTCGGAGGAACGCACAAAGCTCGGCTGGGGGGTCCCCAAGGGGGGAGGCTCAGCTGTGGGGTTGGTGTAAAAAAAGGGGAGGGGGTCACAGCAGGCAACAGGCACAGAACCCTCCTGTAAGGCAGAAATTTAGCCCTGCTTGTCAAAAATGACTGTTACGAGCCCTTTCTTGGTGAGGGGCTGGAACTGGTGCAGGGAAGGGGGCACCCAGTGCCAGTGCTGGTGTCCCCACCCCAGCCACAGCCACCCCCTAAGGAGGTGACCCTCCCTCACCCCCCAGAGCTGGCCAGGCTCTGACCAGCAGCGCTGGCCCTAAACTAGTTAGGCAGGATGGGTCCCTGGGGAGGCGCCGAGAAATCCATGAGAATTAAGTGAAGGGGAGAGAATTCAATTAGGGCTGGGGACAGGCAGCTGCTAATCCGAGCTGGCCGGGAGAGGGGAGCTGCCCCGGGGCTGCCCGGCCTCATTAGTGGGGCAGGCGGCTCCGTGACCCCGTGAACCCCCCCAAACCCCCCTGCCTGGGCAGACGGTGCCGGCGGGGAGCCAGGCTGGGGCACGTCCCCCCCTCGCTGCACTCTGCACCCCCCAAAGCAGCGTTTCCATGTCCGTGCTCTGACTGAGCAGCACAGAGAGCTCTGCAGGCAGGATTGGCCTTGTTTTGTGAGCACCAGGGGATTCAGGCCCCCCAGGCACTGGGAATTCCAGGGAACTGGTGATCCCTGAGGCTGCATCAGCAGGGAGCAGCAGCCAGACTCTGTGGCAATCCCTGACTGAGTTTGGGGCCATCCCAATCCCTGACTGAGTTTGGGGCCATTCCAGTCCCTGAGTGAGTTTGGGACCATCCCAGTCCCTGACTGAATTTGGGGCCATCCCAGTCCCTGAGTGAATTTGGGGCCATCCCAATCCCTGAGTGAGTTTGGGGCCATCCCAGTCCCTGACTGAATTTGGGGCCATCCCAGTCCCTGAATGAGTTTGGGGCCATCCCAAACTCTGAGTGAGTTTGGGGCCATCCCAGTCCCTGAGTGAGTTTGGGGCCATCCCAATCCCTGAGTTTGGGGCCATCCCAATCCCTGAGTGAGTTTGGGGCCATCCCAGTCCCTGAGTGAGTTTGGGGCCATCCCAGTCCCTGACTGAATTTGGGGTCACACCCAGGGTCTCACTGCATGCAGGTGGATCCCTGTGGATGTTGTTGATGCTCAGCCTGGGATTTGTGAATCCAAGGCTGAGCCAAACCCCTCTCTGCAGCATCAGGCACCACCACCAGTCCTGTCTAGGGCACAGACTGAGTTTAATCCCAGTTTCTCAGCCTCAGGGAGATGTGTGGGCTCTCCCTGTCCTCTCCACCTCTTGGCCACGGTGGAATTGCCTCCCCAGAGTCAGACCTGGATCCTCCCTGGCTCTGTCTCAGCCCTGCACCTCTGAGGCTTAAAGATCAAGGCACAAATCAAAGCAATTCCTGCTCAGTGAAGAGAAATCCCCGACTGCTGAGCCACTGAGGGCTGCAGGCCATGCGATCAGCAGGATGGAGGGAAGAGGGCAGGGCCAGGCTGCAGCCTGTGAGCTTTAACAGCTTCTCTGTGCCCCCAGGGTGTCCCCTCCTGGCGAGGGGAGCTCTGCCACCGTGTGGGATGGACACACTGTGCTTGTCTTGCTTAGGAACAGCAGCTGGGAGGGAAAGGGATGGGATGGGACAGCACAGGATTCTCCTCCTCTTCCCGGCTCCACCACCGCCCTCCCCGAGGGCCCCGGGGCAAGCCCGAGCTCTGCTCCAGCACAGCCTCATCCACGTCACTTCCAGGCTGAGCTGCTGCGAGGGGATGAGGTCAGGAGGATCCCTGGGCACGCTGCCTGCATCCCACAGCCCGGCCAGGCTCTCCTGACCTGGCCTGGCTGGATTCAGACCCCCTGAGCCACTCCTGGCTCTGGCAGGGACGCTGTTGAACCTGGTGATGTGAAGGTTGAACCTTCACGTGCCTCAAATCCACGTCCCTCCAGCTTCCACAGGCCAGGAACAGGAGGAGCAGCCCCAGGAACACAGATCCAAGCCAAACCAAGGGCTGATCCAAGGGGAAGCCAATCTGACACCCCTAGGGAACACCACAGACCCCTAAAGCCCTGAGCGATGGGTGAAGGGATGCAGAGCCATCCACCAGCACATGGACTCCAAGCCAAGCTTTCCCTGGAGAAACCAGGCTGGGGAGAGCCTGGGTGACAGCCCCAGCACTCCCAACAACCTCACACTCTGCTGATCCTCACTACTCCCATTTCCCGTTGGAAAAGTCACTTCTAGAGGAGCTGGGGCCAAATCCTGGGCTTGGCTCCCCCAGCTCATTCCCAGCTCATTTCCAGCCCTTTCCCAGCACATTTCTGGCTTGGGGCTGAGGGTCTGCAGCATCCCTGAGGTTTGGTTCCCCCAGCTCATTCCCAGCCCATTCCCAGCCCTTTCCTAGTTCATTCCCAACCCTTTCTCAGCGCATTTCTGGCTTGGGGCTGAGGGTCTGCAGCATCACCAGGCTTGGTTCCCCCAGCTCATTCCCAGCCCTTTCCCAGCCCATTTCCAACACATTCCTGGCCTGGGGCTGGGGGTCTGCAGCATCACTGAGGTTTGGCTCCCCCAGCTCATTCCCAGCCCATTCCCAGCTCATTCTCAGCCCTTTCCCAGCTCATTCCCGGTTTGGGGCTGGGGGTCTGCAGCATCACCGAGGTTTGGCTCCCCCAGCTCATTCCCAGCCCTTTCCCAGTTCATTCCCAGCCCTTTCCCAGCCCATTCCCACGTGGGGCTGGGGGTCTGCAGCATCACCGAGGTTTGGCTCCCCCAGCTCATTCCCAGCCCATTCCCAGCTCATTCTCAGCCCTTTCCCAGCTCATTCCCGGTTTGGGGCTGGGGGTCTGCAGCATCACCAGGCTTGGTTCCCCCAGCTCATTCCTAGCCCGTTCCCAGCTCATCCCCAGCTCATTCAAATCCAAGTCTTAGCTCTCCCAGCCCATTCCTGGCGTGGGGCTGGGGGTCTGCAGCACCACTGAGGTTTGGCTCCCCCAGCTCATTCCCAGCCATTCGAATCCAAGGCCTGGCTCTCCCAGCTCATTCCCAGCCCATTCCCGGCGTGGGGTGGGGGTCTGCAGCATCCCCGTGCATTAGCCGCAGCTGAGCGGGTGCAGCCAGCGGGGCAGGAGGCGCCGTCACTTTGATTTATGAGCACATCAGGAGGCGTTTGCGCCGTGACACGCGGGACTGACAGCAGCACTTCATTAAGCTGACACCGGGGTTAGGAGGCAGCAGCTCCCCCTCCCCGCCCTGCCTGCCTCAGCACAGGGACAACCCCTGCCCTCGGCAGCTCTGGGGACACACTGGGAGCTTCCCAGGGGATTTGGGGGTCTCTGCACCCCGTGGCTCCTCCAAGCATCCTGGGAGGAGCAGGATGGGAGACATGAGCTCAGCTCCTTGTTTATCCCACACTCCAGGATGCTGCTGGAGCCTGAGGGGTGGCCCTCACACCCCAGCACAGGAAAATGCTGTAGGAAAGGCTGGGATGTGCCACAGCTCAGCCCCATCCTGGTGGGATGCATGGATTCATGGATCAGCTGCCTTGCTGTGGCCCTTCCTCATGGCCCCAGTGTGGCACAGCACCCATGGACACGGAGCATCCTTAGGGACAGGATGCTGCTGACAGGCTCTTTCCACACATTGCATTCCTCTTGTCTGTCCTTCCCTTCTCTGGGGCACTCCCCAGGGAATATCAGAGCTGCTCCTCTTGGAGATTCTGCCCCTGCTCTTGGGGAAAATAGAGCTGTTCCTCCCAGAGATTCTGCCCCTGATCGTGATGAGACCAGAGCTGTTCCCTTCAGAGATTCTGCCCTTGCTCCTGGAGATATCAGAACTGTTTCTCCCAAAGATTCTGCCCCTGCTCCTGGGGATATCAGAGCTGCTCCCCTTGGAGATTCTGCCCCTGCTTCTGGGGAGAATAGAGCTGTTCCTCCCAGAGATTCTGCCCCTGCTTCTGGGGAGAATAGAGCTGTTCCTCCCAGAGATTCTGCCCCTGATCGTGATGAGACCAGAGCTGCTCCCCTCAGAGATTCTGCCCTTGCTCCCTGGGATATCAGAGCTGTTCCTCCTGGAAATTCTGCCCCTGCTCCTGGGGATATCAGAGCTGCTCTCCCTGGAGATGCTGCCCCTGCTCCCAGCTCCTTCCTGGTGTCCTTCCCACCTGCAGATCCCACTCTGAGCTGCTGACTCACAGAGAGGAGCCCCTGGAATCAGGCAGAGGGCAAGCAGAAGGTGTTTGGTTTACAAATCCTGCAGCAGGACCAGAATTAAATCCAGCCATGGGTTTCCAGGAAAGATCCAAGGGCGGCTCTGTGGAGGCCTCCCAGACACTCCAGCTCTTCCCTGAGTGTCAGGGATGCCACAGCATCACCATTCCCAGCAGGCAAACATCAACACAGACTTTAGGAACACCACCCACCCAAATTTTTGGGGTGAAACCAAAGCTTATCCAAGGATTTTGAGGAAGGGAAACACTGACATGCCCTTGCTGAGATCCCCTCAGTGCTTTTCCCAGCAGGAAAGCTGGACACACACCCCTCCAGCAGCATCCAACACCCCTTCCCCCCACTGCTACACCCTTTCTTGTTGGATAAATTTCCCATCTCCTCTGTACCATTTAATTAAAAGTTAACACGAGCTTTTTAAAGCAGAGCCTGCTAAGCAAGCGCTTTGTTAGAGCTTAATTATATCCCTGCTCGGTGCTGCAAGAGAACATCACCAGGGCCAGCAGGAAAGTCCTTGAGGAAGCTCACATTTACACCTCCCCCATTTCCCCGAGCACCAGCAGCTCCTGGAGATGGTTCTGATAACCCTGACCTGGAAATTCACCCACAGCCCACGGTGAGAGCCTGGAGAAGGGGACCCTGAGCCACTGCAGCCCCCCTGGTGCCAGCGTGGCTTTGCCAGTTGTGCCACCCCAACACACAGCCTGGGCCTTAAATCTTCTCTCCCTGCCAAAAAATTGAGTTTCAAGTGCTGGGTGTGCACCAGGGTGCTGGATTTTGGGAGGAGTGATGGCCACAAAGAGCCCCAGTGTTGCAGGGACGTGGAGGGAGTGGCTCAGGAACAGGTCCCTTGTCACTTGGAGCCCATGGAAGGACACTCAGGGGAGGGGCAGCAACGCCAGAGGTGAATTCTGCAAGATTGCAGAATTCTCCATGTGAAATTGCAGAATTCTCCACAGCAAAAAAAACCCCATGTGAAGCATTTTGGCAAGAGAGAGGGGCAAGTAAAAAAAAAAGAGGAAGAACAGCAACTCCCAGTGACTGGACTGGGAGACATCAGAGCAGCACGTCCCATGCCCCATTGCCATGGGCTCCCTGGGGGTTGCCCCACACCTTATTCTGTGCTGGTGCCCTCCAGGTGAGCTCACCTCTTTGGGTTGCTGCTTTCCGGCTTGCTGCTGGGTCAGCAGCTGCAGGTGAAGCTGCTCCTGCTGCTTCTTGTAGTATTCCTGCAGCTGGGTAGGGGAGAGAGCAACGGGATCAGCAGGGGAACCTGCCTGTGCCCACCTCACCACCCCGTGCCCACCTCACCATCCTGTGCCACCTCACCATCCTGTGCCACCTCACCAACCTGTGCCCACCTCACCATCCTGTGCCACCTCACCACCCTGTGCCCACCTCACCACCCTGTGCCCACCTCACCACCCCGTGCCCACCTCACCATCCCGTGCCCACCTCACCACCCCGTGCCCACCTCACCATCCTGTGCCCACCTCACCACCCCGTGCCAACCTCACCATCCTGTGCCACCTCACCACCCTGTGCCACCTCACCACCCCGTGCCCACCTCACCATCCTGTGCCCACCTCACCATCCTGTGCCACCTCACCATCCTGTGCCACCTCACCATCCTTTGCCACCTCACCACCCCGTGCCCACCTCACCACCCCATGCCCACCTCACCACCCCAGTGCCAAGGCTTTGCCACAGCCACTCCAGCTCCTGGCACTGTCACCAGGGCTCCCTGTGTCACCCGGTGCAGGGCAGGAGGGAAAGCAGCAAAGGAACCCTGGGCATGCATTGCCAAGGGCTCTGGATGCCCATGGCTCCTGAACCCCCCCTCAAACACCCCCCAATGCCCACCCTGATGTTTATTTTAATGCCAAGCTCGACAGAAAAGCAGGCTGGCGTGCTCTGGCACATCACAGAGCACCTCAGAGTGGGGAAACCCCAGTTTTGGTGTGGTGGGACCCCAAAACACCCCTGACAAGTGCTGTGAGAGTCCCAGCTGGGGAGGACCAGGAGCAGCCACAACCCCTGGCCTGTGAGAGCTGGGGGCAGTCAAAACAGCCCCTCAAATCAGAGCAGAGCTGTTTAAACCCCCCTGGATCCCCAGAGAGGGTCCCAGTGCCCACAGGCAGCGCTGGGACCTGCCAGCATCGCCACCAGCTCCCACCCTGGCCCCTGAATAAACTGTGGGTGATGGATTTGCTGCGTGCAGGGAGGGGGAGGAAGGCACGGGGAGGTCAGTGAGACCCCCCCCAGCCCCTTCAGGGGCTCAGGAATGTCCCTGGGGGTGCTGGGATGCCTTTATCAGCCCCAGGGCTGTTTGTGTCTGAGAACAGGTTTGGAGGGGCTGGGTGTTTACCCCCGAGCCAGCCCGAGCCAGGGAGCTGCAGAGTGGCCGGGCTGGGAGCAGGAACATTGGGTCAGGGGTGAGAGGTGTGATGTTTGGTTTGCTGCCGGTGGAGAATGTGAGCTATTCCGGCCTGGGTTGTTTAATTTGCAGTCAAACGTGTTTCTTTATCCGGCTCCAAAGAGGCTTGTGGAAGGACCCACCCAGGGTAGTGTTTACCCTTTGTTCTTTCCCCGGGGCCAACCTTGAATCCTTATCGGGCTGTTTGGAGTAAACAGGTACTGGAGGCAGGAGGAAGGGTGTGGAGGATGCTTGTGGGGTTTCTCCCTCTCTCCCTCCTTCCCGCTGCCGGGAGCTGTTTACCCAAGCAGACAGATTTTGTTTCAGAGTGGAAATCTGCTTTTTTTTTTTCCTTCTCCTCCTTTTTCTTCCCTCCCCATCTGACTAAAATCTCTGAAAAGGCCGAGCAGGGCCATGAGAAACAAAGCTCAGCTCTGGAGCTGGACACAGGCACCCAGCAGTGGCCACGGGGGCTCTGCTTGGGGCACACTGAACCAAGGGCAGCCACCCTGACCCCGGCTTCTCCCAGGAGCTGGGCAGCTCCAAATCAGCCCTTGAGCAGGAATTTTGCAGGTTTTGAAACCCTGGCTCAGGATGGCAGCACTGTCAGCACCTGCAGCTCTTTCCATCCCTGGACGTGCTGGGAATCCTAAAGGAAAGGTGTGGAAAGCAGAAGGAGGAAAGGACCCATTTTTGTGCCTCCAACCAACCCCAGCATTCCCAGAGCCCGGTGGGAATTGCCTGGCTGGATTCAGTGTTACCTGTTGCAGCATTATTGCCTGCTGCTGCTGCAGGAGGGCCTGGAGCTGGGGTGGGGACAGGATCTGCTGCATCTGCTGCGGCGTGATCATCTGTGGGGACATCATGGCCACGGACACGGGGACCTGTGACAGCAAGGACATGTCACCACTCCCAACCCCGACCTCCCCAAACACCAACAGTGCCTCTCCCAGAGCATCCCCCATGTCTCTGTCACCTCTGGATGTCCCATGGTGCTGCTGGCACCAAAGGAAGCTTCCTGAACCACGAGAGCTCTGAACAAGCTGAGAGCTCTTCTTTGAATGCAATTTAGCTGGGGGAACTGGGCATCAAACCACAGCTCCCTCCCCTGCTGGGAGCACGGGAAGGGTGGAGGGAAACGCCAGGGAAGTGGGAAGATACTGATCACCCAAATAACTCTGCAGAGCAGAGCACTGAGGAAGAGGTTACGGGGTTCTCCAGGCACATCAAAGCTTTACCTCCAGCTGACACCAGTAACTCCTGTAATTCCTGTGCCAAGAGGAGGGAGGGCCGAGGGAACCTGCCAGCCCCTGCCTTTGGTTATCAAAACACGGCTCCACACCCCGGGCAAAGCTGCTGGGAAGGTGTCAGTGATGGATCCCAGCCCTGCTGGGTCCTGCCCAGGTGGAGCAATGCCCGGATGGAGCCATCAGGAGCTGCCTTGTCCTGGCCTCCCACCAATCCCACCAGCCCAAAGCCCTTCCCGAGGCTCTGGGCAGGGTTAGGGCTTCGTTGTAATTGAATGACCCTCCTGGATGCCTCATATTCCTGGGAAAGTAAATAAGAATTGCTGGTCAGGAGCCACCAGCAGCCACGAGCTCTTCCAGGGGATCCCAGGAAGAGGCAGCAGCTCCTTGGCATGTGGGATGGGGCAGAGCACGAGCCAGGATCCAGCTGCATGCCAAGGAGCCAGTTCTGACCCAAACTAAACAGCTCCTCAGGATCTCAGGACCTCAAAGAGCAGAGAAACCCAGCAAAATCCCATGGAGAGCCTGGTTCCTGCCAGCCCTCCCAGTGATGCCAGCCTGGAGCCCTTGCAGCCACTCCAGCAGGGATGGCACCACAGGGTGGCCCCGTGCAGTCCCTCCCATCTGTGATGGGTGTCCAGGTGACCTTCAAGGGAGATTGCAAAGCCTTATCTATTTACTCAGGCATTCTGCTGCAGGGAGGCGTCGGGCACGGGGCGAGCTCTGTTTGTCACCAGCGTTTCCCCCTCCAGCCGAGCTATCAATTAACTCCTCTGACTTCCACCCAAGGGCTGGAGCTCAGCACCCTGCAAGGCTCCACACCCACCAGAGAGCCCTGAGCACCAGCACCCAGTGCAGAGCTGCTGTTTGGGCACCCAGGTGCTCGCAGCCAGCTGTGCCAAGCCCCGGGTGAACATCTGGGCAGGAGGGAAGCTGGCGAGGAGAGCGAGGGCTGGAGCTCAGGAAGGAGCCCCAGCACCCTGCAAGGCTCCACACCCACCAGAGAGCCCTGAGCACCAGCACCCAGTGCAGAGCTGGTGTTTGGGCACCCAGATGCTCACAGCCAGCTGTGCCAAGTCCCGGGTGAACATCTGGGCAAGAGGGGAAGCTGGCGAGGAGAGCGAGGGCTGGAGCTCAGGAAGGAGCCCCAGCACCCTGCAAGGCTCCACACCCACCAGAGAGCCCTGAGCACCAGCACCCAGTGCAGAGCTGGTGTTTGGGCACCCAGATGCTCACAGCCAGCTGTGCCAAGTCCCGGGTGAACATCTGGGCAAGAGGGGAAGCTGGCGAGGAGAGCGAGGGCTGGAGCTCAGGAAGGAGCCCCAGCACCCTGCAAGGCTCCACACCCACCAGAGAGCCCTGAGCACCAGCACCCAGTGCAGAGCTGCTGTTTGGGCACCCAGGTGCTCGCAGCCAGCTGTGCCAAGCCCTGAGTGAACATCTGGGCAGGATGGAAGCTGGCAATGAGAGCGATGCTCCCAGGAGCGCTGCTAATTTCCCTCTGTCGATTCATCAACTCCAGCACCCATCAGAGAGCCCAAGCACCAGCACCCAGTGCAGAGCTGCTGTTTGGGCACCCAGGTGCTCGCAGCCAGCTGTGCCAAGCCCCGGGTGAACATCTGGGAAGCTGGCAAGGAGAGCGAGATGCGCGCCCAGGAGCGCCGCTAATTTCCCTCTGCCAATTCATCAGCCAGCAACGTGCTCGGAATGAGAGCCCCTAATTAATTGCTCCTCCACATCCCCCCCCAGGCCCGGGCGGGCTCCCCGCCCCCTCCGGCGGCCCCTCGAACACGTTTGCTGGCATTTTCAAATCGGAGGCATCCTAATTACCGGAGAGTTATAACACCTTCCATTTCTCGCCCAGCGGACTGACACCCTGTCAAGAGCAAAGAGAATTGCCAGAGGTTTTGACAACACTAATTGCCCCTATAATCTAAAAACACAAAGGAGAGGCGATTAGTCGAGAGGGCCCCAGCTCTCGATCCGACACGAGGTTTTCACAATGTTACAAGAAAACAAAAGTGACGCTTTTTAGAGTTTGATGGCTGCTAACAAAAGCAGAATTATATTTTCATACAACCTTTGTCTGCATTAAATGGCTTTTTTTTTTTCCTTCCCCCCCGCTCGGATGCGGAGCTGACACGGAGAAATGGTGGCGGATCCGTGTGGGGGTGAGGTGGGGATGGGGTGAACTTGAGAGGGGCATCTGAGCTCTGCTGCTTCCTTGGCTGCTGTGAAGAATTTCCCCACAGCGTGGAAAACGTTCCTCTCCCAGTTAAGGTTTCCAGGGAAAGCAGCAACTTTTAGTAAAAGAGGAAATTCCCACTTACAGGCGGTTTTGCTCCCATTCATCCCACGCCTCAGTGCTGGGAATGTTCCAGCACTGCCTTGACCCCAGTGTGGGCCAGCAAACCCCAGTGCTGGGGGGTTTCTGTCCCAAGCTCTGGTGACACTGCCAGCTGCCTCTGGTGGGGACAGGGAAAGCTGCTGCTCTGGCAAAACAAGATGGGAATGGAAATGGGGATGGAAATGTCCATCCCAACCTGGCCAAAAGCCCCACAGGGATGGGACACCCCTTCACCTGCACCCATGGCCCTCAGTGACAAGATTCCCTGCGGCAGGATGTGAGTCCAGCCTGGCATCCCTGGATATAACAGTGGGATTTGGGCAGCAACTGCCTCAAAAACTGGGATACATGAGAGCTGAAGGGTGCCAGGCAGAGCAGCACAGGGGCTGTGAGGGGTGAGTGCCACCCAGCTGAGGGGTGAGTGCCACCCAGCTGCCACCAGCCCAGGACACCAGAGCAGCACAGGGGCTGTGAGGGGTGAGTGCCACCCAGCTGAGGGGTGAGTGCCACCCAGCTGCCACCAGCCCAGGACACCAGAGCAGCACAGGGGCTCGTGAGAGGTGAGCGCCACCCAAATGAGGAGTGAATGCCACCCAGCTGCCACCATCCCAGGACAGCACAGCAGCACAGGGGCTGTGAGAGGTGAGTGCCACCCACATGAGGGGTGAGTGCCACCCAGCTGCCCCCACCCCCAGGCACAGGAGCAGCCAGGAAATGTCCCTGCAGCCAGCACATCCCCTGGGAAGCAGGTCCCGGCAGCAGCAGCAGTGGCTGGGGACCAGCCCGACGCGTCACGAGCTGGCATCTGCCAGACACCGAGTCAGGAAGGGTTTGACTCACGCCTTGGCCGGCTGCCACCCCGCAGAAAGTGCTTACTAACAGCTCTGGCTGCTCCCAGAAACAGCCGGCGCTGCTCGGGCCGGCCAGCAGCATCTCCAGGGGCTGCTTTTCCAGGCGGGCCCAGCTGGGATCCCCGTGCCAGAGGCAGTGGGTGGAAAAGCAGGCAGGTATTCCAGGGAATATTCCCTCCCTGAGCCAAAGCCAGCTGAGGGAAGCAGGACTTGGCCGTGTGGAACGAGGCAGGATGGGGAGCGAGGCTGTTGAGAAATTTTTCCTGGATTTTTTTGGGTTGTTTTTACGGGAAGCGGGTTGAACTCGCAGGCACAAGGCAGAGCGGGGGAAGCCACAGCCCGGCAGCCTTGGCTTGCAGTGCCACGGTGCTGTCATCAGAGGGACAGTGCCCTCCTGACCCTGGGGACAGCTGCCTTGGCACGGCCTGGGGACATCCTCCATCAGCATCCAAACATCCCTGCTCTGCTGTCACCCGGGCTGGGAGGTCACTGCAGGAGCCACCGTGTCCCCAAGGGCCAACGCATCACTGCCACTACGGGAAGGGGCAGCTCCTGCTCCACGCCTCAACCACACAGCCCAGACCTCGTCCCCCCATCCCTGCTGGCTCTGGGATCACGGGGATGAGCACCCCTCTCTCTCTCTGCTGGTTTTCCACAGAGCTCAGGGATGCACATCCCTGCCCTGATCCAATCTTGGGGTTTAACTCCCAGTTAGAAACAGCAGGGAACATGTTTGTGCTGTTTTTTCTAATTTTAACCACTCTTTTCAAATCCAAACCAAACAGAAACAAATTGAGGAGACTGGGAACAGAAGGGAGGGAACAACCACCAAAAGCAGCTTCAAGTTGTGCTGTTTTAAGGGCAGGGGATGAGCAAATCCCACCCCAGAGCACCCAATTCTCACAGGACCAGAGCAACCCAACCTTCCTGGCACATCCTGGCCTCCCTTCCTGCACTCAGCATCCCTGGGTGAGCTCCAAGATCCAGCTGGCTCACACAGTCTGGGAGTGCTCCCAGTGCCAGGCAGTGATGCCACTGACACTGAGGTGACCCCAGCCATGGCTTATAAACCCTGACGGGTGGCACAGGGCCACCCAAACGCTGCTGTGCCACCGCTAGACCTCACCAGGCTGGCATGAGACAATGCACTGAAATCTGCCCAGGGTCAGAGGTGAAATGAAGCTCAGCCCCACGTGCCAGGCTGGGTTTTGAGGCTGTGGGTGGTTTTAGGAGCAATTTTAGGAAAACTCTGAACAGCCCCAGCACCAAGTGAGTGCCCTGGGTGGGGTGGCAGCAGGGTGAACAGGTGGGGGGACATCAGGGAAGAGGACACCAGGCCCTGATGTTCAGCTTCCTGTGAAGAAAAGGAGGAATCAATGCCCGGCATGTTCAGCCCAATGCGTATCCTCGTTAGAGCATCCTCATTAGCACATCCTCGTTAGCGCAGCCTTCCTGCTGGGGAGGCCCCAATCACACCTGGCTGGGCTCCAGTCCCCACTTGGGGACAGTGGCAGCACAAGTGACAGCACTGAGCCCCCTCCTCAGCCAACCCTGTCCCCCAGCACCACCAGGGCAGGGTCCCTACATCCCCTCCGTGAGCACGGGCTGCTGGCACAGCTCTCACACCGATGATTCTACAGGGATTAAAGTGACTTTGCTGCTCTGTGAACCCAAAACGCCAATCCCAGAGCGGGATGGTGGCAGTGCCACCGGGCTGGCAGAGCTGGGGGCTTTGGGATGGAGCAGGGACAGACAGGGATGCTCCAAGTTCAAATGGAAAAACCTCGGTGCGAGCCCAGACGGACGGACAGGCTGCTGCTGGATTTTTTTTTTTTTTTCCCCAGAGAGGGAACGCAGAAGGGCTGGTATTGATCTGTCTTCATTACCCATTTCACTCAAGTTTCAAATCAACAAAATACACTTTTCCGCTCTGCTGCCCTCCCCGCTGCAGCAGACAAAAGAAAAGCAATTTCCCGCAGTTTGCTCCAAACTCCTCTCTCCTCCCTTCCCCGGGTGCCCTCCAGCCCCTCTCTCTTCCCAGCCACTTGATCCCAGCAGAGGCAGCTCTGAGGGCACTCAAAGAGGACACCCCATCATTCCCAGGTGCCTCCAAGCCAGCACTGGGGTGCTGCTTTTCCAGCACCTTCTGGGTTTTCCTGGATCCCAGGGGGATCTGCTGCTCCCACCATCCCAGGATGACAATGCCCTGCAACACCAAAAGCTCCCAAAAGCAACATTTTGCCAGTGCCCACCAAGTTTTCACGAGTTTTAAAGTTGTAAAGAAATAAACTTAGTTTTAAATGTTTTAGAACACCCAGAGATGGGGTTTTGGATTTTTTTTTCCCTTTCCTGCAGCTGTAACTGGAGCGACAACATGAGACTGTCCACACACACCTCATGGCATCTGTGGGAAGAAGGTCCCTACTCCAAAACAAACCCCAATCCAAGATGCTGCTGAGCCCAGCAGCTCCCTGCTTGTTTTTAAGCTCAGGCTGTCGGGAATGTCATTGATCCTGCTGGCTTGGTGCCCCAAAACTGTCCCGTCCCCATCAGCGGGGTGACAAGGAGAGTGCATAGTGTGGGCAAGCACGGGGGTCTCCCTGACAGCACTGGGACCCTCCTGCTCATTCCCCCAGGACTGGGGGCCAGGAACCATCTGGCACAGAGCTGAGAGGAGACAAAATTCCCCATGCATGTGGAAATCCCTTCCCAAACTTGTGGGGCTGCCCATCCACAGGCAGCAACCCCAAGGACACCCCAATTCTCAAACATCCCCACCCTGCTTCGCTTCCTGCTGCCTCCAAGCCAAAGAGGGCTGTGCTGGGACCCAGCCTTCCTCCTCCTCCTCCTCCTCTTGCAGCCGTCCTGGCCAGTCTCATCCACACCACGGTGCCTTAGATAAACTTCCTTTCAAAGGAGTCTGCTTAATCCCCTATCTCCCCTCGGTCAGATCCCGCTCCAGCTGCCGGCGGGGCCGCGGGGGGAGGCACTGCCGGGCGCTGCTGAGTTATGAGCTATTTCTGACTCACGTCTACAACTTTCACAAGTCCTTTTTGCAACACGGAGAGAGAAAAAAGGGAGGAGGGGAGGGAGGGAGGGAGGGAGGGAGGGAGAAGAAGGAGATCCAGTTTGCTCCGGCGAAAGCCGCTGGCCAGATGGGCAGCAGGGAGGGGAGGCTGGGGAGCAGCGCGGGATGTTCGGCTGCATCCAGCCGGGAATAGCAGGGAGAGCAAGGAGGGATAAGGAGCAGCAGGAGGAGGAGGAGGAGGAGGAGTGCAGGGACACACACCCACAGAGGGGAGCGAGGCGCCGGTTACCGGAATCTGACTTCACCCTCGCCGCCTTTGTCCTCTGCAGACATTTTCCATGCAGTGACTGCATTTCCTTCCTGCCGGCACCGCTGGAAAAAGCCGCCTGTTTGTGCCGTAGGAGCCCTGACTAATTCCCACTGCTCCCACCCAGCTGCTGTTTCCCAGCCCGGGGGGTTCTGGGCTCTCCTGACCCCTTGGCAGCTCTGGGATTTGCTGCTGGATGGCTCAGCCATGCCCTGGCACAGAGGATCCAGGGATTGCCCATCCCAGCCTGGCTCCTGCTGCCACCCGGCTCAGCCTGGCACAGGCAGGACCTCCAGCTCCGAGAGCGCTTGTGCTAATTACTTTCCTTTGTTAATTAAACCCACGTGGCTCTAATAAGGTAACCTGCTGTTCTCCGATAAATTTAATTAGCCTGAAGGGAGAGCCCCTCCGCACAGCTATTTAAATTGTCACTTCCCATCGCCTGGGCCTTGCTTCTCTCCCTGCCTCTCCCTCTCTCCAGATTTCACCCCTCTCCTGCCCATTTTCTGCCCTTTTCCTCTGGCAGAGAAGGGGAGCAAAGGGAGGTGCCCCATCCCTACAGGAGCAGGATGTGCCAACCCAAAGCCCATTTTCCTGCCAGTGCCACAAATCCCCATCCCAGCTGGGCCTCTGTCCCATCCTGGAGGACCTGCCCTGGCTCCATCCCAAAAGATTGTTCCCTTTTCCAGCCCTGTGCCACCCTCACAGCACCCAGCATCAATCCTGGGATGCTCCAACCCTGGGAAACTCTGTCTCCAAAACACTGCCCCAAAAAATGGTGACACACAGTGACCTCCCCTCCCCAGCCATTCCCACACACAGATAAACCTCCAAGAAACTTCTGGAGGTTCCCAGAGGATTAAACTCCTGGAATGCTCCAACCATGAGGTGACAGGGGTTTGTGCTGTCCCCAGGAGGGGGTGACAGGGGACATTGGGGCTCACCTGCACTGCTGGCTGCTTGCCCTCGTTGCTGCTGGGGGAGCTGAGCCCCGTGGCCTGCTGCAGCAGGAACTGCCGAGCCACCTGCAGAGCCTGCAAGAGAGACACAGGGGTGGGCATGAGCAAGGCTCCCTCCTCCTCCTCCTCCTCCTCCTCCAGCTCTGGCTCCTTCTCCATGGATTTCCCTCACGGGATGGGTTTGATGCACAGAGAGGGCAGCGCTCCCCAGTGCTCCCTCCTGCCACACCAGTACCTCCCATTAGAGACCAGCACCTTCCCAGTTCCCATGGGGACAAACAATCCTGTCCTCTCCCAAAAATCCCCACCAGTCCATCCCATTAGAGACCAGCACCTTCCCAGTTCCCATGGGAAACCTGTCCCAAAAATCCCCACCAGTACATCCCATTAAAGACCAGCACCTTCCCAGTTCCCAATGGGGACAAACAATCCTGTCCTCTCCCAAAAATCTCCACCAGTACATCCCATTAGAGACCAGCACCTTCCCAGTTCCCAATGGGGACAAACAATCCTGTCCTCTCCCAAAAATCTCCACCAGTACATCCCATTAGAGACCAGCACCTTCCCAGTTCCCAATGGGGACAAACAATCCTGTCCTCTCCCAAAAATCTCCACCAGTACATCCCATTAGAGACCAGCACCTTCCCAGTTCCCAATGGGGACAAACAATCCTGTCCTCTCCCAAAAATCTCCACCAGTACATCCCATTAGAGACCAGCACCTTCCCAGTTCCCATGGGGACAATCAATTCTGTCCTCTCCCAAAAATCCCCACCAGTCCATCCCATTAGAGACCAGCACCTTCCCAGTTCCCATGGGGAACCTCTCCCAAAAATCCCCACCAGTACATCCCATTAAAGACCAGCACTCTCCCAGTTCCTAAGGGGACAATCAATCCTGTCCTCTCCCAAAAATCCCCACCAGCTCCAGCATTCCCACCTCACAAGGATCATTCCCAAACCCCAGCTCTGACACAGCCACTCAGAGATCTGTCCCCTGGTTGATTTATTTCACAGCCACCAGCACCACAGCTGTCCCTTGTGCCCAAAGCCACCATGGGTATTTAATTTTATTAACTGGATTTTGTGGCAGAAAGTTCCAGCCAGGTTTAGGTGAAGCCAAGTGCAGGATTCCAGCCTGAATCAATCCAGGAATTTGTCTGAGTGATGGTGATCCAAGAGGTGCCCAGCAACCCACACAAGTGACCACCTTGAAACCTGATTGTTTTTAGGGGGGTTTGCCTAGAAAAAGTGATGAGTTCAAGTTTTTACAGGGAATCTCACAAAAATCCCACTGGGAATCCCACAAAAATAGTGAAAAAACACTAGAAATAGGTAAAATGCACTTGTGAAAAACACAGGTAGGTACAAGAGAGCCATGCCCAGCACCGTGGGCAGCTGGAGAAAATGGGAAATTGGGAAAATCCTGTGAAGAGATGAGAGAGAGGAGCAAGCGTGAGCTGAGAGAAAGAGCTTGGGAGCCAGGAAAAGGAGTAAAGCTCTGAGGAAAACAACCCAGTGCTCCCAGACCTGTTTGCTCCTTATTTCTGCTTTACAAGGATTCTTTTCCTTCCTTGTGGGGTTTTTTGGGCACGTTTTTGAAAAATCTCCTTCCTTCTTTCCCCCACAAATCCACTCACAGCTCAGCAGATGCCTCATCTGTTGATCCAAACCAAGGAGCACCCACAAAACCCTAACCCAGAGCCCCTCCTCAAATGGAGCACCCATGAAAAGTAATTCCCTGCATTTTAGGTCCCATTTCAGGTCCTCCCTGTGCTCCTGTGCACAAGGGAACTCTTGGGATGAGCACAGGGTGCCCCAGCTGTGCCACATCTTTGGGTGGAAAATCCACCTGACCCACTCTGTGCTGCTGGACAGGCACTACAAGGACATGTGGAAAATGAGAGGGAATTTCCAGTTGGAGGCTGAGAGCAGAGGGTTTAACACACCCAGGTTTACTTTATAAAAAAATTACAATTTCATAGCAGGAGACTCAAACCAAACACTCCAGACACAGCACTGGGCACCCTTGGCTTGTGTTTGTCATCGTCCCACGAACTAGAGAGCCCCAAGAAAATCAAAACTTGAGGGATTTTATAAGTAAATGGATCCTAATTTCCTATTCCTGTGGTGAATTTACCAGAGTTGTGTCCTAGGATTGTGCACCCAGAGCTGCCCCATGGTCACTGAGCAATAACTCCCAAACTTCCTTTATCCAAACAAGTCAAAACTCAGATCCTGGAGGACAAACACCACAAATCACCGCTGGGAATCACTGATGGAAAAATCCCATGGTCCTGATCCTGAAGCTGCCTCAGCCCCAATGTTTTCTTTTTTCTCCAGGGCATTTTATTTTCCCTGTTATTACCAGAGATAGATGTGCATCGGTAATGCGAGCACAAAAACCCTGTGACAGTTATGACAGCTCAAGGTCTGATATTTTAATTACTTTTAGAAATGAAAACAGTAATTCCAGTTAAAAGCCAAGGTGGAGGAATCCACTTGATGGCAGCTCAGGCCCGAGGCTCCCACCAGGATGGGTGCTGGAGCTGCATCCCACATCCCCACAGCAAATCCCCGAGCTTTAGCTGCTTTTCCAAGTGTCTTTTAGCACAGTTTTCCATGGATTTGGCTTTTCCATGTGCAATTCCTGCCATTTTTGCAAGCACCACCTCACAGAGGAGACCCAGTGAGGGCAGGGCCCTGCCCCGGCCTAGCAAAAATCAGCGCAGCAAGGATGAAAAATAAAGGGAGAAAAGCCTCAGGAACAGAACTCCAGCACACAAAAAGTGCAGCACAAAACTTCTCCAGCACACAAAAAGTGCTGCACAGGATTTCTCCTGAAATTTCTCTTCCCAAAGTTCAAATTTCTCTTCCCAAGGCCTGGCTGGCCCGGGGTGGCGGCTCGGCCCCACCGCGCCGCCTCTCAGGGGGGAATTTAATTCACTTCCCGCTGGCTCCCTCACTTTGGTGTGCTCTGAAGCACGAAATTACAAAGATTTACAGGGAAAAAAAACCCGACATGGCCTCACAATTGCACACAGGGGCCTCTCTGGCGAGCGCCCGGAGCTGCCCCCTCCCTCCATTGCCTCTGTCCCCTCTCCATCCTGAGCTGGGCTCAGCTGCAGACAGGGATGGAACCTGCTGCAGTATCCCTCAAACAGAGATGGAACCTGCTGCAGGTCCTTTAAACAGGAATAAAACCTGCTGCAATATCCCTCAAACAGAGATGGAACCTGCTGCAGGTCCTTTAAACAGGGATGGAACCTGCTGCAATATCCCTCAGACAGGGATAAAACCTGCTACAAGGTCCCTCAGACAGGGATGGAAACCTGGACAGAGCATGTGGAGCACCCAGGATGGAATTACAGGAGGCAGAGCCACCTGTCAGCTGCATTTGTTGCCCAAACAAGGCTGGAGGAGCAGCCTTGATGCTGAAGATGAAGATTTCCATCAGTCAGAGCCTTTCCATGGGGCTGAGGAGGTGGGAAGCAGAAGGGAGAGTTTCTCTGTGGGAGTAGATGGGATTTTACCTCTGTGAACCAGAGGGAAAATGATTTATAAATAAAAATCAACACATATCCAGGGTGTTATCCTGGTGTTATCCATTCAGCACACCAGCCAGAATTGGGAATGAATTCCTTGTGTCAAACTCCCTCTGATCAGCAAATGACCAGAAAACAAAAAAACAAACAAACAAACAAACAAAAACAAATAAAAAAACCCACAAACAAAACAAAACAATCAAAAAACCGACCCAAAAAACCACCAAAAAAAAAAAACCCAAAACCCAAAAACAAAACAAAAAAACCCAAAAAACCCAAAGCTGGCTCCAGCCCTGGAATAGGCCAGGGAGAGCTGCCTCACACCACACCTTGGATTAATGTGGGATTAATCCTCATCCTTGCCTTTTCCTCCTCAAAACCTGCCCCAGCAGAGCCTCTCCGAGGCCTAATTGGGAAGAAATGGATCAAGAACTCAAAAAAAAAGTTTGGACAGCATGGAGACATCCATGGTCATTAGAAAAGGAGGAGCCACAGCCTCCCCCCCAAAGAAAATCAACACAAAATAATCCCAGGACAAAGGAAAATCTTGCTTGGGGTATTTGGAAGTGCCTCAATTACCAGATATTTCACTTCTTGAGGATGGAGTTTTTAATTCCAGCTGGGAAGAGCTGCCCAAAACCATCTGAGGGATTTTCCACCTGGATCAGAGCTTTATATGGTGTTTTACCTTCCAAAAAGAATAAAAACACCTGAAAATTTCCATTAAAGCAAGAACTTTGCATGGAATGAAGGAGGAAGGGGATTTTTATCTTCCCTTTTCCCTCTGATCCTTTTGGAGGGTGGAGAGAGGTTGGGAAGGGATGAAAAAAATTGGTAAAAAAAAAAAAGGGAAGATTTTTTACACTAACCTCATAAAAATGACATCGTCACATTCCAGAATTAGAGCCATTAAAACAACACACAGGGATATTTTTAGCTGGATATTAACAGTAAATGATGCCATATTGAGGAGCACTTCCACCAGCCCAGCCCTGGCCTCGCTTAACCAGAACCAAATGGCTCCAAGAGATCCAAATGAACAAAAAATGACACAATTCCTCACAGGAAAATGAAAAAAAAAATTCCCTTTTTACACCCAGCTCTGTGTCTGTGGCCCAGCTCCAGCTGTTCTGCCCTGTTCCAATGCTCCTGGATTTTATTCCTCTGCTCCTGACTCCTCAGTCCTCACAGGCAGGAGGTTAAACCCAGCCCCAGTAATTAAGAGGACAAGGAACACCTTCCTGACAATCCCATCCTGTGGAAAAAAAGGGGAAAAAAGGGGGGAAAATGAGGGAAAAGGGGGAGAAGGGGGGAAAGGGGGAAAGGCAGAAAAATTGGAGAAAAAGGAGGGGAAAAAGGGGAGAAAAAGGGGAAAAAATGGGGAAAAAAATAGGGGAAAAGGAGGAAAAAAGGAGGGAAAAGGAGGGAAAAAAAGAGAAAAAACTGCTCCTGCATTTGTCCTCAGTGAAATATTAAATATGAATCAGGGAAGTGAAGAGAGAGATGAGTTTCACTTAAGTGCTCCGGCCTCGTTTTTATCTTAAATACCCTAATAATAGAGGATTACACAATATATCTGAGATGTGATCACATGTTTTATGGAATGGTATCTCTCCCAGGGCAGCAAAGTGCCTCTCCTCCCCCTCCACACCCTTCCCCAACTCCCAAAAAAGTCCTGTTTGCTCCTTCTCCAAAACAAGTCTTATTTTTGTTTATTCTTCCCTGTTTCTTTGACGTCTGTCTGCAGCAAGCTGCAATTTTTTGGGTATTTTTTGCACCATAAAACAACACCAGAGCAACTGGATTTTCCAGCTGGCTCCTTTTCCATGGATTTAGAGCTGCAAGGAGCTCCTGTGGGGTGCCAGACTCAGGGATTGTCCCCTTGCTTGTCCCAGGACATCGCTGCTCCACGAGGTTTGCACGGATTTGGGTTCTCCATTTGGAACTCTGCCGTGTCTGCAAGGATCTTTTTCCATCCTTTCCCTCCATTCCCTGCACCCCAAACCTGCAGTGACCCCATCTCTCTGCACCCCATGGATTCAAACACCAGCTGCTGGCTAAAAGCTGGAATTCTTTGCAGCAATTCAGAACAGAAAACACCCAGGAAAATCCCAAATTGTGGCTGAGCAGTGCTTTATGCCCACGCCTAAAAATCCAGAGGATCCCCCATCAAAGGGATGTGCCAGCCCCATCACCCCATGCCTCTTTTACTTTCTCCTTTCCTTTTCCTTTTCAGTTTCCTTCCCCCTTTCCTTTTCAGTTTCCTTCCCCCTTTCCTTTTCAGTTTCCTTCCCCCTTTCCTTTTCAGTTTCCTTCCCCCTTTCCCCCTTTCCTTTCCCCTTTCCCCTTTCCTTTCCCCTTTCCCCTTTCCTTTCCCCTTTCCTTTCCCCTTTCCCCTTTCCTTTCCCCTTTCCCCTTTCCTTTCCCCTTTCCCCTTTCCTTTCCCCTTTCCTTTCCCCTTTCCCCTTTCCTTTCCCCTTTCCCCTTTCCTTTCCCCTTTCCCCTTTCCTTTCCCCTTTCCTTTCCCCTTTCCCCTTTCCTTTCCCCTTTCCTTTCCCCTTTCCCCTTTCCTTTCCCCTTTCCTTTCCCCTTTCCCCTTTCCTTTCCCCTTTCCCCTTTCCTTTCCCCTTTCCTTTCCCCTTTCCCCTTTCTCCTTTCCCCTTTCCCCTTTCCTTTCCCCTTTCCTTTCCTTTCCTTTCCTTCCCTTCCCTTCCCTCTCCCTTCCCTTCCCTCTCCCTTCCCTTCCCTTCCCTCCCCTCTCCCTTCCCTTCCCTCTCCCTTTTCCTTCTCCTTTCCCAGGAAAAAGGGAAGGAAAAAGGGAAGGAAAAAGGGAAGGAAAAAGGGAAGGAAAAAGGGAAGGAAAAAGGGAAGGAAAAAGGGAAGGAAAAAGGGAAGGAAAAAGGGAAGGAAAAAGGGAAGGAAAAAGGGAAGGAAAAAGGGAAGGAAAAAGGGAAGGAAAAAGGGAAGGGAAGGAAAGCTGGCAGATCCCTTTGGGAGGTCCCTCCCTGTTCCCACAGCAACAGCCGGGACAGGGGAGGGGTCCCGGGCCGGGGGCTGCCCCCGGTGCCCCCGGGTGACCTCTCCCCTCGGCCAGCCCCTGCACAAAGCTGCCGGGAGCTATTGAGGCTTTTCAGCCCCGTCCTGAGCATTGAAATGCAGGGATTGAACCTCCCCGGGCTGGGGAGAGGGAGGGAGAGGAGGAGGAGGAGGGAGGAAGGGGAGGAAGGAGAGGGGATGCCCTTTCCACCCTGCTCTCCCCTTCCAGGATCTCTGGGAAGTGGCGTGGATTGGGATGGATGGATGGATGGATGGATGGATGGATGGATGGATGGATGGATGGAGGAATGTTGAGAGCTGGGTGACCCCACCTCAGCAATCCTTGCTCCAGGGACACCTCAAAACAAGATCCCTGAGCACCCCACAAACACCCCCATGGCCTCAACATCCCACCCACCTCCAGGCAGCACCCTTGGAGAGCAGCTTTAACCCAAAAATTCCCTGCCAAGACCTGCCTGGCCTGACACTTGTAAAAACAGCGAGGTGACAGGCACTGGAAAAGGCCAAAAATGGAATGTGGGCACAGAAATCCCCACAGACACAGAGCTTTGGGCTCACCAGGATGAAACTCTCACCCCTGCAGGCTTCCCAAGGTTTCCTGGAGGGATTTCACAAAGCTCAGTGAGAATCAGGATGGAGTGCTGCCATTGCAGGGTGAGGGAGTGAGCACACAGAGCAGCCCAGCCATCCAAAAACCCGGGAGAACGCTGGGTGCTCCTGGGGATGGAGCAAAACCTCCATCAAGCACCTAATTGTCCAAAACTCCGCTGTGGGGACATTTATTCCTGACCCCAGCTGGTGCTCAGCCTGCTCCCTGAAGCAGGAAGATGGATAATCCTTGGGATGGGTTCTCCCCCTTCCTTCCCCAGGTGCTGTCGCTGGAGGTGTCACTTGGTGTTTTTGGGAAAAAAAAAAAATCCAAGTGATTTAATAATCCTACATACCAGCCAGCTTCCCACCAGGAGAAACAACACAGGGGTGAAATGAAACATCAGCATGAACCAGGAGAATCCACAAGGACGAAAATCCCGATTTTCTGGAGGAGATCCCCCCTTTCACAGCCACGATTTGATCTTTTTGGCTGGGGGGGACACAGAGATCTCCCGTTATCCGCTGGAATTCCAGGAGGGAGAGCAGGGAGCTCCTCAGAGGGGCACTGGCAGCAGCATTACACGCATGATTACCCTTTGGATGCGGGGAACAGGGGCTTAGCGGCGTGCGGAACGCCTGTTATCCAGGTAATGGATTTACAGCACTCCCTACTAAAGTATCAGACACAGCAATTTTTTACAGCTTTCACGCTGGAATTTATGGCTCAGGGAGGCGATCTCCGTACGAGGAGAGGGATCATTGCCTTATTTAGTAGCTGAGCAGGGAAATTGATGCTTTTTTGCCAAAGTTTGTTTGGAAAGGTAAGCTGCAGGCACGTCCTCAGGGCTGAGAGGGGACACGTGTGTGGCAGGGGCTACCCCAGGGGCACATCCAGAGCTGCTGCACACACATGTCACTGTCACACGTGTCCTGCGGGTGAGGTTCAATGTCCAGGAGTGCTGGGAATGGGAAAGCAGATCCTGGAAAACCAAAATCCGCTCAGGCAGGACCTGCTCAAGGTTTCTGGTGACTCAGCCCCACGGATTGATGGGGGGCAGCGCAGGCAGGAAAAAACCAGCAGGTTTGGATGGATGGGCTCTGCTTCCCAAGGAATGGAGGACAAGGACAAACCCCTTGATTTTTGGGGCACCTCAACCACGAATGGCCAAACCTGGTGGAACCCAACCCCGAGTACAAATCACAGCAAAACCCAGTGCTGTCCCCAAACTGCATCCTTGCAGAACCCCGCTGCCCATGCAAGCCAGGTTTGAAGGAACAGGTTTGGATGGATGGGCTCTGCTTCCCAAGGAATGTAGGACAAGGACAAACCCTTAATTTTTGGGGCAGCTCAACCACAAATGGCCAAACCTGGTACAACCCAACCCCAAGAGTAAATCACTGCAAAACCCGATGTCACCCCCAAACCACATCCTTGCAGAACCCCGCTGCCTGTGCAAGCAGGGGCACCTCCACCACGAATGGCCAAACCTGATTTTTGGGGCACCTCAACCACGAATTTTTGGGGCACCTCAACCACAAATGACCAAACCTGGTGCAACCCAACTCCAAGAGCAAATCACAGCAAAACCCGATGTCGTCCCCAAACCGCATCCTTGCAGAACCCCGCTGCCTGTGCAAGCCAGGTTTGAAGGAACAGGTTTGGATGGATGGGCTCTGCTTCCCAAGGAATGTAAGACAAGGACAAACCCTTAATTTTTGGGGCAGCTCAACCACAAATGGCCAAACCTGGTACAACCCAACCCCAAGCACAAATCACGGCAAAACCCGATGTCACCCCCAAACCACATCCTTGCAGAACCCCGCTGCCTGTGCAAGCAGGGGCACCTCCACCACGAATGGCCCAACCTGATTTTTGGGGCACCTCAACCATGAATTTTTGGGGCACCTCAACCACAAATGACCAAACCTGGTGCAACCCAACTCCGAGCACAAATCACAGCAAAACCCAATGTCATCCCCAAACCGCATCTTTGCAGAACCCTGCTGCCTGTGCAAGCGGGGCTTGAAGGAACAGGTTAGCCTGCATTACCTGCTGCTGCTGGAAGTGCAGGAGCTCCACGGGGCTCATCTCTCCGTTGGCCTCGGCTCCGGCGGCTCCGTCGCGGCCGCCGCCCCCGGGGCCGCCCCCGCTGCCGCCACCGCCGCCGGCATCGGGCTGATTGCTCAGGCTGCTCACCCCGTTCTGCGCCGAGGGCGTGGAGCGGATCGTCTCCGAGGCAGATTCAACCATCATGACTCGCTAGCAGGACCTGGAGAGGGGAGAGAAGAGCCTGAGAATGGGGGCTGAGATCCCGGTGGGATGGGTGTCAAATTGTGCTGGGTTTTAGTTGTGTTCGGTTCGCACCCCAAAAAATAAATGTGGAGCTGCTGCAAACACAGTGCATGTCCCCAGGCAAAGCAAGTGCAACCCAGTCCTTAGGAAAATCCACAATTCCAGCTTTCCCTGAGCCTGGTGCAAGGCACCGAGCTCCAGGAATCCGTTTGTTTTCCTCAAATCCCAAAATATTTCATGGTGAGAGCACACCCGAAGCCCCAGCAAGACACAGAGCTCCAGGAATCTGTTTTCCCCTAAATTTCATGGTAAGAGCACACCCGAAGCCGCAGCGAGACACAGAGAGCCTGCACCTCATATTCCACCCTGAAAATCCTAACAAAGTCACAACATTCCCTCCAAGTGCTTCATCTCCCAGCAAACCACCACTTCCCAGCTGGAAAAACCACCTGGCAGGAGGTGCCAGGCTGAGGAAACCCAGAGGAACGGCACAGCAGGGATGTGGGAACGAGAGGCCGGCGGAACAGAGGTTGGAAAATCCTTCCCTTCTCCCAGTTTTTGCTCAGTGGGCTCAGATGAGTGGCAGGTTGGTGGTTGTGAAGCTGAGGGTGCCTTTTTCTAGGAGAAACTCCTGGATTTGGGCTGGCACTGGAGGAAACGGGACCAGCACACCCAGCACTGCTCTCTGCCACATCCATCCCTGACACACTAAACTGGCAGCACAGAATCCACCCAGCAGTGAGGGTCTCTCCCTCCTTCCCAACACTTGTTTTCCTCCATGGAAAAGCAGTTTTGTTTCCACACCCCTCCATCCCACCAGCACGGGCTCAGCGCTCACCCACCGCCGCTCGCGGAGTTTGGAACAAGACGGGAACAAAACCAGAGGGATGGGATGAAAAAAACACCACCCTCCTTTCTCTTTCCACCCTCTTTTCTTCCCTATTTCCCCCCTCCACACCCCAAAAGGCAGCGAGACAAACCAGGAACAACATAATTGCTGAAATGTGGCGTGTAATAATCGCTATTCAGGGGCTGATCATTCATATTAAACAGGGAGCAGCGAGCTGCTCATTTGCATGTTGGAGATTATCTGCATTTCAAAAGTCATTTCCGCAGGGGATATGAGTGACATCCATTCCCAAGGGGAGCTCCTGGCTCCCTCCCACTGTCCCAGGGCTCTGGGGGTGACACACCGGTGGCTGTGGGACAGCTCAAGGTTAAGGGGATTATTGAGATTTGGGTTTGGTCGGAGCAGCTTCGCAACGATGGGAAGCCGCTCCAACCTTAGCAGCAAAAATCTGGAATAAACCCCCTCACTTTTTCCTTAAAACTACATTATTTCCTTCCCCACTTTGAATTTCAAGGATTTCAAGTTCAGAAATAGGAAATTATTGCTGTTCCTATTCCCGTTTTCCCTCTGAAATCCACGAGGCCCCACGGGGAACGCTTCGTGTCCGACCCTCAAACGGCATCACCAGGGTCAGAAACTCATCAGGATTCCAGCAGGGATTTGACTTTTACATGGAGAACAGGAATATCCAGAGTTACAACAGGAAGTATTAAAAAAGGGGAAAAAAAAAAAAAAGAAATAAAGACAGTTTTGGAAAGGATATAAAACTTTCCTGGCTTCGGGCATAAACTGGAGTTTAACTGTTGGGAATTAGGAGGAAATCTCTGCTGGTGGAGGAGCCGTGGGCTCGCTCTGGTGGTTGCAGCCCCTGCCAGAGGCGGGATGCTGGAGCAGATTCCTGCAGCCAGGGTGATTCCCGGAGCTGGGGACACCGGGCCAGCTGAGCTCCCTCTCCAAGTCCTGTAAAACTCCACTTCCCGTTCCCAAACCCCTCTGGGATGCTGCAGTGTCTGGGATCCCAACAACGCTGCGAGGGAAGTCATAAAAGAAAGTCATCATCATAATAATGGCAATATTTCCATTCCTATAAAAAGTTTCGCAAAACCTTAAAAGAAAAAGCAAAACTAAAAACGAAGCCGGTGTCTGCGAGGTTATAAAGTGGATTTAAATTAGGAACAAGCACTTTTCCAGCCAGGACGGATCTGGGATGAGTGGGAAGAGCAGAGCTGGGCTGAGCGATGCCAGAGCACACGTGCAGCCCTGCACAGAGCCGGGGGGGATCCGCAGCATCCCCGCTCCTGCTGCTCATCCCTCGCAGTTCAAACACCAGCAGCGTTGCAGGGATTCTCCTCCTCGGCTCGGCAGGATCACACCTTCCCCCAGGCACAGCGGCAGGGACGGGGCCCAGACAGTCAGCGGGAAGATCCAACAACACCCACATCCAGAGGGAAAGGGTGGGTTTGCTTAAAAGGGGAGGGAGGAGCCCCCTCCAACGGCAACAGCAACAGAAGCTGCACAAATGGATCGTTAATTACCATTAATTACCATTTCAGACTCGCTGAACCACCGCTCCGCGTTTTTTGTTCCCCCCTTTTATCCAACCACGCACCTTCCGCAGGACAAAGGGAAGGAAACGGAGAATTACAAACGGAGCAACGAATCCCCCTGCCTTCGGCAGGACCATATGGCAACGAGGGTGTATTAATTACCGCGGCTTTTAATTAACAATTGCTTCATCTGAGCAGTAACATTTCCTTGACATCCCCCGACTCGCCGCTAACCTGCGCGGAGCACGCTCCATCCCAGCCATCAATCCCGCTTTATTGACATCCATCCCTCCCGCAAACAGGCACGATCCCAGCGTTTTCCAATTAACACCTCCGCACTCTCTAATTAGCGCAATTAACGGGCTGATGGATGCCCGGAGCTTCCCTGGGAGGGAGGGGCTGGGGATGCGGCTCCCACCGTGTGTGCCACAATTCCCATGGGAACACCATGAGTGTGCCATGCCAGGAGCCTGGCACTGCCACCGAGCCCTCCAGAAGGGAAGGATGAACTTGGAGGTGACCAAAACCACGGGCTCAAAGCAATGGATGTGGGATTTTAGGAGCAGCAAGAGCAGGTGAAGCAGTGATTTCCCCCCCCAAAAAAACTCACAAGGAATTTTGGCCCATCCCGACCTGATCCAAGCGATGCCACTGCTCCACCTGTTCCAAGGTCAGAAAATTCAGTGGCACTTCCCAGCCTCCAGGACCTGCTGGAACAGCTCAGCCACACCACGAGCTCCTCAGAAACCACTGCCCCAACACCAATTTCAGCAGCTTTCCCTATTTTTCATTATCCTCGACAGCTCCGTAATTTTGGGCTGCCCTTTGTGGGCCACGCACGGACCCAGCGTCACCTCCACCCTGCTGTCCCTGTCCTTGAGCCTCCATCCCCACCACTGTGGGTTACCCTGCCCTGAGTGTCCCCAGCCACAAACTCCAAGAGCTCCTAAACCATTACCCACGAGGGAGGGATGAGGATTAAATACCACTGGGAAAACCTTCTACAAGCTGGGGCAGCACAGGTGACACACAAACTGACACTGAGAGGTTCCAGAGGCTGTTTCCACCCTTCCCACCACATCCCAGTCCCAAAGCAGTATTTCAGAGTTATCCCAGTCCCAAAGCAGTATTCCAGAGCCTTCCTCCCTTCTCCAGCCTAGCCAGGACACGGAGGGGAGCAGGCCCTGGGTACCGGTGGATCCCGAAGGAGCACAAAACCCCCAAGCCCTCAGAAATCTGCAGGATGCTCCTCTGCACAGCTGGAAGGAGAAGAGGACTCAGGAAAGCTGGATCCAAGGCCCTGGATCTGCTCCCAGCTACAGAAAGTTGAGCAACCTGCCCGTCCTGCTCCGGCACCGCCAGGCTTTAGGAAGCGGCTGCTAATCCTAAAAGGCTTCGCTGGAAGAGAAGCAGCAGCCCAGGATTGCTCCAAGAGTGGCTTTTTACCCTTTAATTAACACATAAACACATGGAAATGTGGAAAGGGGATTAAAATAAAAGTCTGGGGGAGCTGAGAGGAATCCGGAGCATTACTGTAAATTAGAAGATATTTAAGGAACCAGGGACCGGCTAAGCCCAGGCACTGCTTTAATGGGATCTCACCTCTGGGCACTTTCATCTCCCACTTTCATCTCGCTCCCAGCAACTTCTTTGGGAAGAGCCAACCTCTGGTGCTTCACCTTCACCCCGTGGCTCTCCTCACCTGTCTCGGTGCCAGCTCAGCCCAGCTACACTCGTGGGCACCAGGGATGGGCAGGCAGTGAGGAGCCTTCGCTGAGAACTGTTGCAATCTTTGCTGCAGTGTTGTTCTTCCCTCTCTGCTGGGGCTCTTCTCCTTTCTCTGCAGCACAGTCCTTTCTATCTTCTCAGGGGCTCCTCTTGGGCTCTTGACCCACCCCTATTTATCTCAGTTGCCTTCACGAGCTACAGCTGCTGCCCAACTAAGGACCCTGCAGCTGCAGCTCGTTTGGAGTAACTTGGAACCACACAGGTCTTACAATACAACATATATTCAGGCCCCCACAGAGAACCACAGCGAGGTTCTCCTGCCCCCCAAAAATGGGGGATCCTTGGATCAGAGAACAGGAGAGCACCTGGAAGTGTGAGGACTCCAATGTGGGAAACCCTGGGATGGTTCCTGTGCTCCTGGCAAGCCCCACCTGCCTCTCCAGAACCTGTCACCCCTGAAGCATCCTTTGCTCTCCAGAGCTGCCCCAAGTGCAGCCAACCCCCCAGGAGATCCCACACATTCCCAGAGACACCAATACCTGCCTGGCACCTCTCCCACTCCCTTCCAAGCTTCCAGGAACACGAAACCCCTGCCAGAGTGGGTGTGGGACTGGCTGGAGGTGGCCAGGCCGGTGTTGGCACCGCGGGGCTGCTGCTCCATCCCGGAGCACGTGCCCGGCTGCCCCATCCTGCTCCATCCCTGCTTCCCTCGCTGTGCTCTTGAAAAGATTAAAAAAAAAAAGGAACCCCACTCCATCTCATTAAGAAAGTAAACACAAGAGCCGTCTAAGTGTCTAATTAAGCTTCTAATTAGTCCCTGCTTGTTACTAATGCAAATTAGATTACGCCGCTTAACTACAGCATGTCCACAACACCCTTGTTAATTGCGGCCTTTTGAAATTAAATTACTCCCTAATTAGCATATCAAAGCCATTGATTCGGAGCCAGGAAAGATGAGGGCAGGAGGAAGCCTAACGCCAAGTTTTGTTAATCAGGGACGTCTAATTAAATAGTGACGTGGAGCACGGGGCTCCCACCTCGCTGCTCCGGAGCCACCACACGTGGGGACCCGGGGACAGCCCCTCGGTGGGTGCTGGTGGTCTCTGGATCACTGCTGGGGTGATGGAGCAGCCTGTGGGCCAGCATGAAGGTTCATCACCTGTGTCCCATCAGGTGGGGATGCAGGTTTGGTATCCACGGCCCACTGAGCCATGATGAAAGTTTGGTACCCATATCCCATTAGATTGGGATACAGGTTTGGTATCCATGTCCCACCAGGTCAGGATGAAGGTTTGGTACCCATATCCCACTAGATTGGGATGAAGGTCTGGTATCCATGTCCCAGTGGGTCAGGATGAAAGTTTGGTATCCATATCCCACTAGACTGGGATACAGGTTTGGTGTCCATGTCCCAGTGGGTCAGGATGAAGGTTTGGTACCCATATCCCATTAGACTGGGATGAAGGTCTGGTATCCATGTCCCAGTGGGTCAGGATGCAGATCCAGCATTGGTGTCCCATCACAATGGGATGAAGGTCTGGTATCCATGTCCCAGTGGGTCAGGATGAAGGTTTGGTACCCATATCCCATTAGATTGGGATACAGGTTTGGTATCCATGTCCCAGTGGGTCAGGATGAAGGTTTGGTACCCATATCCCATTAGATAGGGATGAAGGTCTGGTATCCATGTCCCAGTGGGTCAGGATGCAGATCCAGCATTGGTGTCCCATCACAATGGGATGCAGGTCTGGTATCCATGTCCCAGTGGGTCAGGATGCAGATCCAGCACTGGTGTCCCATCACAATGGGATGAAGGTCTGGTATCCATGTCCCAGTGGGTCAGGATGAAGGTTTGGTACCCATGTCCCATTAGATTGGGATGCAGATCTGGTCCCAGTGGGCCAGGATGCAGATCTACTACCTGTGTCCCATCAGGTGGGGATGCAGGTTTGGTACCTGTGTCCCACTGAGCCAGGATGAAGGTTTGGTACCCATGTCCGTTAGACTGGGATGCAGGTTTGGTATCCACATCCCAGTGGGTCAGGATGAAGGTTTGGTACCCATATCCCACTAGATTGGGATACAGGTCTGGTATCCACATCCCAGTGGGTCAGGATGAAGGTTTGGTACCCAAACCCCATCAGGTTGGGATGCAGATCCAGAACTTGTGTCCCAATGGGTCAGGATGCAGGTCTGGTACCCCTGCCCCATCAGGTGGGGTTACAGGTCCAACAATTGTGTCCCATTAGCTCAGGATGCAGATCCAGCACCTGTGTCCCATCAGGTGGGGATGCAGGTCTGGTATCCACGTCCCAATGTGTCAGGATGAAGGTTTGATACCAAAGCCCCATTAGGTTGGGATGCAGGTCCAATGCCTGTGTCCCATCAGGTCAGGCTGCAGATCCAGAACCTGCTTCCCACCAGGCTGGGCGGCAGGTTTGGTACCCATGTCCTGGTGGGTTGGGATGCAGAACCAGAACCTGCGTCCCAATGGGTCAGGTTTGGTACCAGTGCCCCATCAGGTGTGGCTGAAGGTCCAACACCTGTGTCCCATCAGGATGGAATGCAGAACCAGTTTCTGTGTCCCAGTGGGACAGGACAAAGGTTTGGCACCTGTGTCCCATCAGTCTGGGATGCAGGACCAGCACCTGTGTCCCATCATGCCACGATACAGGCCTGGCACCTGTGTCCCATCAGTCTGGGATGCAGGCCCAGTGCCCAAATCCAGCAGGATTCCCAGTGGACTTCCCAAAATCCAGGAAGTCCCCACAGAGCCACATCAGCCACCACAGTGCCAGGTCCAGCCCTGCATCCCCTCATTTCTCATCCCCCTAAAAACTTGCTTTCCTTCAGCCCAACACAATCCAAATGGAAATTTAATGATCCCAAAACTCCCTTCTGTGCACATGGATCAGGGCCACCCTCTCCCCAGCCCCAAAATCCTTGGTGACCCCACAGAGGAGCAGGAGAGGCCCTCAGTGAGGACAGGCAGGGCTGGGAGAGCCTCTCACCTGTCACATCCCAAACCCACAAGAAGTGAGGGGACAGTGCAGGGCACAGGGGAGGTGACACCGGGGTCCTGACACCAAATCACCCCTTAGGGCACCGGGCTGGGGGGACACATCCCCTCACCATCCCTGAGGAGCCCTTGGATGGGGCACCCCCACCAAATCCCACATCATTCCCTCAAAGAAACCCCAAATCACCAAAACCACCTCTCTGCTCTCACCTGGGTGATCCCCCAACACCTCCAACCCCGAATTCCCACCTGGACATCAATAACAGAGCCACCAGGGAGGAGACTGCATCCAAAGGCAGAACCACTCCAAGGAGAGTGAAAGTGAAGCCTAATTTTGAAGTTATTTCAATAACTTCCTGAATGACCCAGTTCTTCCCATTTTATAACTTTTCCTAGATTTTTTTTTTGTGTGGTTTTTTTTCTCTCTTTTTTTTTTTTTTTTGTTTAAAGAGGTGGGAAGGGAAAAAAAATAAAGGGACGAAGATTGGAAAAGTTTAATAGAGGGAGAAAAAGTCTATTAAAAAAAAAAAAAAAAATAAGGCAGGCAGCCCGTCTCAGGGGAAGAGCTGAAATATTAAAGAAAGGAAAATCACTTCTCCGGCTGCCGAGCTAGGGCAGGAGAATGGAGCAGCTGGAAGAGAAGGAACGGGGCACTTTTAATTGAAAAAAAGGAGATTCAAATGAAATATCCAATATCCCCCGTTAAAGAAAGGAAGAAAGACGGACCTAGGCCGCCGAGAAATTGCTGAAAGCCCAAACTTTTCTTTCTCAGAAGTTATAGGAAAGAGGGATGAGAGAAAGGAAGGGAAAAAAGGGTCTTTCATCCGAGAGCAACTCGGGGGGAATGGAGGATGAGGGCGGGGAGAGACAGAGAGAGCGAGAGCAAGTTTTATTCATTTATTTTATTTTATGAGATGAGTAAAAATAATATATTTAAAATAAAAAAAAAAAAAAAAAGAAGAGAGAAAAGGCCGAGTTTTATAATGTCCCAGTGTTTGGAAGCAGCGGAAGGGAGCGGAGAGGGGGGAAAGCAACTAAGAACAGAAGGGCCGGCTCCAACCACCCGCCGCACGAGCCTCTCTCCCAACGAGATTCAATTAATTGATAACAAGAGGCATCAAATTAATTTTTCAAGGATGTTAGATTTTGATGAAGGAAAAAATCTCTCTGATTTTAATCGGGGCGGCGTTTAAAAGGCATAAATGAATATCCCTTTCTAATCATCTGAGGCGCCGAGGAAGCACCAAGCGGTTAACGTGGAAATTCAAATCGTTTAATTGGGGAGGGTGGGGGAAGAGGGGAGGTGGCCGTGGTGGGGGAAGGGGGCCCGGGGTTTTCTTTTTAAAGAGCTTTATGAAGAAATTATTTTTTTTTAAAAAATTATATTTCTTTCAAGCTCTCCCCCACTCCCCGTCCTTCTCCCAGCCCCGGAACGCAGCCGCACTTGGAAAAACCCATCTCAGAGCTCTTTTGCTTTTCAATAGAGACTGTTTCCCAGCACAATCTAATTAACAAAAATGATAATGAAGACGGCGGGGAAAAAATTTCAGAGGGAACAAAATGAAAAAAAAAAAAAACAAAACCCTCCAAACTCCCAGGGAAAAAAAAATCCCAAACCCACAGGATAAAGTGAGATTCCCAGCACGCTCAACTCCCATCCAACGCTCTGTGCTTCCACATGGGATGATGGTTTTAGGATTTGGGATGAGGTTTTCAGCACAATCCCCCCAAAATCCCATTTAAATAATTACCAGCGGCTCCCATTGCTGGTGTGGGATAGAGCTGTAACCAACACAGCATCACCCACACCAGTTTCCCAAAGGTTTTTAAAGCATCTCTCCGTAAATCCCAGCTCGGTTCAAGCCTCTCCCACACGCCCAGTGCCCGGCTCACACTTTTTTTGTAAAATTCACCCACTGGGGACACATCCCCGTGGTGCAAATCCCAGCTGGAATTCCTGCTGCAGACACCAGAGCCCCCATCCCACCCGGAGCACACGGAAAGCTCCGGCCAAAATCTCCTCTGTTCCCAGCCAGGATGGTCCCACACCTGCCTCCCACAGCCTGGGACACCTGAGGAAGAGGAGGCATCTTCCTCTTGGATGGAGGCTCCAGGACAGTGCTCTGTGGCAGTGAGGAAGAGCAGGGACACAGGAAAATGTCCTGACTCCATCCCTGCGAAGGCGAAAGCTCCCGGAAAAAGGGCAACGATGGGGGAAGCTCTTAAATCAAAATAAACCCCAAACTCCAGGGGCTCCCCACTCCCCATCCCATCAGGAGAGGTTGAAAACGGCAAGGATGGAGCCAGGGAGGAAGAAATGCCCTGGAGCAGGGACACTCTGGAATGGAGTGAGGAAAAATGCCAGGGCTCGGGCTCGGCCTCTCACGTCCTACCCCGAGGGAAATTTTCCAGCTGAGTTTGTGGGGAGTCAGACTGGAAGTTGCTAAAAGTCTCTCCTGGCCTTCAAATAATCCAGAGGGGAGGAAAAAACAGGCATGGTACCTATGGAGCAGGAGGGAGGAACTCGGATGCCACAAGTTTTCCCAGACTCCGTCGTGTCTGCGCAAAAATTCATCCAGTAAAGGCTCTGGGTAACGCACTCCCCGATGCTTTCCACGGCAAATCCCATTCCTATGCAGGAAGAGGTCTGGTTTCCACCCAGAAATTATGCTGCTCATGAGGAGGGAGAAGGAAAAAAGCAGTGGGGGCAAGAACTGTCCTTGGGCATTTTCAAACTCCTGGTCTGAAGTCCATTTTTTCTTCGCATCCCAATTGGAGGCAGCGTGACCCGAGGCCGGCTCCGTCTCTCAGCCCTGCCAGAGCCCGGCTCCACACTTCCCAACAGCTTCCCTGATTTTATTCCTGCACAGCCTGGCTTCTCCACGGCCAGCCTCAGCATCTCCTGGTTTCTGTGGGCACCTGCCACCGCCACAGAGCAAACCCAGCCCCGCAGACGAACGCGGCTCCGGAACAACCCCGCAGATTTCTCCACTAAAATGTGGGAAGCAGCGTGTTCAGCAGGGCTGTGCTGGGATCCGGGAATGCTGCTGGGTGCCCACGGAGAGGAGTGGGTGCTGCATTTGATATCTGAGGTGTTGGGAAAAGAGCAGGAGAAGCAGGAGCATCCCTTGGCTGCGGGAAGCGCTTGTCACCAGGACCCTGTGCTGAAATCAGGAGGTCACTGTGGTGCCCTTGGTGTCATCTGGATGAGCCATGTGCAGCCACCACATCCTCTTCCCAGGAATGTCTTCTTCCTAAGAATATCCTCTTTTTAGGATGTCCTCTTTTCAGGAATATCCCCCTCTGTGGCTCTTCCATGGGGAATCCGGGAGGCGCCGCCCGGCCCAGCACAGATGGATCCCCAGGGATGGCAGCAAATCTCTGCCACGGCTCCAGCGCCCCTCTGGATGCCAGCCTGGCACACAGGGAAGGGCTCTGGTCCCACAGCATCGCTCCAGGGTCACACTCAGCATTCCCAGGTCGTGCTGATCCATCCAGGCTCCTGAGCATCCCCAGAGCTCAGCGACAGCGGCGTCTTCAAACGCAGCACGTCCTGCTGGGCAAGGGGGAATCCATGTCCTCAATCCCTGCTTGTCCTCCTGGCAATGCGGAGATCCTGAAGCCCAATTTTAGGGTGTCCTGGCCCCCAGGTGGCTGCTGCTGCTCCAGCTCAGTGGCCAAGGAAAGCCCAGCACCTTCCCAGTGCCGTGGGACACAGAGCACCGTGCAAATCCCAGGGATTATTCCCAGGAATCGGGCTCCCTCCACCCCTCCTAAAAATAACCCTCATCCTTTAAAAATATTAAATAATGATTCACCAACTGCTGTCACCCTCCTGCAGTCCTGTGGGCACCTTGAGGTGCTGGGGCAAGGAGAGGTTCGAGGTTCCCAGTGCCCACCTGGCTCCCAACGTGTCCCCTGCCTGAGCAGGACTCACCACCAGACAACTGGAAGCTGCTGTTTTAGGGGAGATCCCAAAAACATCCCAGAGCTGAGGGCTCTGCCATGGGGGCACAGGTGAGGGTGCCCACCCAGGGCTGGGTGCCCACCCTCTGGGTGTCACCTTTGTCCCCTCTGGGTGTCACCTTTGTCCCAGGGCAGCCACAGCACAGCCCCCGAGTCCCCGCTCCTCCATAATCCGCTCACATCCTCTGCCCACATCTCCCGTGGGCATACAGAACTGTCCCCAAGCTGTCCCTGGGTGTCCCCAGAGCACTGACATCACCCACTGCAGGCCATGGTGTCACAGGGGCTGTCACGCGCAGGGTACCAAGCCAGGGGACGTCTCCTGTTGTCCCCAGACCAAAAATCATCACATCGTGGTGAGGGAAGGTGACAACACCGGGATACAGAACCAGACAAACTGTGGGGGAATCAGACAACAGCTGGGGACACCAAATCCCTCAGGACATGAGCCACATCCCTGTGTCCCCCATGTCCTCCCCAGCCCCAGCACAGTCCTGCCCCCTGCCAGGAGTTTTCAACCCCCTATTATTATTCTAAACCTCCAGATAAACCCAGCAATTTGTGCTCAGTTCCCACAGCGCTTGGGAAGGACCCACGCTGCAGTGGAAGGAGCTGTTTGTCCCCTCTGAGGGGACAGGAGTCTGTCCTTCCATCCTTTTTCCCAGAGGGACGGGCACAGCCCTGTCTCCATCCCAAATTTACAGCTGGAATTCAGCAGCATCTCCTGCTCCCAATGCATCTCCTGCTCCAGCATGAGGGAGCAGCCAGCACCGACCCTCCCAGAGCCAGCAGCAACCCCCAAACCACCCCCTCACCTGCCAAACCCCCTCCCACTGCATTCCCACTCTTCCTCAGGGAGGATTTTAAACCCCCAGCCCCACAGAGCAGGGGGTCACCCCAGCATTCCTGATTCCAAGCGGTGCCGGTGTCGGAGCTGCTGGGAAACCTGTGGGATGAGGGATGAGGAGGGGTTTGCTCCATGGGCTGCTCCCACAGCTCCAAAGTCTGACCCAGATTTGGAGCCACGGCTCCACTTCCCAGGGAAAATGGAATTTGTTCAGTGGGAGCCCACCAGAACCAAGGGAAAGATTTCAAGGGATTTGGGAACGGCCCTGCCCTGTATTCTTTTATGAATTAAACCTGGGTGAAAAGGAGAAGTGGGAATAGCCCAGACAGGGCTGTGGCTGCATCCAGAGGGTCCTGAGCATCCCTCAGGATGCAGAGCCCAGCCCTGAGATCTATCCCATGGGAAAGGGCTGAGCTGGGCCCTGCAGCCCCCGGCACCTCTGGGTCTGACTTTGGGAGACTGAAATCCCAGTTCCAGCCCAAATCCCACTGCTGTCACTTTGGGAAAAGGGGATGGAGTGAAGGTTGTGCTGAGCCACGGGAGCAGAGCTCAGCCAGAATTCCCTTCCCAGGGTTTCTCTGACTCACTCGTGCTCTGACCTCTCCCAGGATGGATTTTTGGACATTTCCCTTCACTTGTTTCTCTTGAGAGCAAATTGAAGGAGTCTCTCTTCCCCAACATGTACAAAAAGCCAAAATTACAGAGATCTGCCCCGATTCTTCCTGTCCTTCTCCTCCATGGGAGAACAAGGGCTCTGCTGCCAAACCAGACCCCCTACAAACCCCGAGTGCCTTGGGGACAGAGGGACAGGAATGGGCCCTGCCAGGGAGGCAGAACTGAGGATGAGAACCCCAGACCACGAGTTCCAAGAGGCTGAGCCAAGCTGGGAGCAATGGGATGAACAGGAGCATCACCCTCCTCCTCCTCCTCATTCCCCAGCTTTACCCACCCAGCAGGTGACAAAAGCCCCTTTTGTGCTCCAAATTAAGAATTCTTGCTGATTTTGAGGGTTTGATTATTAATGGGGAACATCTGTGGCAGCCTGGCTCCCCAAACCCTGCTGGGGATGAGCACAGGGCAGGGCAGCAGGGGATGGGGATGGGGGACCCTGTCCTGCCCACAAACCCAACCCCATCCCCATCCCAGCAGGACAAAAATCCACCCAGGAAGCTGCAGGGAAAGCAGGTTGGAGTGTAAAGGAGAAATGTAAATTTTCAGGAAATAATCCCAGAGAACGGCAAAGCCGGAGACTTTATAATCCCACCTGAATCCACCTCGCTAAAAACCCAGGGCTCTGCAGCTCTGCCCGGCCCAGCATTTTGCTCATTTCCGAAATTAACATTTCCTGCCTCAAAACTCACAGGACACTTCTCTCCATGCCTTTATTTGCTGCTCCTCTGTTTTTAACAGGCCTGGTGATGCCGCGCTTCTCTTCCCCATCCAAGCTCAGTGAATTTCCCTCCCACTGCTGGGACAAGGGACACAGAGGGGACACAGGAGAGCTTTTCTCCCTGTCCAGAATTGTCTCTGCCCAATATCCTGCCCAGATCAGCCCAAAACTCTGGATTCTCAACAAGGAATTTCAGCTCTGCCAGGGTATTTCCTCCACAAGTTGTGGCTCCTCCAACCCCGCTGTGCCCACCCTGAGCCCCAAAAGCTTTTCCTGAGGCTGCAGTGGGGCACTGTCCCCGCACCTGGGATGTCCCCTGCCATCCCTTCCCTTCTCCAGGAGCTGAGGAAGCCCCAGGTCCCTGCAGGCCGTGGGGTCCCCCCTGCTCCAGGAGCACAAGCTGGGGTGCCCCGTGCTGGAACCCCCATGCCAAGGGATGTGCCATGAGCCCCGTGCCATCTCCAGGAGCTCTCCCTGGGCCGTGGAGCACCAGCAGAAGGGCAAATCCCCACTCCCAAGCATGGCAGGCACACGGGAGAGGCAGGAATGTGAATCCAAGGGGCCTCCAGATGGAAGGAACTGTTGAGAATCCGGGATCACAGCTCATCCCTGGCTCCACAGCACAACCCTGGCCTTGTATTCTGTATTTAACCTCCAATCTTGAGCCCTTTTCCACTGTTCCCTCTTTTCCAAGGCATCTTTTCCCAGTCCATGGTGGTCCCATCCACATGCAGCTCCCAGACTCAGCATAAACAGCAGAGAGAAAATCACTCACCTAAAATCTACAGGTTGTGGAACAAAGCAGGGCTCAGAGAAAGCGAGGGAAGGGTTTGGGATCAGAGCTGACAGACCCCAGGGGAAGCTGGCAGTGGGATGCTCAGCCAGGAACCTGGAATGGCACCGATTTTGTGCCTTTATCAGCCCTGGAGCAGGGAAATCCTTGTGGATAAGCCCAGCTCTGGCCAAGGGCTGCTCCAAGGAGTCGATCCTGAGCCCCTGCTCCGGGTGAGTGGCTCCTCCTGGCCATGGCTCCATGTGGGAACAACGGCAGCAGCATCTCCATGAGCTGCCCAACACACCCTGACGGCACCTGAGCACAAACCCGTCCCACTGGGCCTTCCTCCTCTTCCTTTTCCTCCTCCTCCTCCTCCTGCTCCAGCCGGGGCCGTCCCGGTGCTCCCCAGCCCCATCTGCCCATTGCAGCTCCGGAGGATTTTTCCCAATGAGGCAGAAAAAATCACTTCCAAATCACCTCCAAATCACCCCCCACCGTGCGATTTTTTTTCCTCCTCTACCCCCTTAAATTATTTTGTGCACTTTCCCACCGTTTTTAAACGAATCTTCCATCAAACCATTTCATTACCCCGACTTCTCCCTCCGACAAACCCAGCGCGGAGCCCTGAGCAGAGCAAGGTGAGATTTCCTCCACATCCACCCTCTGCTCCTTTATCCTCCCAGGTAAAAAAAAAAAAAAAAACCCAGGTTTTGCTGCCAGCCTGGCTCCACAATGCAGGAGGAGGCACAGCTTCCCCAGGAACGCGCTGCCAACAGCTGCTGCCAACCTGCCAGGGCACGGAGCCGCCGGCAAGTGTCACCGGGGCTGGCAACGCCACAGCGCTCCACCCCAGAGAGAGACCTGGGCACAACAGGCTGCAAACACAGCCTGGCTTCTCCTTAAAAACCAAATAAACCCCGGGAGAAAGGATCCAGGCTCACACCGGGCTCCTTTCCCTGCGCAATCCGGTGCCAACCCCGTGCCCGTGGCACAGGAATCCCTCAATGACTTCCCTGCAGCTCCAGCACGATCCCTGAGAAATAAATCGTGGATTTGGATCTCTCCTTGCCTCCTCTGATTCTCCTGCCTCTCCCTTCTCCCTGATGCCATTCCACTTCCAAGCGCGTTTTTGTCACGGGCGGCCGGATCACCACAACACATTTCGTGCTGAGCCGTGCCAAGAGCCGTTTAAATTAGGAAAAGTTTGTAAAAAACAAAAACAAACCCTCGAGCGGCGTCTTGGCTGGATTTCATCTCCCAAACACTTGGAGAGGGGGGGGAGGAAAGAGAAAAAAAAAAAAAAAAAAAAAAAAGAAGAAAAAAGATTAGGAAGTTTTTTCAAGCTGTGCCCGGCCCCCATCTTGATCTACAAGTTCTGTTTGACTTGAAAAGGTGCAGCACAAGGAGGTTTGGTAAGAGATAAAATGGGTGCAAGTCCTTGCCCTGAGCTGGCCCAGGAGCCAGTGCTGCTGGTCACAGCCCCATCAGGGGGCTCTGGGGACACCCCAAGTGTCACCAGCTCCGTGCAGGGCCACGTCCCAGCTCCTGGGGTTGTTTCAGAGCCAGCTGCTCCCCCTGAGTTTCAATCAGGTGCACCCACGAGAATTTTTACACCTTCCGAGGCAAACACATGGAAATTCCAGGCTCGGAGTGGTTTTATTTTCTCTTTTTCCTTCTCTCTCGTGCTACCAGAGCTCATCCCTGTGTGGGGAGATGCCCATGGAGCAGGACCGAGCTCCCCACCCTGCAGAATCCCCCTGTCTGAGCTGCAGGAGCTGCAAGGCAGAGAGGAAGGGACAGAACCAGAGAGGAAGGGACAAAACCAGAGAGGAAGGGACAGAACCAGAGAGGAAGGGACAGAACCAGAGAGGAAGGGACAGAACCAGAGAGGAAGGGACAAAGCCAGAGGAATGGACAGAAACACAGAGGAAGGGACAGAAACACAGAGGAAGGGACAGAACCAGAGAGGAAGGGACAGGAAATTTCAAGTTCCCACTTGCAGAAGCGGCAGGTGACACCGAGACAGCAGCGGGGTCATTTCGGGAGCAGAGCCGAACCCCAGGGTGTCCCTGGAGGAGGAGGTGGGATCCCTCCCCACACCCAAAAATGGGGAACAACCCCTGGAGACCCCAAACCCACCTTGCCAGCCTCATCCCAGCGCTCTGCTGGGCTTCAAACCCACGGGGATGAAGGGGAAATAAACCCATCACAGCCCTTCCCGAAATAAGAGAATTTCCCCAAATCCTTCATGCTCCCAGAGCCCACAGCGAGGGGGAAGGCAAGGAGCCATAAATGTGTATGAGTTATAAACCCAGGGACCTCCAGGCTTCTCCTCCCGCCTTTCCCCGGTGGGAAGAATGAGCCTGTTCCCGTTGCCCCCCACCTTGCTGCCACAAAGGCAATCCCAGCCCCACAACTCTCCCCCTCCGGCCCCGCTCCCCGCCGGACCGACAAGAAAGGAGAAAAAAAGGATGGAAGGGGGGGTGGAAAAAAAAAAAAATATCAAAGGAGAGAAAACGCTGAAAGGCAGAGCCCCCCGGCCCCTCCCCAGCCCCACAGCGAGACACAAACATCAGCAGACTCAAAGCATCCCCCGAGCCAGCGGCGGAAAAGAAAAGCTGCCGGGCTCTCCGGGCAGCAACTTCACAACTGAGTGCACTCGCATTCCTGCCGGGTTATTAGGAGAGAAAGGCCGAGGGCCCGAGGAGATATTTTAGTGTCACTTGGTTTTATACATTGCACTGATTTTTTTTGTTGTTGTTGTTTTTTTCCGAATGCTCCCTGCTCTTCCCTTTCCAAATGGGATGCAAAACCTGCAGCTGCCTGGTTTCCAGGCAGGACAGCGGGGCTGCACGGGGATTTTAGAGATATTTTGGATATTATCTGTTTCTCCAGCCCCTTCCCCACTTCCCCCAGCAGCAACTTTAATCCGTTTTATTCCACCTCGCTCCGTTTGCTCAGCCTTTCCCCCTTCACCTCCTCCTTCCCTGACCCCGCTGGGTGACACATCCCGGGGTGCAGGGGATGGAGGGGGGCATTTTCCACACTGATCCCGTTCTCCTGCACTTTTCCCCCCATCAAATCCAACTTTGGTGCCACTTTGGATTTTATATTTCACCTGCCCGCGATGCTCGATCCAGCCGGGAACGGACGCACCCCATCCCCACACTGAGAATCCCGTTAAAAAAGGGGCTTTGGGATGGGGGAGATCCACAAAAAAACCGCATCTAGCAAATAATAAATTAAAATTATACATGAAAACAAAGGGGGGGCAGCTCAAAGCAGCAGCTCCCAGCGTTATTTCTGGGAGATGCCGGGAGCAGAGGGCTCCGGGATCTTCTCCACTGCCCCCAATGCCACACCACAAAGGGCAGGAGAAGCCGGAGCCTCCCAGGGCTCCACAGCCCTGACAAAGCTCCCTGGTTTGGCACAGGGAATTCTGCCCCTTCTCCCCCACATTTTCCCCTTTCCCAGTTTGATTTAAGCAACCTGAAAGAGAAAAAAAAAATAAATAAAAAGGGGGAGAGCAGAGTAATTTTTCCAAACCTGATTATTTCCTCCACCCACCCGCTCCTGGAGCTTGTTAGATTTATTTCTGATGGACTTTAAGGTGGGGCGACAATTAAAAAAAAAAATTAAAATCCTTAATTTAGAGTTAAGATTCTGGAAAACCCTGAGACTTTGCTGTGTTTTAATCGAGAATATGGGGAGGCATGAAAGGGAACCCATCCCTGCCGACACCCGGGACCGGGTCACGCCGCCTGCCTGAGACACATGTTGGGTTGATTTAACATCAAATCCCTGCTCTCCACGGAACGTATTCCCCGTGTAAATTTTTAACACACCAGCAGAAATTTGTAAAAGTAAATCCTCCTTCTGGTTTGGGTTAAAAACAACCCAACCTTTTCATACAGAAACTAATAACAATTTTATTGTCTGCCCCACAGCTTTACGACGCTCGCGGAGAAGTGAGGTCTTAATCCGATGGAAGTTGGGGTGGAGGGTGGGAAAAGGAAAATCTTGGGGTATCAAGTGATGGGGAGGGAAGAGCTGCCTGAAGCTGAGGAGAGATCCCAGGCAGGAATTCGGACATCAATTCCTCCAGGACTACATTAAGAGCAGCAGAAAAGAAAAAAATAATAATCTCAGCGCAAGTTTTCCGAGCGGGCACTTCCCAACCGCGACTCCCGGCAAAGTGGGGTTGGTGAATTATTCCCACTTTCTCCTCTGCACATTTTTTCATTTGTATTAAAAAGTGCACAGGACGGTGAGAGGGGGAAACACACGGCCCTTGGCATGTTAGCGTTTTAAACGGGGAAAGAGAAACCAGCATCGCTCCCAAACGGAAAAAGAAAACCCAATTACGCTCCACTTGTTCTCTCCCATCCACACCTCCGAACGCGCCTGCCAACTCAAACCAGATCTCCTACACCCAAAGAAACATCCAGAGCCATCCTCGGCACCTCCCGAAGTGCCCTTTCCTCCCGGAGAGGGGGAGAGGGCAGAGCAGACAGAGGCGCGTTTGTTTATCCCACGGAGGAGCGGGGGAAGAATAGAAAAATCCCTGAACTTTGCCAGCGCCGGGAGAGCATCGCAACGACGGCGGACACCGCGCTGGGAAGGGGATGTTGCCGGAGGCTGATCCAGGGCTCCTGGTGAGCCAGCACACGCTGCCTGCCCGGGAATTTCGGAACTCCCAGAAGACGATGCTCCGTAATAAAAACTCTTCCCGAGCACGTTATCACTGCCGCTATCACCGGCAGCGTCCCCGCTGAGCCCCCGCGGCGCCGGGCATCGTGTCCTGGTTAGAGAGACCCCTCCCAAAATCCTTGGAAAAGCCTCCCCAGCCTCTCTCCCCGTCCGAACAAAGGCGCACGGAACCCCCGCAAACTTTACAAGCGGGTGAAAGGCAGGCGCGGGTGAGCCGCGGGGCAGGCGGCTGCCGTCAGCCCCTCCGGAATCCAAACCTGCGGGGCTTTCTCGGGAATATTCTCCAGCTCCATCCGAAGCCGTGCCTCGTCCTCCTCTCCCTCACCTTGCGGTCTGGGTTAGGGTTTGGACGCTGGATTTTTTCCCAGGGCGCTGCGGGAGCGACGGCCGGGCAGGCTGCAGGTTGTCAGGGACGGCGGCGGCTGCTGCTTCTCGCAGGAATTGCAAAACTTGGGGCAGACTTACGGATTTCTCTCCGAGGAGGGAATCACACACCCCCCGGGCCCAAGCGGCAGCGGGTCGAGGCTGAGTTAAAATGTGATGGAGGAGGGGAAGGGGGAGAAAGGGGGGAAAAACCCACCGGAGCCCCTCCAGCAGCCGGAATTCAACCAAAACTGCCGGAGAGAAAGGAAAAGATGGGGAGGAAATGGGAAGCACCAACAAAGGGAGCGCTGGGGCGGCTGCAGGGCAGGGGCGGCCGGGCCCCCCCCCCCCCCCCGAGCCCGGTGCGCTGCCCCCTCGGGGGGTGCGGGACCCCCGAAGCGGAGGCGGGTCCGGATCCGGCACCGGCAGCGCGGCTGTGCCGGCGGCAGCGCAACTTTCCCGGGCCCCGACCCCTCCTTACCGAGGGGGCTGCGACCCCCCCCCCTTCCCCTCCCGGTTACCGGCCGCCCAAAACGCCTCGGGGGCGGCGGCGACCCCCGCGCCCGCCCGGAGCGGGGCAGCCCCGCACGCACCGGGACCCCTGCACGCACCGCGACCCCCGCGCCGCTCGGGGAGCACCGGGACCCCCCCGGGGAACGCTCGGTGCCCACCGAGCCCCGGCTCCCCCAGCGCCGGCCCCGCTCCCTTTGTCCGGGCGCCGTAACAAAACTTCCGAGCGCGGCGCGGCCGAGCGCGGGGCACGGCCCGCCCGGGGGGCAGCGAGGGGACACCGGGGAGGGGGGGACACCACAGCCCGAGCCCCCCGCACCTGCCGGGGGGTCGCACCCCGGGGGGACACCCACAGTCGGGATGGGATGGGATGGGACGGGACCCCGCGCCGCTCGCACCCACCTGGTCGCGCCGCTCGCCGGGCTCCGGGGCGGGCATGAGCCGCGCCGCCGCCGCCGCTGCTGCTGCTTCCCCCGCCAGCCCAGCGCAGCCCTCCCCGCACCGGCACCTTCCCCAAACTTGGACGGGGCGGGCGCGGCGGGGCCGGGGCTCAGAGGCGGCGCGGCATGGCCGGGCCGGGGGGCTCCGTGCCGCGGAGCTCCGAGCGGGGCTGGGCGCGGGCAGCCGGGGCCGGCCGGGCCGTGGCCGCGCTCTCAGGTCCGGCTCGGCGCGGCGGCGGCGCGGGCGCGGCGGCGGCGCGGGGCGGGCGCCGGCCGCCCTACCATAGTTCCTCTAAAGCAGGTGCAGCCGCTTTCCTCGCCCGAGCGTCCCCCCCCGCGCCCCCCGCTCGCTCGCCCGGAGTTGTTTTGGTTTTTTTTGGGTTTTTAGGGGGGGTCTCCCCTCGCTGGTTGGAGCACACCCGCCTCCCTTCCCCCCACCTCCAGCCCGGTGTTCTTTGGGCCCCCCCGCGTTTTGCTCATTAATGCCTGCGCTAATTGGTTTCTGCCGCGGTCGGTCCCCGGCGCGCAGCGAAGCTGTGGGGTTGGGGAAAGGGGGGAGCGGCGGGGAAACTGAGGCACGGGGGGATTGGGGATGCGGGTCGGGGCGCTCCGGGTGGGGAAAGAGCGCTCGGAACACCGAGTTCAACGCGCGGGGCAGAGGCAGGACAGGGGCGCTGAGCTCCATTTACAGATGGGAACAGCGAGAGGCTGAGCTGGTGACCTCAACACCTCCAAATCCGCCCTGTGACACCCCTGGGACACCCCCGTGACACCCCAACATCCCATCCCACAGCAGGGACAGAATCCCCAGAGCCCCTGGGGGAACAGAGCTGTGTCAGGGTGCAGCACCCAAAGCAGCACCAGGATGCTGGACCCAAACCAACACCCCGATATCGCACCCAAACATCTGCAGAGAGGCCCCAAAACTCCCAGACCCAATCCAGCAGCCGGGTGCTGCTCCCAAACCCTCTCCCAGCGCTGGGGACACGGGTCAGGGTGACACAGCTGGAGCAGGGCAGGGATCAGCGTCCCAGCCTTGCCACTGCCCCAGTTTGGGGCTGAATTCCCACCTGTCAGGCGCCGGCACACTGGGCATGGATGATCCCACTCCCACAGGCAGAGGTTTTCCAAAACCAGTTACGTCCTGATGGCACCAAAGAGCGGCCACTCTGTTCTCTTTTTTAAAATTCAAAAGTGGCTCTTTTGAAATTTCCATTTTAAGAGGTGAAACTGGAATGAAAAGTATTTCAACCCACCTGGATTTTTCTTCCCCCTATAATTTAATTTTTTTTACAGGAAGACTGTTTATGGTTGGTTTGGGTTGGTTTTTTTTTTTTTTTTTTAATAATCTATTATTGAATGAAAAGTTTAGGGATTTCTGTGAGATGGGAAAGCTGGTTTTCTACAAGGATATTCTGATGGCTGTAGGAAATATCCCTGGATGTGCCTCCCATCCCATTCCTTCCACATTCCATCCCATCCCATCCCATCAATCCCATCCCATCCCATCCCATCAATCCCATCCCATCCCATCCCATCCCATCCCATCCCATCCCATCCCATCCCATCCCATCCCATCCCATCAATCCCATCCCATCAATCCCATCCCATCCTGCTCCAGCTCCATCCAGCCTGGCCTTGAGCACTCCCAGGGATGGAGCAGCCACTTCCTTCACTCCAGGCCTTGTCCAAATCCCTTTCCAGCTCTCCTGGAGCACCTTCAGGCACGAGGAGCCTTCCCTTGTCCAGGCTGAGCATTCCCAGCTCTCCCAGCATGGCAGGGCAGATGCAGCCCTTGGATCAATCCCTGGTGGTTCAATCCACTCCGTGCTCAGGGCTCAGAGTTGTGGGACACCCCACCCCATTTTAGGGGGTCCCCAGATGGGAATGCAGCATCTTCAACCCCCCCAGTCCAGCCCAGATCCCTCCTGACACACTCCAAACCCTGGGAGTGCTGGAAGCTCCGAGATCTTTGTGATTTCTCCCCCCACCCATCACTGCACGACAAACACAATGCCCACTTTTACTCCATCCCAAAGTGGCACTTTTCTGGGTGAAAAACCAGCTTTGAGTGATGAGCCTGGCCCAAGCTGTGCCTGCCCTCTTTTCCCTTTGTAGACATCAAACATCATCAGAGAGGGAAGGAGCTGCCCGTGGGCAGCCTTCCACTGAGGGCAGCTTGTGAATCCACGCTGGCCCCAAATCCCTCTTTGTGCCAGCCTGGAAATGGGGCAGAGCAGGGAGGAGGGGTCTGGGAGAGGAGACACAGCTGGGTCAGGGTCAGACAGGGCTGGTTCAGCTCCTTCCCTGCTGGGGTTTGGTCTCTGAGGGATCACTTGGCTGCTGGGAAAGCAGTGGGGACATCAGGGACGAGGAGATTCCCAGGAAGGAGAGCAGCAGTGCTGAGCTCCCAAAAGATAAAACACAGAGGAAAAGGGAAAAAAACCTTCCTTTGGTTCTTCACCTCGGGCTTGGATCAGCTCCAGAGGGCCCAACAGAGGCAGGAGGATTTGGAGCTCTGGGATGAAACATTTTGTGTGGATGTAAGGTCAGAGCAGGGTGAGGGATCAGCCCCAAACCCAGAGCCCTTCTGCTCTTCCAGGAAAACTCCACCTTCCTCCTCTTCCCAGCTCATCCTCACTCTCAGCATCTGCAATCCACTCCCAAACTCCCAGCTGGGGGAAGTTCTTCCTTGTAAAGTTGGGCTTTCTCTCCCCCAGGGACTGTCTGATCTCATAACCAGGATTTTGAAAACCTTTAAAACCTGAACATTTTCAGCCAAAGGATGGTGATCCCATGTTTGCCTGGAATGGGAACAATCCCAGTTTGCTGGGAGGCTGACAGAAAGCTGAAATCTTCCACAGAAAAGATGAATTTGGGTTTGTCCTGAATCCCACCTAAGGACAAGCAACTCTGAATCACCTCACCTGAAGCATCCTCATCCCTTCAGGAAAGTTCTCTCCAAGATGAACCCAAAGCCTGTTTGCCACTGGTTCTGAACTGGCATTTCTGGCAAGCAGGTAGTGGCGAACATCTCCTTTGGTTTCTCTTTTTTATTCTGTGGGAAGAGCAACTTCAGAAACAAAATCTGAGCTTTCTGTATGTGCTCACTTGAAAAATCTGTGTTTGGTGATGGGAGCAAGTCCCCCTGAACTCCTCTGCTTCCTGCCTCATCCTGGATTCTCTCTCTCCTGCTCCCAAGGCAAAATAAAGATAAAAATCACATGGAAATATGAAGAAAAAGAGAATTAGGGATGGGAAAAAGGAAAGAATGAGGGAAGAATGTAATTTTTCCCTTCCAGAGCAGTGTTTTGGGGCATTGTGCATTGACACAGCTAAACTCCAAACCCCATCCCTTCCACGGAGGAAATTCCAACAGATAAGCAGCAAATCTGATTTTCTTCCCAAATTACAGCATCAATTTTCACCCCAGCTCCCCGTGATACCCAGAAATGCTCCCATCCCTGCTCCTCTCCTTCCTGAGCATCCCAGAGTCCATCCCAGGGTCCATCCCAGGGTCCATCCCGGGGTCCATCCCAGAGTCCATCCCGGGGTCCATCCCAGGGTCCATCCCAGGGTCCATCCCAGGGTCCATCCCGGGGTCCATCCCGGGGTCCATCCCGGGGTCCATCCCAGAGTCCATCCCGGGGTCCATCCCGGGGTCCATCCCAGTGTCCATCCCGGGATCCATCCCGGGGTCCATCCCAGGGTCCATCCCGGGGTCCATCCCGGGGTCCATCCCGGGGTCCATCCCAGAGTCCATCCCAGGGTCCATCCCAGGGTCCATCTCAGGGTCCATCCCAGCCCCTCCAGGGCATCGAGCGGAGCAGGGAGCAGGACCAGCCCTTCCCTGGGAACCCCACGGCTCTGGGGGCTGCACCCCCAGCCAGCCCAGCGCTGGGGAGGCCGGGGGGTCCCACAGAGCCCCTCGAGGGTCGGTGCAGGCAGGGCCGGGCTCCAGGAGCCGAGCGCACGGAGCAATCCGGCTCTGCAGCAGCTCTTGGAGCCCGCCGGGCTCTTGCGTAAGGGCAGGGGATGATGCAGGAGTTCCTGTAAGCGATGAGAGGCTCCTGGCTGCCCGGGAAAGCCGCAGGCTGCTGCCTGTCCCGGGGCTGGCACTGCTCCCCTGCCCCAGCCAGCGGGATCGCGGCACCCTTGGGCAGAAACCCCCCGAGCAAGGCGATCCCAACAGTGCCAGAGCTGCACACAGAGGGGATAGCAAGGAGATCATCAGCAATTCGGGCTCAGCTCAGAGCTCAGGGTGGGTTTTGAGGGAGCTTTCACCTCCTCACACCCCTGGCTGGTGGCTGTGCCGTGCCTCAGTTTCCCCCATTGAGGGTTGGACTCAGCCAGGTTTTAGGGAGCTGGAGGGGGTGGGAAAGGGAGGGAAACCCCCAGAGCCTGGGAGTGCTGTCCCCACACAGGGACACGGGGATGTCTGGGCAGTTTGGGGGTGCCCAGACCGTCCCCACCGCCCCTCTGTGCCTGCAGAGCCCCATCCCAGGGGAGCAAGGAGCTGCGAGCAGCAATCACCCAGCCTGGCTGGAATTCCCTGAGCCCTGCCAAGCCCAGCTGTGCCACCAGCACCTGGGCACACAGGGCAGCAGGCTCCCTGTCCCTGCCAGCACGTGCTGTGCTTTGCCTGCGGGATTTCCTCACTTCTTCTCTTTTTTTATCATTTCCCAGCTTTTCCAAGAGTGTTACTCATCCGGATGAGAGCTTCCAGCATTCAGCTCCCTGGTTTGGGTGAGTTGTTCCCTCCTGGAGCAGCACTCAGATCCTGGGTTTGCCTGAGTTGTTCCCCGTATTTTCCTGAGTTCTTCCCTCCAGGAGCAGCACTCAGCTCCTGTATTTTCCTGTGCTGTTCCCTCCTAGAGCAGGATTCCTCTCCTTGGTTTGCCTGAGTTATTCCCTCCTGGAGCAGCACTCATCTCTGTATTTTCCTGTGTTTTTCCCTCCTGGAGCAGCACTCAGCTCCCTGGTTTGCCTGAGGTGTTCCCTGTATTTTCCTGAGTTGTTCCTTCATGGAGCAGCACTCATCTCCTGTATTTTCCTGACTTGTTCCCTCCTGGAGCAGCACCCATCTCCCTGGTTTACCTGAGTTGTTCCTTTATGGACCAGCACTCATTTCTCTGTATTTTCCTTTTTCTCCCCTCCTGCTCCTTCAGGAGATGCTCACCCACACATGGTGGCTGCTGTCACGGTGCCGGTCGGGAATTACTCACGGTGTAAAGTTGGAGGAAGGAGGGAGGGGAGGCCACATTCGCTGCTTTGTCTGCCGTTGGTCATTTCTCACCCTTTGATAGAATTTTTTTTCCTCTCCTCTCTTTCTTCTCCTGCCAATGTTCTCCGTCCTGGCTCCCTCAGCTCCCTCCTGCTCGCTCCTATGTTGGGTTGGAGAATCTGCAGCTCTGTGGGGTGAAAAATGTCCTTTGCTGTCCCATGGTCCCCTCACACCTGGCTGGGAGTCCCTCCCCTTGGGAACGCCCTTTTCCCACTCTGCCACTTCCACATTTGCCCATTTCTGCTCATTCTTGGCCCAACTTTCCCATATCTCTGTCACAATGTCCCCACATGGCACCAACCCAGCCCACCCTGCATCCTCCCTCAGACCTGGTGTGTGACACCTCAGGTGGGTTAGAGGAGGGGCAAAAAACACCCAGAAAACCCCAAATCTTCACTCCCAGAAAACCCCAAATCTTCACTTCACCCTTGCCCATTTCTGGTCATTCTTGGCCCAACTTTCCCCCATCTCTGTCACAATGTCCCCACATGTCACCAAGCCTACCCCTCATCCCCTCTCACACCTGGTGTGTGACACCTCAGGTGGGTTAGAAAAGAGGCAAAACCACCCAGAAAACCCCAAATCCTCTCTCCAGAGGAATGGGTGGCTGTGGGAATTCCTGTCCTGCTGCTCCTTGGGAAGACTCAACAGAAAAGCATTCGGGACACTCGCTCCTTCCTCTTCTCCACGCACACCCCAGCAGATCAATGAATATTTTAACAAAGAAATATTTCATTAAAAGAGTTGATTGCTTAATGAACTGTCCCTGTGAGCCATCAAAATGCAATGGGCTTTTTTTTTTTTTTTCCCTGCCTTTAACGAAGGCAAAGATTCATATCACGAAGAAGTGGCTTATCAAATTACCGTAATAGCCTGAGTAGAGCCAGCCTGGGCAGGGTGAGGGGAGCCCAGGGGGACAAATGGGACTCACCAAGCAAGGTGGGACCAGGGTGTTCCTAAAAACAGTGCTTGGGATAGGGGGAAGAAGGTTTTCATCCCTTTGGGCTGCCAGGGTTTGAAGGGAAAGAGAATTCTCCATCCCTTTTTATTGCCAAGCCAAGAACGTTGTGATAAAGGGATATAAAGGGAGTTTCTGTCATGTGAGAGCAGGGTTTCCCTAAAACCAGTGCTTGGGATAGTGGGAAGAAGGTTTTCTTCCCTTTGAGCCGTCAGGGTTTGAAGGGAAAGAGAATTCTCCATCCCTTTTTATTGCCAACTCAAGAACGTTGTGATAAAGGGATATAAAAGGGGTTTCTGTCATCTGAGGCCATGGATTGCACCAGGGCTCCTTCCTCCTCTGCCTGGCTCTTGGAATCACAAACCAGGGCATGATTTGGCTTGGAAGGCACCTCAAAGTTGCTCCAGTTCCAAACCCTTTGGGTGATTAGAACAGAAAAGCACCCAAAACTGTAATCAGTGTTTGTTATCAGCCCTGGGCGCTGTGGTGTGCTCTGAGGAGCCACCATTGCTGTTCCCCAGAGCTGCCAGGCAGGACAGGGGCTCGTCCTGCTCCCTTTGGGGGTTCAATGACAATGTCCCTGCACACCCCAGGTTCCCTGCAGGCTCCTCCTGCCGGGGGCTGGGCACGGCTGGAGGGATCTGGCCATTAACAGGCGGGAAATGAACAATAACCTGACAAGAAACGACCAATTTTCCATCAATTAGAGCGAAGCCTCTTTTTGTCTTTCAGTAAAATTAAGTTTTGCTGACTGGTGATTACTTTGGTCTGATGACAATTCATTAACATTTACACGGGGAGGATGCTAATGGCCGGGAGGGGAGAGGGAAGGAGCTGCTGCACTTTGGGCAGCAATGAGGGCTTGGAGAAGCTCTGGGGGTCAGGACAGGCCAGGGAAGCAGGGCAGCAGGAAGCCCTCCCGCCCCTCTCTGCAGGAACACAAAAAGGGCTTTGTTTGGGGCTGGAATTCTGCTCCTTGTGCTGCTTTTTCTCCTCTGGGGCTCTGGGGTTGAGGGCACTGCAGCGTCCCTGGGGCCAGCACCAGGCCAGGGTCCCTCTGAGCCAGCGTGGGGACAATGTGGGCAGGGCTGGGCAATGACAAAACCAGGCAGGGAAGTGACCACCAGCACCTCCAACCACCCAAACCAGGCACAATCAGCCTCAATTTCTGCTAAAGAGTGAAACGGGAATGGGTGCTGAGTGTGAATATTTGTGTTTATAGGGATATGTGTGTGTGTGCAAGGCACAGGAGCCTTCAAAAATCAAATTATTCCTTGGATCAGAGCTGCTGCATCAAGCCTCTCGTTATCCAAGGATCCATCCCCAAATCAAGGGCAGAAATTTCTCAGGATTCTGCTCCTCTTGCCCAGGCACATTCAGCCCAAATTTCTGCTAAAGAGTGAAACGGGAATAGGTGCTGAGTGTGAATATTTGTGTGTATAGGGATATGTGTGTGTGCAAGGCACGGGAGCCTTCAAAAATCAAATTATTCCCTGGATCAGAGCTGCCTGTGCTGCTGCATCAGGCCTGTCCTTTTCTGAGAATCCATCTCCAAATCAAAGGGCAGGAGTTTCTCAGGTTTTTCTCAGGAGTTTCTCAGCCCAAATTTCTGCAAGAGAGTGAAACAGGAATTGGTGCTGAGTGTGAATATTTGTGTTTATAGGGACGTGTGTGTGTGCAAGCACGGGAGCCTTCAAAAATCAAATTATTCCCTGGATCAGAGCTGCTGCATCAAGCCTCTCATTATCCAAGGATTCATCCCCAAATCAAGGGCAGAAAGTTTTTAGGTTTCTGCTCCTCTTGCCCAGGCACAATCAGCCCAAATTTCTGTTAGAGAGTGAAACGGGGAATAGGTGCTGAGTGTGAGTATTTGTGTGTATAGGGACATGTGTGTGTGCAAGGGCACGAAAACCTTCAAAAATCAAATTATTCCCTGGATCAGAGCTGCTGCATCAAGCCTGTCCTTATCCAAGGATCCATCCCCAAATCAAGAGCAGAAATTTTTTAGGTTTCTGCTCCTCTTGCCCAGGCACATTCAGCCCAAATTTCTGCTAAAGAGTGAAACGGGAATAGGTGCTGAGTGTGAATATTTGTGTGTACACAGACATGTGTGTGTGTGCAAGGCACGGAAGCCTTCAAAAATCAAATTATTCCTTGGATCAGAGCTGCCTGTGCTGCTGCATCAGGCCTGTCCTTACCCGACAATCCATCTCCAAATCAAAGGGCAGGAGTTTCTCAGGTTTTTCTCAGGAGTTTCTCAGCCCAAATTTCTGCTAGAGAGTGAAACAGGAATTGGTGCTGAGCGTGAATATTTGTGTGTATAGGGACATGTGTGTGTGTGCAAGGCACGAAAACCTTCAAAAATCAAATTATTCCTTGTATCAGAGTTGCTGCATCAAGCCTGTCCTTATCCAAGAATCCATCCCCAAATCAAGGGCAGAAATTTTTAGGTTTCTGCATCTTGCCCAGGCACAATCAGCCCAAATTTCCGTTAGAGAGTGAAACGGGAATAGGTGCTGAGTGTGAGTATTTGTGTGTATAGGGATATGTGTGTGTACAAGGCACGAAAACCTTCAAAAATCAAATTATTCCTTGGATCAGAGCTGCTGCATCAAGCCTGTCCTTATCCAAGAATCCATCCCCAAATCAAAGGGCAGGAGTTTCTCAGGTTTTTCTCAGGAGTTTCTCAGCCCAAATTTCTGCAAGAGAGTGAAACAGGAATTGGTGCTGAGCGTGAATATTTGTGTGTACACAGACGTGTGTGTGTGTGCAAGGCATGAAAACCTTCAAAAATCAAATTATTCCTTGTATCAGAGCTGCTGCATCAAGCCTCTCGTTATCCAAGGATCTATCCCCAAATCAAGGGCAGAAATTTTTTAGGTTTCTGCTCCTCTTGCCCAGGCACATTCAGCCCAAATTTCTGTTAGAGAGTGAAACAGGAATAGGTGCTGAGTGTGAATATTTGTGTTTATAGGGACGTGTGTGTGTGCAAGGCACGGGAGCCTTCAAAAATCAAATTATTCTCTGGATCAGAGCTGCCTGTGCTGCTGCATCAGGCCTGTCCTTTTCTGAGAATCCATCCCCAAATCAAAGGGCAGGAGTTTCTCAGGTTTTTCTCAGGAGTTTCTCAGCCCAAATTTCTGCTAGAGAGTGAAACAGGAGTTGGTGCTGAGCGTGAATATTTGTGTGTACACAGACGTGTGTGTGTGTGTGCAAGGCACGAAAACCTTCAAAAATCAAATTATTCCCTGGATCAGAGCTGCTGCATCAGGCCTGTCCTTATCCAAGAATCCATCTCCAAATCAAAGGGCAGAAATTTTTTAGGTTTCTGCTCCCCTTGCATGTTGGTTGGACACCTCCACACCTGAGCAGGTTTGGGGGAAAAACCACAAACCCTCCTTTCCCCTTAAATAAAACCTTCCTGGGATGTTCCCAACCCCAAAACTTCCCCTTTTATTGATTTATTTGCGCAGTGATTCCCAGTCTGGCAGGGAAGGAGCTGCCTCTGATCCCTTCCCTGGAATGGGGCAGGGATTGCTCATCCCAGGGCGATTGGGAAAGCTCAGGGAGCATTTCCTGTAAGAGGCCTTGGATTCTGGCATGGGGAATGTGTTGAATCAGAGGCACAGCACAGCCCTCCAAGCTCCTGGGACATTTCCCCAAATCCCCACCCTGCATTTAGTAAGGGGAAAAAATGGTGAAAATGGTCAGGTTCTCACCAGGTTTTTCTGTTTCTTCCCCTGAGTTCAGGAAGGGGGAAATTTGGATTATTTCTTTTTTTTTTACTAGGATGGGTGAAATTTGGATTATTTTACCAAGATGGGTAACACAGGGA